>NC_092621.1:38975000-39319166 GCF_047663525.1 Anas platyrhynchos | reverse complement strand
AAAAATGTAGTCAAATTTATTCACTCACCTCTCTAGTGTCCTAAAGTCCTACTTGTCACAGCATCACAGAATGACTGAAGTGGGAAGGAACCTCTGGGTATCATCTGGTCCAACCCCCTGCCAATTAGGATCACCCAGAGCACATGGAGCAGGATGGCATCCAGGCAGGTTTTGAATATCTCCAGAGAAGGAAACACCACAGCCTCTCTGAGCAGCCTGTTCTGGTGCTCTGTCACCCTCACAATAAAGAAGTTTTTCCTCATATTCAGATGGAACTTCCTGTGTTTATGTTTGTTGTTTTTTTGCCTTATCACTGGACACCACTGATATTTTCAGTCTTTCCCCTGACAACATCCAAACTCCAAGAAAATATTTTCTTCTTAATTTTCACCTCTGTAAAATGACATTAAAAAAAACAACACACACACACATACACAAACAAAAATATAATTAAATCAGTACAAAGTAGATAAAACTAAAACCAGAACACAAATAAATAGTATGAACAAGTTCATTACATATGTGATTTAAGGAAATGCCATTGATTTCAAGAGTTCTACTGACTTAAGAAAAGATACATTTTGTGTATTGAATTGAAATCAAGGAACACAGTGCTTGCTGTGAAATTACTGAATGATGTTTTATGATCTGTGTTAGCGTGAAAGCCAGAAAGACAATTTCTGGTCTTCAAATTTGAGAATCACACTTTTCAAGAATGTCTAAGTTTTTTTTTTCTTGTAGAAGGCAAAATTCTGTTTTTCTGGCTTGACTCTCTGAGTGTTCAACCAGTTGAGCTAAAGGAAAAAATTGCTGCAACAGCACAATGTTTGACTGTGTAGTGTAAGCAGTTATGGAAAAAAAAAAAGAAACAAAACAATTTTATTTGTTAAAGACGTTTAGAAATTTGGAAATTTGTTTATTTTTTCTGGTGCCAAAGGAAAAATAAAAATGAAATATAAATTGTACTTGCAAAGATAAATAAACTTTTAGTGGGCAATGGCACAAGAATCATTTTTATCCTTACTTTACCTCTTGTGTTCTGCACAGCTTCTTCTTCTCAGTAAGATTACTAAGAAATGACCTGCCACTCATTTCTTACCACTATCATTGCAGCCTTGTAACTATGCCTATTTCAACTGTGCACAGCACAATTATTTTTATTTTTATTTATTTATTTATTTATTTCTGTCAAAGGAAATCCCCACTATTGGGTATATTGCTGCCAGCTTTCTATAATGCAAAGCAGCTGAATGTAACAAATGAGGATTTGAAGCTCCCACTAAAACAATTTTTTAAAATCTTTTGTTTTTTCATCCTTTGACATGAATTTTTATTTTCTTTATAATGCATCAGAATCATATGTACCAATCTTTTTATTGACTTTTCTCCATTTCACCTAATCCTTCAAATAGTTCTTCACCTGCCCTAATAATATCATAATAACAATAAATATGTTTGGCTCAAAAATATTTCAGGACCAATTTTGCTTTCTCTAGATTGATGTTTTATGTGGCACTATTTTATTTTATTTTATTTTATTTTATTTTATTTTATTTTATTTTATTTTATTTTATTTTATTTTATTTTATTTTATTTATTTTTTTTTTTTTATCACATGAGCCTGAAATTTTATGCCTAGTGAATTCAACTTTTTAATTTTATAATATTCTCAGTATTTAAGTCTTTAATAGTGGGTCATCTGATTACTCTGAGAGTTTCTTTCCTATGTTGGCTTACTCCTGTATGTTTGGAGATCTTAAACTGCTCCATTGTAGCTTTTGCTACAATGTTGTGTATTTCATAAAACCTAGAGGTGGATGAATAATAAGAAATTTTTATTTTGATATGTTGCCAAAAAAATTTGCTTTTATTGTATTTGTTTTAAAACTTCAAAAATATATAAAAATATTCTATTAGGTATTGCAAGTTTGGGTTGGACTTTGAGGAGACTTGTTACTCCTGCAGGACACTTACACCAAAGGAAAAGTCATTCTTCATCTGTAGTTTCATTGTTCTGGATGTAGTGCTGGTTCAGCTTTGGCTCTGCACTTCATGTGCAAGTTTTGCCTTTGATAAAGTGTAGGCAAAACCTTCACTGCAACAGAGAAGGCATTTTCTAGGTGTCAGAGTTTACAAAAATTAACACCATGTATGCACTTCACTGAAAACTTTTTTCTCTCCTGAGTTTTGGTGATGGTTTTTATTCTCACTTTTATCTGAAGCTCTGATTCTGACTCTGAGGAGGAGCCAATTACAGAGGAAGAATTGGCCAAGCTGAAAGAAGAGGTAGAAGAAAAAAAGAAGCTAATTGCAACATTGCGAAACAAGCCATGGAAGATGAAAAAGAAGTTGGCAGTCCTGAAGTATGGTTTGACTTTCGTAATGAATATCTGCAACCCTGCTTTTTACTGCGCAATATTTTTTCTAAACTTTCACTTTGTTTCAACACCTACAGACAAATTTACCTCAAATTATCTCTGGTATCTCCTTTCCAGGCTGTGCTTTCAGATAAAGTATAGGTAAATGACATTGCAGACCAGTGCTTTCTTGTGTCTGTCAGATATGAAAAACTAAAGTCTTTTTTTGTTTGTCTTTTTTTTTTTTTTTTTTTTTAAGTTTCCATTACGACCTCCTGTAAAATCTTTTTTGTTGTCAAATTTATGTTGGTAGCTTCTTCTACTGCTGTGTTTAATGTCTTAGGAAATTTCCTTAGACTTAATGTCTAAGGAAAAATGATCCAATTTCATAAATACCCCAACATTACATGAGCGAAGAGAGAGATTTTTTCTTTCTATCATAACTTTCATGGAAGAACAGATTTTTTTTTTTTTTAAAACTTATTAAAAAGAAAACATGATTGGAATGTGAGCTTGAATTTCCATGCATTATTAGTCAAGCTACATATAAATCTAGGAAATCAATCAATACATTTTCATTATTAAAAAAAATATATTTCAGTTAAATTATCAGTTAAATTTCCACCAATCACAAGAAATTGGGTTATTATTATTATTATTTTTGCCAAAGCTGTTATGCTCCTGTGTTTTAAGTAGCTCATCCGCTGTGGTACTAACCAAGCAACAGCAAAATATATGGTTAGGCACAAGTATCAGGGAAAAGATGAGTTCTCCTCCAGACAGTTTTTTGTTTGGCAAGGAAACATGGATATAATGGAAGGAGACAGCATATGAAATATGGTGTGGAATGTCTATGATTGCTTTTTTCTAGAAAGTAAGATGAGCTTGGGGAGGATACGGTTGCAAAAGGAAAACTATGCACCAAGGTACTCCAAGGTACTCCAAAAAAACAAACAAACAAACAAACAAAAAAATATTTCCCTGTGAATGCTCAAAAACGTTTTACATTTTCATGACAAAATATGAAAAATACTTTTTTTGCACTATTTTGAAAAGCAAATATTAAGGTTGTATATGACTTTTTGTTCTTTACATTTTTTGAAAGAAAAGCTAATTTGTTAGAACAACATTTTTGGGGGGAAAGATTTAATTTTCACCAATTTGCTTGCTTCTAAAAAGTGACAAAAATGA
The DNA here is from genome assembly GCF_047663525.1 of Anas platyrhynchos. Classification (NCBI taxonomy): domain Eukaryota; kingdom Metazoa; phylum Chordata; class Aves; order Anseriformes; family Anatidae; genus Anas; species Anas platyrhynchos. Next base: position 39,315,618 of record NC_092621.1, on the reverse strand, counting down.
AATGTTTTTAAAACATTTCTAAAACTTTCTTTAGGAATTTTCAATGGATAATGTATTCTGTGGGTTGATTCAAATACAGTTTCTTTTCCAAACGCAAACTAATTATAATATATGCATATTTTAAAGAAGTAAGCTTTGAAATTAAAATGTATGGGATGGGACACACATTTTCTACTTAGGTCTAGTGGCAATTCTGTGGAAGATTAATCTTTTCCTTCATTTTTTTTCTGAAAATACATGGACGAGCAATTAATTTTAAAACTTTGTCACAGAACTGGTCACTTTGTAGAAAATGCCTTCTGTCAAAACCTGACTGAAACCCTGTCTGCTGAAATGGAATTCTTAATTGAGATGTACTACAAAATTAGACCAGCTCTAATTTGTAATTTGGATCCCCATGTCTAGAAAGATGCATTTTATTAGCCCCCCTGGTTATTTTCTGTAGAAGTGTGATTCAGAGTGTTCCTCTGCATTTTGGAGCTGTACCTTCAGACTCTCATCTCAGCTTCAGACATGGTCAGGTCTCTATTGGTCTGAAGACATGAAAAGAGGTAGAAAGAAACCACTGAAAGGAATGAAAAGATGTTATGTGACAAACACCATTGCTTCTCTCCCCTAACAAGTAGACATGGCTGTAAACAGAGAGTATTGCAGTCCCTGCTGTTGAGAGCCTGTGAATGGCTGGAGCCTAGACTTTTGCCTCATTTCAGAGAAAAATAGCCTTGTTCAAAAGAGCTTTCTGGCATTTCTCATTTTCCTTTTGCTGATTTGAATTGTTTGTGAGCACCGTTATTGTGCGTTTTCTATAGGAGATGATAATCATGCACTTTTCCGCTTGACACGTGCTACTTAGGACAGCATGAAATTAACTTAAGAGCCATCTGATAGTAATGACCATCAGTCATTATTTACAACACTGAAATTAAGAGAGAGAGGGTTAAAATATTGAAAAGATTTTTGAATTAGAAAAAGACACAAAAGAAAAATCTCATGGGATTGTTGCAAGTTGGAGAAACTCTGGGGAAAGTTATCACAATTCACAGCTAAATGTTTGATTCGGGGGACTGCATCATTGTCTATGCATTCTTGATTGTTTTTTGCATAGATATGAAGCTAAAGGGAAGGTTCAAAAGCTGTGCTACTGTGTTTGGATCTGGAATACTAACCTAATTATTGGATAGATAAGGGTTTGTGCTCCATAACAGAAAGACTATTAATAGCTATGTAGTTTACCTCTGCTAGAGAATTTTATTGAAGTTCATATAATCAGGCAATTGTACATAAGAATCCAGAAACAAGCCAACTGTGGTCTCAGTTTAAGACTATACCACAAGACAATTAACAAACTATCAAAACAAGATGATGATAGGAAACAAAGCAAAACAACAACAACAAAACAGCAGACAATTCTCAGGTTTTGGCCTTTCAAAGGAATTCCAATTAAATATAGGCTGTAAAGACAACAATGAAAACTTACTAGTTTTTATAAATAATCCAAGGAGCACAGCAATCTCTTCATATACCAAGGACAAATCTTTCTTCTTGGGTAGACCTGTGCGGTGTCAAGAGTTGGACTTGGTGATCCTTAAGGGTCCCTTCCAACTCAGGATATTCTATGATTCTATGATTCTATGATTCTCTTTTACTTTTTTTTTTTTTTTTTCCCAAGTAATTTATTTTATCAAAGAATCCAATGAGACAGATAAGTAGAAAGGAAATACTTTATATGTATACAAAATCCAAAGGTATCCATATATGTAAAGTGAATGTGTAAAATGACGGAAATTTCTCATCTTTGAATGGGATGTCTAAACTCCAATGAATTTGTGTTTCAAGTTTGTTGACATGGGCATTTCAGGTTTTTTACTAGCAGTCCTGGAGGCCAGCCTGGCTGTCCTGAAGGTTGGCTGGGTATTGAATAACACTGTAATTTGCCCATCATTATTGCTGAACTGCTCTCAAGTGAGCTATGCCTGGCAACAGCTGTTTTGCAGTCAGCTTTTAGCCAATATTTCTAAGATTTGGAAAAGTCCTGGGTGATCAATACTGATACAACATTTGTTTTTAATGAGTTTTTTGATCTTGGTCACTGAAACCTTCCTGAACTGTTACTGAAAAATGTGAGCAATCCACTTGAATCCTGTTCATTAACAGCAACCTCTGAGAGCTGTAATTCATCCGTTCTGTGCAACACTGAAGTGCCCAAAGTACTGTACACCTAGCACTTTGTGAGCTGTAACTCCACACCTAGTATTAATAATTAACTCAGACTTCTCTGGGACAATAATGCTGGGCCGCATGCAACATTTACTAGTTCCTTTTGTCTGTAATTCAATTAATAAGGTTTCTCTGAAGCCTCTTTAAATTCACAGTTAGCTAACGGGGCACACTTTGGCCTGTCTTGTGATATAGATAATTTACCTATAACACATGATACCAGCGATTACAAAGCTCAGTTTTGTCACCCTGTGTTGCTTTTGACACGTCCTCATGTTGGTGAAGTTGCACTATTTCCAAGTGGTTGTGTGCATATTTGTGTGTGGTTTTTGGTCATTGCTGAGGTTTCTAAAATAGTTGTACTGATTTAAGATTAATTTTTATTTGTTGATCATTCTACCTGTCTTCATATTTTATTTTTAGAACAAAAGAAATGGAGAAAAGGGCAAAATGTGGAAAAACTCTGTTGGGATGTACAAATATTCTTTTTTTTTTTTTTTTTTTTTTTCTCTGAGGTGGACTGGACGTCAGGGCAGAAAGCTGAACTAAATAAAATATTGAATTATATTTAACAGAGATGAGCATGTGTCTCAGACACTGACTGGAAAGGACAATCCCTGACTGAATGCTGCCATGTTATTGCTGACCTTTTAAAGCCAGGAAGTAGACAATGGGGTTTTTCTTAGCCTGCAAATCACAAAATTTAAGAGTAGCCCAGTGGGACCAACAGACTGCAGAGCTGTTGAGGGAAGAATTGATGAGGGAAGAAGGAAAACTTGTTTTGTTTGATATCTCCAGCAAAATCATATAGTGTTTTTTTTTTTTGTTTGTTTTTTGTTTTTTTGTTGTTGTTGTTTTCTTGTACATAACTGCATACACCTTCTCTGCCTCCTTCAGCTACAGGCTGTCTTTCAAGCTCTGCCTCTGCACTGAATTTGCTTTTTCAGATATTTCTTTAGAATTCTGATTGGAATTTCACATAGAATCATATTGTTATTGAGATTTGCTTTTAATTGCCAATTACATATGTTCTTTATATTAGTCATTCAGATATTCATGGATGCAGCTAACAGATAATTTGCTATGAGGCACATAACTCCTTTATATGTCTGCAAGTGATGACATTCCCTTATTAAGACCTAATCTCTCTAAGTAAGCAGTACAAAAATGTTCTTTAAAATAGTATTGGTAAAGAAAAATCTACCACGTACACAAAAAGGTAAGACATGCTTGAAGATAATCAAAGATAACTTGATTTCACTTATTTCAATTGCAAGAAGACTTTCATTCTCTCTTAAAAAAAAATAATAAAAAGAATTTCATTTATTTCAACTGCATAATAATGCAATATAGCATGTTCCACCTTATTTACATGTGCTACTCTATTAACTATTGGCTATTTATTTATTTATTTATTAACTATTTGGCTATTATTTCACATGAATAAGAAATATTAATATCCACATTTTTTATGCATGTTTGAAATATCTTCTTATTATAGTCATTGTGAAATATACACTAAGAGTTATACTAATACCAAAAGCCATGCTGTTTTGTAACTGGATTAGAAGGTAAATACAGTCAAAATGGAAAATTAAAATAATTCTATAAATCCACCATTTGGAGTTAATTGAATCTTTTGTGGTTTATACAATACATTTTAAGTACAGACCAAACAATAAAACAATATATAAAAGCGTGAAAGGAGTTGCCTCACATTTCATTCATGAAATAAAAAGAAGCTTTGCAAACTTATTTCATGCATGGTTACAACCATTTTTGTGCTCCAGTCTTCTGTGTGTAAGTCAGTTAACTGCATGTATAAATACCCAGTGGGAATTTGAACTACTATCAGACAGTTGTCTGGTTTGGCTGTTTTGTAATGATGTATTTAGTCTTGTGCAGGACAATGGAGTGAAAATATGAGAAAAAATGGATTATAAATCAGTCACATTTAGAAGAGGCTTATAATAGTTCTGTTAACAGTGCACACTAGAACAGGGTAGCGTTGGAGGAGAGGGAGAGAGGAAACCACAGACACTGGTGGGGCAAAACCAAAGGAAGCATCAGGAAAGTTATCAGCATTAACCATGGGAATCTGGATCACCACCTTCAAAAAGCAATATTTTGGTTTGTTGTAGAAAGCCAGAAAACTGAGTAAAAGCTTAAATATTACTAAAATCTAACTTGGAGTCAGGAAAGTAAAAGAAATACTGGTTTTTGTTTGTTTGTTTTTATGTACAAAAACTTGTAAAAATGCATTTCAAACAAGCAAACACAAAGCTTAGATTGAGAATTTGGAATAAATTCTTTTATGACTTTCACTGTGGAAAATTCCTTTTTAGTTCTGGCTTAGAATAATTTTACCATACAACGAGTTTGTGGAGAACTGTGTTCAGCCACAGAGGCAAACTGCGTTCACATCCACCATGGAGAATTTTAAGTGACTTAATGGTTGTTTTTATATTATCCCCTTAATTTTCAAATTTATTGCTTCACTTGAAACAAAACAAACCAAACAAACAAAAACCCAACAACCCCAAAGCCTACATTTTGGAATCTTAATGTTCTGCAGCTTAACTATATATAGTTAGTGACTGAAAACATACATGTATGCTTTCTAAAGTTCTGCAGACTTTGATTTCAGTAACTTTTATTGAACTAGCTTGCATTACATGGTGATAGAAGTGGTGGTATAAAGTTTTTCTTTTAAGCAAAAATATGATGTGGTGACTTAGCTTGCTACATGCCCAGTTTATTGATACTGGTTGATGTTATGGTATGGCTCCAGCAGTGACTGTGGAGTTTATGAGGACGCTGCCACCTACTGTTAAGATTGCCTTATATCTCTCCAGACAGTGCAGTAAGATTTTAAATCATGAAGGCATAGATTTAATTACGACTCTTGGACACATGAAGATGGAAGAATCTATTTTCTCTCATTTATTTGAGATGTCTAGAATGTAAAAGTAGAATTATTTTGCAAGTCAAAGTGAAAGAATGAGATGTAAGCCAGAATATCTCTGAAAAACCTGAGTGACTTGGAAAATGCTAGGGTCTCAATCACTGTCAATGTTAGCTAAGTACTGAAAAATCAGAGTCAGAGAACCAGAATATGAATGTGATCCAGAATCACAAAATAAGTATAATGTGATGCAGAAGCACAAAGTAAGAGATCTCAAGAGCCTTAAAAAGACTCTGACTATATTTCTGAGGAGCAATTGGAAGTGGTGAGGAGGAGATAGTACATACGAATGTGCATGTCTGAAAGGGTAGCTGTGTGATTTTTTCATTTTTAATCTGAGAGTGTGCATTCCTTTTGCCACAGGGAAAGAATATAAAAATAAAAATAATAAAAAAGGACTGACTATCTTGGAACCCATGTCACAACTTTTTTTTTTTTTTTTTTTTTTTTTTTTTTGTGTGTGTGTGTGTGTGTAGCCTGAATCCTTAAAGGAGAAAACTAGAAAATTGGTGAAAAAAATCATACTGTAATCCTGTGGCTGTCAGGAGAACTGACACTTGTCCTTGTCCTGATGCCCCACCATTTAGGTTTAGGTGTGAGTGGGAAGGTGAGAGTGCTCAGAGAGCTATCAAAGATTGAAAGTTGAATTCAGTAATTCAATCTGAATCATCTGGAAAACAACAATTTATTGGCAGCCTTGGTAAAGAGAGTAGTGTGATGGGTGTCTAGTTTTTACAGGTCTTCAAAAGAAAATAAAAACTTACCCTAAGCATCTGTAGTTACTAAATTTACAGTATTATACAGTAAAAAACATAGTATTTTATAAGATGCAGAAATTTTAGCCATGAGTTGAGAGGAATTTTGATGCGGCTAATAGCATTCTTCACATATTACTTTCATTTTCTTTTATCACAGCAACACCACTGTACTGCAAAGCCAATGTCAGATTTTGCAGTTTGACACAATCTTTTTGCTTGCTCATATGCGTAAAATCTGTGAGCAGCAGATATAAACTTGATAATTATTTTCACTCAGTGTCTAAAGAAGCATCTCTAGAGGAATGTACATCCCAATTAACATTTTCTCAATATTTTTTTCCCAAATGCTTAGCGTAGTATAATATAGAGTGCTCTGCAGTTGTCCAGTATGATGATACAGTAGTTGTACAGCGAGAATACAATGACAGCTAAGAATTCCTACTCCATTTGTTTTAGGGAAGGATAAGTGACTTTTAGGGCATATTTTGTCAATGGAGAGATACATGAAAGTCATGCTTATAAATGAAGATGAGATGAAATGGAAGAAATACTAGTACATTATTGGCCTTACATGTTTATTATTTTAATCCATGGACACCATACCTTTTAAAACAATTTTAAAAATCTTTCCAAATTTGTGTCATCAATTTGTGTTCTATATCTTTATAAGCAAAATTTCAGTCTTTTGGGGACCTCTACGAAATTTTTCTTTATAGTCAAAGATGATATATGCAGAAATTCTGAATAGCTGAATTAAACATAGTCTTGGGAAAGACAGGCACAGGGGAACCAAAGCTCTAGCATATATATATCTCTGAATTAAAATATGAAAATAATTTTTTTCTTAGGCAGATGGACAACAGAATCTCAGAGCTTTTCTTTCTAAGCTTTACTAAGGGAACAAGTTCACACAAAACTCTATGAAGACTAGAAAAACTACATTATTGTGGTAAAGACAATCTTAAGATTACTGCAGCATCATTTATATCTCTCATTTGCACTTATTTTCCAGGGAAGCCCAGCTTTTTGTTGAAAAGTTTGAAGGTGCTCTTGGAAAAGGAAAAGGAAAAAAGTTCTATGCATACAAAGTGATGATGACCAAGGTAAGTATGTACTAGCTTTCTGTAATGCAGAAGGGGAGACTTTTGAAGATTACTGCCACATGTACCCATCTTCTTTATTTGAAATTTAACACTTCTGTTTGCACCGTTCTTACATGTAACAATTTCAAATGCAATCTCACAATTTGATTGAGACATATATCAAGACAAAAATGAACTGTCTTTCAAGACCTGCACTTATCTGGTCATGTATTTAGTAAAAGTTATTTTTTTCTTGGCATAAATTATGTTTGTCTGTTGACTGGATCTTAAGACCTGTCTTTCTCTTGATCTTGTGAAAGTTCAGAAAGTGTTTTTTTGTCCCACAGACAAAATACTGGGGCATCTCCACTAAGCCAAGAGCTATATCCTAGATATATTACAGAAAGCAATACAGCTCTGTAGAATTGTGACTGAAAGGCTGAATGGTGGTTGCCGGTCCACATTATATGTGTTCTGGCAGGATTTACTTTGGCCTAAGTCTTATATGGTGCCATGGATTAAATATCCACTTCTAGACTACAGCTAAGTTTTATGCTTAAAAAGCTTGGTTTTATGCTCTGACACAGCTTTAAAGTGCAAAGATAAGTGCTGTAAATTGGGATGATTTTGGCGATTCACTGGGAAAAAAAAAACAACAAACAACAATAAAGCAAAACAAACAAACAAAAAACACATTCCTGATCTAAACTAAAATGATGATGCAGAATAACTATAATCACATTTGGCAAGACACATTTTAATCTGCCCAGCATCATCTTTAGGTAGACTGGCTTTTCTGCAGGCAGATGTGTAGTCAAATCTTATTAGCATTAATATTCACACAAATAAATTATTAGGATTTCAAACACAGATGTGCATCAGAAGCTCAATTACAGAAGTTATAGTTATCCATTAGATAAAATACTGAGTAGAGTAATTGCAATTAAATGACAGAGTTTGAGCTCCAAATCTGAATTTTGAATATCAAAGGAAAGAAAAAATTAAATTCTTAGAAACAATATTAAAAAAAAAAAGGAAAAAAGAAAAAAAATACAAAAAAATGGCATGAAAGGAACGGATTCTTTAATCATTTTTCTTGTGGAAGACATAGGGACTTCATACAAAGCCAGTAGGAAACATACTCAGAGGAAATAAAAGAAGATACTTCTTTTATCTAGTGTTCCTGTTGCAGTGGGCTCTGCCAAAGGATGCTCTGCATGATTAAGGGTTTTCATTAGCTCAAGTGGAAAATGCACATCTGGGGTCACAGATTATATGGTGTGGTTTTTTTGGTATGTTTTTAATATGTAACCCTTTTCAGAAATGGATGAAATTTCAAAGAGATTTTGAGAATTTTAAGACAGCCTGCATACCCTGGGAAATGAAAATTAAGGAGATTGAGAGTAAGTACTTGTGAAATGTAATAAAGAATAATATCTGTTATTGTATTTCTGATGTGTGTCAAAATTTTAAATTACTTTTCAGTGTTTTAGAAATATCTATCAATGTGTGGTATAAATGCAATGAGCATTTCTTCTTTCATTAATACTTATTAAGCTTTATATAATAGCTTGTTGAAAAGTTCCTTGAGAGAGTGCTAGCCAATTTAAGCAAGTATGAACCGTGAACAATTGGGAACCAGTGTTGAATTTAATCCTGGAAAACAGATATTGGGATTAGCTGTTGTCTACATTTACTTTGCTTGTATTTGTATTATAATAATTTCTGTGACTTTTGTTGTTGTTCTTGGTGTTTATTTATTTATTTTTTCTCTTCATTATCTTGAGCCTAATGTTAGAGGTCTTACAAAGTTACTTCTCTTGTTTTTAATCATATAATACAACATGGAGCAAAAATTAGTGGTCTTGGACATCACCACATATTAGACATAAAAATAAGGAGAAGAATGTAGTTAGTCCTATGGATATGTTTCAGAGTAAGTTTTTGGCATAGGTTTTATTTGTCAGTTCCATGGATGAATTTAAACTGCATGTCTCTCTTTGAAAGAAATTTGGCTTACCTTCATAGGTACCTTACTGAGGTTCTGCCACTGATGAATGCAGCTGAGAATGCAATAGTGCCTGACTTAAAAGGAGTTGTCTTTTGGAGAAGCTGTGGGTTGCGTCAAAGTGCAATAGTCAGAAGAGCAGGAAAATGATAAATTGTGAATTCTGTGGAGTTTTGGACTACCCTTGAGGAGAACTTATATAATGTCCTTAAACATATGGTCTATGGATTTCTGAACAGATTATCTGTATACTTAGGGTGAAGTTTAGGAGAAACTGCTTTTAAAACAGTTAAAATCAAATTCAGCAGCAGGATGAACATGGTAGTTTATTGGTATGGGCACACAATAGACATCTTGAGGATGCGTGGGAATCATGTTTCTGCTAGTTTCCACAAAAAAAGTAGTCCTGGCACAAGCCGTTTTTTTAGTAATGACTTTCAACAGACACTTCTATTTCTTTGTAAAATATGAATGCAAAAAGTGAAGTAGATGTTTATTTCAGTCTTGCTTTCACCTGGAAAAAAACATAGCAGGATAATACCTTTTCATAATCTCAAGAGGTAGGATTGCGAAGTTTACTCTTTTTCTATTATATTTATTATTAGATTTGTTCATCTCATTGCTAATGCAAATTGTTTTTATTTGTAGAAACAATCTTCTGTCTGAATACTAGTGAGTTAAGAAGTACACTTAGCTTACAGTTGAGTACAAAATTCTGTAGTCTAGAAAAAAGACTTCAAGGAAAGCTCTGAAATACTGCATAAAAATACATTTTAAATCACAATTTATATGATTCTGGTTAACCCAAACAGTAGCTCTTAGCATGGACATCATATTAACAAATATAGAGTACTGAGATCAAGGTAATCTTAATGATGACACTGATGAAATTGCCAACTCACAGATAAAAAGCATATTAAAAAGATATTAAAAAATAAGTGAGAGAAACTGAAATTGAAGAAAGCCAGTCAGTGTGTAAGTAAAGAGTATAAGGAAATAGTAAATATTAAGATACATTGAGACATAGAGAACAGACTGAAAAAAGTCTGCTTCAACTTTGACCTGATTTTCATCTTAATGTATACATAGATAGGATATATATCAGTATTACAGTATTGGTAATACTCTAACAAGCTTAGTAAATGGATGTGTTCTTAATAATAGACCTGATTGACTTTTGACTCCTAGGTCACTGAGCCAATGGCTTTCTCTTTTAAGTTCAGTGCTTTGTAAAATGACAGTAATGCCACTGCCTTAAGCATGTAGTATCAGACAATGAACAGGATGTGTCTGATACTATTTATGAAGAATTCAACAATAATAGAACTTTGGTTGCTTAAAATTCCCTTGGGACCTGCAGAACATTGAACATCTGAGAGTATCTTGTTGGCACAGGTAACACCACACATGTAACCACTCAATCCTCCTGTACACTCAAAAGACTGAAGAGAGATTGAAGAAATTGATTGAACACTGGGATTGGACACCAGGATCAATATTTAAAAAATAGATACTGCTATTAGACAGCATTATGTTTGTGAATTCTTGGTCACGTTAGTTCCTGTAGGTTGTACTCTCATGGTAAAGTACAGTTGCATGAAGGAAATTGAACACAGTCTACACAACAGTTCATTTCCAGAGGAGACAGTACAATGAAATAAACTGTAAATTATATCACAGTGTGTAAAGTAGACTGTTTAGACTAGTCTTGGAAATCTAGTGATACAAATCGCTCTGGCACAGTTCACTGCTACAGAACTGTGTCTCTACAACTGCTTTCCATATTGCTACACAGTACAGCATGTGCAAAATATTTTGTGTGTGTGCGTGTGATAATTTTTTACCACCAGGACACAGAAGGGTATCTGGCATATTTCTTCTTCATTGTCAAAAGCAGGCATGGTTGCAGAGAGGTAGCAAATGAAATGTAAATTAAGCATATCCTACACGATGGTGAAAGGTCAGTTAGACACTACTGGGTAAGATTGCTTTGACGTAGCAAGAAATAGTGTACCAGTAAAACAATGTTAAAAGAAAAAAAATGCTTTCTTTCATGCAAATGTAAAAGCATAGGTAGCTATGCTGCCCTACCATCACTGAATGATGCTGTAAAGCTGGTGGAAAAACATTATAATAAAAACACTTCATGAGAGCAATAGAACCGTTAAAAATCACATGAAGTCAGTAGAAATAGTATAGCTTTATGTAAAAGAAGTCAAATGAAGAATGGGTTGTACTGGTGCAAGTGCTGCACCATGCCTGTGCCTAGGAGTACTACTGAACTGAAAAATTCTTTGGGACATTGCTTGTACACTAGAAAGATCTAAGAAGAAAATCATTCATGCTAAGCAAGCTCTGCTGTGCCTATGGAACAGAAGCAGTGGGATTGCTAATTTTTAGACACTAAAATTCTTGAGTTTTCCTTTCTGCAATAACTGTAATCTACAATATTATTTAATAATAGTAAATGAAATAAGTAAACAGGATAAAGAAGAAAAAAGGAATTACTAACTACTTTTAAGCCCTAGCAAGCAAACTTTTATCTTTAACCTTCCACTTAGTTTTGTAATATTGACCAGTATAATGAATAGGGACCTTGTTCTCAGCACTCTTCCATCGGGTCTGACTCTTTCAGGCTGCCAGCTATCTAGAAAGACTGAGTATCAGCTTGAAGTGTTGTGTTACCTCAGATAGGCTCTCTGCTTCAAGCTCAGAGTCCTTTCTAGCAAAGGGAGCCCAGCTTCAAAATAACATACATCGAGTTTTTTTTTTTTTGTTTTTTTTTTTTTTTTTCCACAAGCAGGAGAAGTAGAAGTTGATAATTAAACATATGAAATGCTTATAGTTGAAAAAGAGGCACTTTTATTACAATGACACTATTAATTAAATAATTAATATTTTCCTTACAGAAGAGACATTCAGTAGTATCTTTGCAATAAGACTCAACGGGAAACACATTGCTATATTGGGACAGGGGAAGCTTCTCTGTTCCACAGCTGTAATTCACATGATTCATTCCAATGCATAGTATAAATAAAGTATTACACTTTCATATGTACCTGGAACTTGTTCTACATCAGAATAAAATTAAAATGCTGGTGAAACTAGGACTGTTTTTGTTCATGGCTGGTTCACACTGTTTGTAGTTTTCCATGATCCCTGTTGCTCTCTGTTTTGACCTGCCTACTTCAGACATCTAGTTAGAGGCATCCATAGCAAAATTATCCTTACCCCCAGCTAACCTTTTCATTAGTTAGAGATTTCTCGTTTTACCAGAAAATCAATAAAGACCATAAGCAGTCTGTGCAGCGTGACTTGCAATACCTGTATGGAGGCATGCAATTCCAATGCACTGCCTTAATACATATGTTCCAGTTGGATAACTGTGGTTTCATCAAGATAAATGATGAAAAGCTGTAAATAGATTAATGAAAAGAAACCATTCCTAAAAGAAGAATAAGGATATTAATATTGACCAGGAAGAACACATCCAGCATCATTAGATTATTTTATTTATTTATTTATTTATTATTTTTTAGTCCATAGCATCACCAAAAGCTGTAGGTGGGTTGTAACCGGACAAAAATGGCTCATGACAAACCAAGCTGACCAAAACATGTTTGCACATAGACCTTTCAGCAGGTAGAACACTGATAAGATTAGCTACTTTTTCATGCAGAATTTCAAAATTGTAGTTTCATTCTGAACTGTGAAGTAGATTTTGAAATGCTGAAATCCTTAACAGAGTGTTTTTGTCATCGTTGTTTCTTCTTCCCTTTTCATAGCCCAAATAAATATCTCTTATCAATAGATCTCTGTTTTCACTCTGGGATTATGCCAGTTTAAGCATGTTAAATCATTTATTTTATTTTTTTTTATTTATTTATTTTTTAAATAATAGAACATGCATTGATTAGCTGCAAATAGTACCAACCACATTAACCTAATTTTAAAAAATGGAAGAATTGTTGTCTGCTTTGCAAAACAGTCTGCAAATACCAATGTAAACTCCTTTGCACAGTGATTAGCTTGTTGTTTGTTGTAACAGTGTATCAGGCTCCTTAGCTAGACTGTGTGTGAGAAAACCTGGGGAAAGGTCTGCTTTTCCATGTGAAATCTGGTATTTTCTAGCTCAGATGAGCAAGACTGCCATCTGTTCTCTATCTAGCAGAGTGGTGCTGTAGCAGCTTGAGTTTAGTTTGATCTGTTATTTCTGATTGGCCTGATTTGCAGAGGTATTGGTAAAATCAGGCACTTAGTGCTCTCTGATTCTCCTGCAACCTCCTCTTCACGTACATTTGGGTCAGTGGTCTGGAGTGGGGAAGGTCCAGTGTCTGGTTTGATGGGTTAGCACATGGGTTTGAGGAAAATACATAGCAAATTAAGAGAAAGAAAGAATAAAACACTTGCAGATCTTTTTGTTCTTCCCTGGTGAACAACTCTATCTCCAATAGCTAGCTTAAAAGAGCACTTTCAACTACTCTATGTCCTTGGAAAGACTACTCCCACTGGCTAATTCTGTGGTACTTCTTATTAACACTGAGGTGGTACTAGCTTACATGTCAAAAATGCTCAAAATACACATGTATTTAAACAACAAAAAAAAAAAAAAAGAGAGAGAGAGAGCAGAGAGAAAAAAGTGTGACTTACTTTGATTCCTGACATTAGAGGATTTCATACAATTAAACACCATAGTATTTACATGAACGCAAGTACTTCATCCAAGTAATATTTTTGCTTTTTCTTTTTGTTGTTTCTGTTTTCTCTACCAGGTCAGTGAATGCTAGTATGTAAATTGGAAAAAAAAAAAGTTATTAGAATTGTAGTAGTGAAGAAGATGAAAAACTCTGCCATATTTAGTTTATTTTAACTATGCTTTGAACAACTTCATTTTAAGGTAAAGTATCATATAAAGTTAACTTTTTTCACATCTTATGTTTTCATAGGTCACTTTGGTTCATCAGTAGCCTCTTACTTCATATTCTTACGCTGGATGTATGGAATAAACATGATTCTCTTTGGACTGACCTTTGGGCTTGTAATGGTGCCTGAGGTGGGATTTTTTTTTAATTATCATTTTTTAAATTGTCATTGAGAATTTCTGTCTTTGCTGTGACATTTCATAGGACTGGACCTTCAGATAAATTTCTAACCTCTTTATGCTCCATGTTAATGTTAAAAACCATTAAGGTGTACTAAGGCCATGAAGGTGTACTTCATGGAAAGTTGTCTTTAGAGAAGTGTCTTGGAGTAGACCTATGAGAAAAATGTATTGTCATGGTTCCGCTTGAGTCGGCAGCTGAGCTCCGCCACAGCTGCTCTCTCACTCCCCCTCCTCAAAGAGGAACAGGGAGAAAATACTATGAAAAGGGCTCAAAGGTTGAGATAAGGACAAGAAGATCACACAGTAAGTATTGTAACAGGCAAAACAGACTCTGCATAGGGAGATAATAAGATTTATTGCTTATTACTAACAAGCTAGAGAAGTGAGAAACAAAGGAAAGAAACCAAAAACACCTTCCCCCATCATCCACCCTCTTCCACCTCCTCCCCCCGAGCAGCATGGGGGAACGGGGGAATGGGGGTTATGGTCAGTCTACAGCACTTCTTTTCTGCCGCTCCTTCTCGGTCACTCTCGTCCCCTGTGCTGTGGGGTCCCACCCACGGGACACAGTCCTTGATGAACTGATCCAGCATGGGCTTCCCACAGGCAGCAGCTCTTCCAGAACTGCTCCAGATATGGGTCCGTACCACGGGGTCCATCCCTCAGGAGTAAACTGCTCCAACCTGGCTCCCCCACGGGCAGCAGCTCCTGCCAGGTCACTTTCTCCTGTGTGGTGTCCTCCACGGGCTGCAGCGTGGAACCCTGCTCCACCGTGGTACTCCATGGGCTGCAGGGGGACATCCTGCTTCACCATGGTCCTCACCACAGGCCACAGGGGACTTCTGCTTCGGCGCCTGGAGCACCTCTCCCCCTCCTTCTGCACTGACCTTGATGCCTGCAAGGCCGTTCCTCACTCCTCTCACTCTCCCAGCTGCTGTGTGGCGCAGCGTTTTTTTCCCCATCTTAAATATGCTCTCACAGAGGCACAAAACAACATTGCTTATTGGCTCAGCTCTGGAAAACAATGGGGCCCTTACCAAACATGGGGCAGCTTCTAGATCCTTCTCACAGAAACCACTCCTATGGCCCCCTGCTACCAAAACCTTGCCACGTAAACCTACTACATGTATGTGAGGATGTGTCTCAAAAGTGTTTTTGCAGAGACTGGGATGGTGTTAAACTACTTTTTATTTTTTACTTTTACATATTTTATTTTATTTTATTTTATTTTATTTTATTTTATTTTATTTTATTTTATTTTATTTTATTTTATTATTATTATTTTTTTAAATAGAGAAGTAAGTAGAGGAGCTCAGGCAAAGAAGCAGTCGAGTCGTGTATTAAAATGTGCATTGCAAAGACAAACATATATTCCAAGGTGCTGAGGCACCCTGGACCCTTTTCAGTAGCCTTTGTACTCACATGTTAAGAAAGCTGAACAGGCTGCAAAGTCACAAGAGAGGCACAAGTTAAAAACTGTGCCCAGAATATGTACTTCAAGCAGAAACCACTTTTGTAAAATAAAATTTTATCTGTAAAATAAAAATAAAATAAAATAAAAATAAAATATTTATCTAGCACCTTTAAGGCACTCTATTACCTTCTTAAGAAGAAGGCTTATTTGGTATTAAAAGTGTTTTGCCATCTCCCTGATTTCACTCTTTCACATTTCTCACACCTTCTAGTCAGCAGATGGGAAACTATAAGTTAGGAATTTCCAGCAGTTTCCTAGTACACCATTTCAGTAATGTGATTCATCTAACACTGAGGCCAAAACAGAGAAAATGACAAACAGGGTGAGGCTTAGAAAGGGTGTTGTAAGGACATGTACTGTGGCTAGGCAAGTATCTTGCCAGAGCAGTGGGACTCAAAATCCAAACTGAATCGTAGTATTTTCCCACACATTTCAGTTAAAAAACCAACACAATTCATTATGCAAGAAAAATGAATCTTCTGGTCTTGTCTGTAAGACACAGACCACTCATCAATTTGAAATTCTTTGTTGCCTTTGAATGTAGGTGACACAACTTGATAGCACTTTGTTGCTAGTGAAATGTCACTTTAAATTTAGAAAAGACTGTTAATGAATACTTTAGGCATAGTTTCAATCTTAAATGTCAGAAGCAATGAAAAGAAGTGGAGAAGTAGGTCATTCTCACTAGGGAACTATGGAGCACAAAATAAGACTTACTAAAAAGTGACAGATCACTATCCCTTCCTTTTGTTGGTATTTTGCTTTAAAATGTAAATTGCTCTTATTTCTTGGTTCCAGGCTTTGATGGGGAAGCCATATGGCTCTCTACCTAGAAAAACCGTCCCAAGAGCTGAAGAAGCCAGTGCTATGAACTTTGCTACCCTCTGGGATTTTAGTGTAAGTGCATAATTTTGCAATATTGCATATTCACATGACCTTTTCATCATTATGGACTTTGGCTTCATTATTTAATAATCATAGATTTAATATGGAATATTTCAGGAGAAAATAGAAGTAGAATTAATTTGCTCTTCCCCCCCCCAACCAAAAAAAAAAAAAAAAAAAAGGAATTTCTATGTATAGATATTTATTTCAGGTAAAACGTACCAAACTCAGTGTCTACACGCACATCTCAGTATCTGAAGCAATACAAAGGCTTATGGGAAAAAGTTTCAAAGCTGGATTCATAACCCTGGGTGCAGTCTGTACATTACTTAAGGATGAATTCAGTCCTCTGTATTTACGATATTAGGATTCCACACTGGAGGATGCAGAATGGATAAAAAAACAAACAAACAAACAAAAAAAACCCATAATCCAATAATGTGCTCTGTAGTTTTTTTTTTTTTTTTTTTTTTTTTTTTTTTCCTCTAAAATTGAATGTTGTTTTTAGTTTTTATAACTTATATAATATATAAATATTTTAGCTGGATTAATAAGGATGTTTTAATTCTTTACAGTTGATGCGATGCCCAGCCGAACCTAAGGTTCTATACCTCCTATACTGACAGACTATTCCTAAATATGTCATTCAGCTTTTTCTTCCTGAAAACAACTAACCTAATTTTGCATGCAGCATTCCTCTGCAGTTGATCTCATTATACATGTATATACAGATGATCCAACTTTGTATAAGGCTAGCTGATGATAAATTCAGTATTGCAATAAATTGTTTAGAAGGTTTTTATAATTCTCTATGGGCCATGGTCAACGTTATCAAAAGGTACTTTTCACCTGTGAAACAGTGCAACCGTCTAATTAAGATTTTCCTTCAGATTAATGAAAGCAGCATCCACTGAGATAAGAGTGATTTCTACCTCAGTCTACTGCATTCTTTCTTTTCTATAAGGAACATCAAAACTTAGGGACTTATGCATATAACTATATTCTAGCACTTAAATTATTTTAGCAGCAAGAAGCATGAATATACTTCATAGAACCGCTTGAGTTGGAGGGACCTTAAAGATCACCCAGTTCCAACCCTCTTGCTATGTGTAGGAATGCCACCCACTAGATCAGGTTGCCCATGGTCTCATCCAACCTGGTCTTGAACGGCTTGAGGGATGGTGAATCTGCAAACTCTCTACACAACCTGTTCCAGTGCCTCACCACCCTCACAGTGAAGAATTTCCTCCTAATCTCTAATCTAAATCTCCATTCTTTTATTTTAGAACCAATCCCTCCCTTGTGCTGTTATTGTTTACCCACTGCAAAAAGTTGCTCTCCATCTTTTTCAAAAACTCCCTTTAAGTATTGAACAGCTGCAATAAGGTCACCCTAGACCCTTCTCTTCTCTAGGCTGAACACCCACAGCGCTCTCAGCATTTCTTCACAGGAGAGGTACTCCAGCCCTTTAATCGCTTTTGTGGCCTTCCTCCGGACCCATTCTAACAGACCCACATCCTTCGTGTGCTGAGGGCCCCAGACCTGGATGCAGCACTCAAAGTGGGGCCTCACAAGGGCAGAGCAGAGGGGCACAATCACCTCTCCACCTGCTGCCCAGTCCTATTTTGATGCAGCCCAGGATATAGTTGGTCTTCCAGGCTGCAAATGCTCGCTGCTGGCTCATGTTGAGCTTTTCATCCACCCCAACTCCTAAGTCCTTCTCTGCAGGGCTGCTGTCCATGAGTTCTTCTGCCAGTCTGTACTCGTGCCCAGGATTGCCCCAACCCAGGTGCAGCACCTTGCACTTGGACTTGAACCTCATTAGTTTCACAAGAGCCCACTACTCAAGCTTGTCCAGGTCCCTTTGGATAGCAACCCTTTCTCCTGTTGTATCAAATGCACCACTCAGCTTGGTGTAATCTGGAAACTTGCTGAAGGTGCACTCAATCTCTCTGTTTTATGACATTGATAAAGATATTAAATAGTACCAGTCTCAGGACAGACCCCTGAGGGACACCACTTGTCACTGGACTCCACTTGGACATAGAGCCATTGTCCACCACTCTCTGTGTGTGGCCATCCAGCCAATTTCTTATCCACTGACATCTGAGTCTGGAGATCAAGATGTCATATGGGACTGTGACAATGGCCTTGCAGAAGTCCAGGTAGATGGCATTGGTCAGTCTTCCCTTGTATACTGACTGATGTAGTCACTCCATCATAGAAGGCAGATTGGTTAGACATGAAGTTGGACTGATTGGCATGATGTTGGAAGCAGACACATTTCTCAGATAAAATAAACTCAGGTGCAGGTTCTTCCAGTTTACAGCTCAGTGTCTTCACCTTTTAGCAGGATGACTTGTCTATAAGTGGCCTGTCTGTGTGGATTTGAAACCTTTGAGGCCCTGTCCCATTGTGTTGGTACAGAAAACAGTGCAGGCTGCTGAGTTTGCAAGAGTATTTCCATTAGGGCACAGACAGATTTCATACTCCTCCCCTTTCGAGAGTAAAAATGGCTTCCCTTGAAGACAAAACAAGCAAGCAAGCAAACAAAGAAACAAAGAAACAACAACAACAAAAATACCATTTTAAGGTACAGTGCTTATGCATCTCATTAATATTGACATTTTTGACTATAGCTAGTCAAAATCTAATCTTGTGACGTATATGTCTCAGGTAGAGTCTTTTGTTTCGTGGCTCAATACCCTAATGTAGAGCCTCACCTGATTTAATATGTTGGCTGGTTCTTGGATTTATTTTCAGTCATCAGACATCAGTGTAGGGAGAATCTGGTTGTAACACCACAGAACGTATGAAAAGACTTGATAAAATAATGTTCTCATTTACAAGTAAAATCTTTCAGGCTTACATGTATTTGTTGTAAAATACTACATTTAAAAGTAATGTAATAGGTAGAAAGTACAATGATTGCCCGTCTTTTCACTATAAATATGCATAAAGTGATCAGATGATTTCTGCTCTATTTTGTCTCAAAAAGTGGTTGTCTCTCCTTGGATAAAAATGGATAAAAGGGATCTTGACCTTTCTGAAAAGCCATCTTGCATTTTGCATCATTTTGCAATGACTGCTGCATAAAATGACATTGTGTCTGGTTCATCAGGGTTACACATTTGAATGACAGGAAAAGTATGTCTAGACATGTAGGTGGGAAATTAAGTGATTATGACATTTTAAACCGAGAAATTTAAACATCGGAGAGATAGTGAAGAAAAATGAATTGTATAGTGACTTGGAGATTGTAAAGAGACCGGCGACTAAAGGAGGTTCATACAGCAAATGGAAAAGGGAAAAGAGTTTTTAAAAGAAATGGATTTGAGAAAAGATGAATGAAGACAGATGGTGAAAGGAGGGGAAAGTTTATAATAGCTGAGAGAAACAAGACCTGACATATCTGAAGAAGAAAGTCCAGTGAATTACAGCAGCAGTTAACACCAGGAGCAAACGCAACAGAAATAAACATGGAACACGACCATGGAAAAGATGGATTCCCTGAAATATTCAGGGCAAAAAAGAATTTTCTTGAAGCATGTCAAATCAAAAAATATTCCCTGAAGATTTTGACATGTTTAATTAAGCAGTGTAGGAAATAGTACTTTTCATCCGATAGCAGTTCTTGTATGTCACAAAGTAAGTTACAAAGAAGTGAACCCGTGTCAACAAACTTTACTTCATACTCAAAAAAAATAAAAATAAAAAAAAAATCACCATTCTTTGGTGAAGAAAAGATTAGTTTAATATGTTAATATATATATATATATATATTATTTCCTTGACAAATAGAGGCAGGTTTTTTTTGTTTTTTGTTTTTTTTTTTTTGTTTTTGTTTTTATGTTTTTTTTTTTTTTTTTTACTTGGCATTCAGTTTTAACACTGTATAATCTACAGTTCAGAAAATAATCCAGACCTAAAGGAATCAGACTCTCAAGCTTCATTATAATAACACATTGGACCAATATTCTTATCTTACCCTTCTTTTACATTTGGGTAAGGAAATTACAAAAGATGTCTCCCATGAATGCCTACACAGCTAAAAATATTTCAGGTTTCATGGTGAAATGCTGTAGGCAAAGTCCAGAAAAAACAAAAACAAAAGCAAACAAACAAACAAGCAAAAAACCTTACCGAATTACACATTACACATAATGGAGGAATTATCAAAGACTTTGCAGAACAATGACTTATGAGAGGTTTTTATATTCTGAAGGATATAAAAGACTCTCTAGAACTGTGTCAGGCTGTAAAGAAAGCTGAAAGAAAGCTATGATAACATGGAATTATACGATGTTGTAATGAGCATAAAGATGCAAAAGACCAACTATTGAATTTCAATATGGCCCAACAGTGTGAAAGTTTTACTAGTAACAATAACAATATTTACCTTATCAGAAAATAAAATATTATTACTCTTCTATGTATACCTATTTCTGAAAACCAGTCTGATATGATGTAAAAAGAGATACAATGATTCTTAAATCAAGAAATTTTGAATAATATTTTAATGATACATTAATATTTCATTTTTACATTAGAATTGCAAACAAAATTTTTCAATTAACTCTGTGACAGATGTAGAGAGAGCTCTAATAACTGTACATATTGCAAGATAATATATAAAGGAGAGATATTATTTATTTTAAATCATATGAGCTCCTGAACAGAAGAATGGAAGTAAATAGCTTCTTTAACTCACAAAAATATCAGTTTACTGTATCAGTGTCAAAATAATGCATGATCCAATTACATTTTCACTGAACTCTATATTTGCCTTGAATTCATGCAGTCAGCTGGAGGTGTGGCCATGGAGAGTTGTCATTTGAAAGTTTCTATGTACAGTCTTCTAGGAGGAGATTTCTTGCTCTAACTAGGATTATCAGGAAACTTCAGGTATTTAGAACATTTTAGATACCAGCATTTTTATTTTTATTTTTTTTTACTTTTCTTTTTACTGTTAACCATTTATTATTAAATTACTTTGAAAAATCAGGAATATGACTTGTAGAAGAGAAAGGGATTCTCATTACGGCTTTTAGAAAAATAGATAAACTTTGAACTGCTGAAAAGAAGATACATTTACATTGCATTCCTTATAACCTTGGAGTCAAAGTGTTAACAAACCCTGAACACTGAATAATTATTCAATAAAATGCAGCTATGTATTGACTAACATATACTGAATGATCACCCAGTGAACAGCAAACAATGTTAGGCAAAGAATGTGTATAAGAATTTTATATGAATAAGAATATATAAGAAAGAATATATAAGAAATGTGGAAATGAAGTAAAAAATATTGTATTTTTACTGAAAGTAATTTGTAAAACTGAGTATGTGATTTTTTATTTTTATTTTTTTGCAATAGATAGACCATCCTTGTAAAGTTTTGAAGATAGAATATTTGCAAATTGACATGAAATATTCTGTCTTTCTAAAAATTACAAAAGGAGGGTTTGTCAATCCTGTGAGATTTACTATAGTGATGCTTATAACTGTTTTGAATGCATTAAAATTAATGTTTTGGTATGTTGCTATTGATAGCATTCTAATTAAGTGCATAGCTAACAGACTTGTGATGTTACAATTGTTATTGAATTTTCAGGGCTTTGCACAGTATTCTGTTCTCTTTTATGGTTATTACAATAACCAGAGGACAATTGGATGGCTCAAGTTCAGAATGCCTCTTTCCTATTTCCTTGTTGGAGTTGGGACTATTGGCTACAGCTTTATGATTGTCATTCGAACGTAAGTTCTGTTTGGCTTTGGAGTGAAGTACATTTTGAAAGACAGGTAATATCAATGTTGATCACTAAGTCTACCTTTTTTTAAAAAAAAACACTCTTTGGAATACAGTAATGGAGCTAAAATGCAAAGAAAGGCTGATTTCTGTCACAGAATCATAAACTGGCTTGGGTAGGAAGGGACCTTAAAGATCATTGAATTCCAAACCTCCTGCCATGGGCAGGGACACCTCCCAACAGACCAGGTTTCTCAGAGCCCCATCCAACCTGGCCTTCAATATTTCCAGGGATGTGGCATCCGCAACTTCTCTGGGCAGATCTTCCCTTCGTGAAGTCATTTTGGCTGTTACCAATCACCTTCTTATTTTCCATGTCCCTTAGCATGGTTTCCAGCAGGATATGCTACATAATCTTGCCAGACACAGAGGTGAGACTGACTAGCTTGTAGTTCCACGGGTCATCCTTTTTTACCTTTTTTAAAAATGGGGGTTTTCCCTCTCCCAGTCACTGAGAACCTAACCAGACTGCCAAAACTTCCCAAATATGCTGGACAGTGACTTAGCAACTATATCCGCCAGTTACCTCCAGGACCCATGGATAAGATCCCATGGACTTGTGCACGTTCAGGTTCCTTATATAGATGGTCTCGAACCTGATCTTTTCCAACACTGGTGTGGTATTTTTACCAAGCTACCCATCTGAACTCCACCACAACCATTCTCTCTCTCCCCCACTCATCAAAGGAAAGGGGGTGAAAATATGATGGAAAGGCCTCAAGGTTTGAGATAAGGACAGCAAGATCCTTGCCCATTTACCATCATGGGCAAAACAGACCCAGCACAGAGAGATTAGTAAAATATGTTACCTATTACCAACAAGCTAGAGAGGTGAGAAACCAAAAACAAAATAAAAACCTCCACCATCTTCTATGTCCTAATCCTGAGCAGTACTGGGGAACGGGGAATGGGGACTGTGGTCAGTCCCTGATGCTTTGTCTCTGCCGCTCCTTAATGGTCCCTCTCTGCACCTGCTCCATGTAGGATCCCTCCCACGGGATGCCATCCTTCCTAACTTATCCTGAGGGGGCTGTCCACGGACAGCAGCTCTTCAGGAACTGTCCATACAGCTCCATATGACGGTGTCCATCCATCCCCCAGGAGCAAACTGCTCCAGCATGGATCCCCCACAGGTAGCAGCTCCCCCCAGACCCTCTACTCTTGCGTGGGCTCCTCTCCACAGGCTGCAGCTCCGGCCTGGAGCCTGCTCCTGTGAGGGCTGTCCATGTGCTGCAGCCTCCTCCAGGCCACAGCCTACTGCTCTGCCAGGGGCACTTCCATGGGTTGCAGCATGGAGATCTGCGCTGCCATAGGACTCATGGGATGCAGGGAGATAGACAGCCTGCTCCACCAGGGAACTCTCCACAGGCTGCAGGGGAACTTCTGCTCCATACCTGGAGCACCTCCTGCCCTCTTGCTGCGCTGACTATGGGGTCTGAAGGGCTGTTCCTCACTCCTCTCTTCCAGCTGCTGTTTTGCAGCACTGTTTTTCCCTTTCTTCAATCTGCTCTCCCAGAGGCACAAACAACATTGCTTATTGGCTCAGCTCTGGCCAGTGGTGAGCCCCTTTGGAGCTGGCTGAAACTGGCTCTTTTCTAATATGGGGCAGCTTCTGGATTCTTCTCACAGCAGCTGCCCCTACAGCCCCCTGCTACCAAAACCGTGCTGCATAATCCTAATACAACGGGTGGTTCATCATTCTTCCAGTCCCTGCCTTTGCCTTCTGGGAACCAGGCCATATGATTGGAGCTCCTGTCAGTGAAGACAGGCAAAATAGTTATTTAGTACCTCAGCCTTCTCCATATCCTGGGTGACTGGATCTCCTGTTTCTTTCTGGAGAGGGCCCATAATTCATCTAGTCTTCCTTTTATCAGTGAGGTACCTATGGAACCCTTCCTTATTGCCCTTGATGCCTCTTTTGCATGTCAAAGTCATATAAGATTCCTTGTTGTCTGTTGTGGAAGTGGAAAAAATCCTTACTGAAATAACAGTTTTTCCCTCCTGCAACTTCAAAGTGTAAAATAAATGCATAAAGCAAGGAACAGAGCTGTCAGCCCTTCTTTTCATTATGCTCTGCAGCTAGCATAATGTCAACTAACATTCAGGAAATTCAACTGTTCTTCCTTCAGTGATACGTTATGTGTGTTACTTTCTTTTAAGAAGGAAGAAGACAAGAAAGAAACATATGGCAAATAATTCTCTGTGTAATTCAAAGCAGTAAATGACTCTCAGCAAGACTATGGTGGTTAGGTCACATTTGCACAGTGGTAAAGAATTAATACCACTGATCATAGTAAAGGTTTAATGTCCTATCGCATAAAAATTATCTCCAGCAGTGTTTTCCCCAGGAAAATTATGCTTAATAGAATGTTAAAAACATAACACTAAATCAGTAGGAAGCATATGGGTAAGTGAAATTGGGCCTATGTAGTACAATTAGTGAGACATTTTTGGCTTTCAAGTTTCAGACTTGAATTTTGTCCTAGGATCAGAATTAAAATGAATACTCATTTATTATTATTTTATAGCCAAACTATTAGAATAAACTGTGATAATTTTAATATTTTCAGAGGAGATTAGCTGCTAGTAGATACAATATTTAATACCCTTGATTCCAGCAAGACGATCACCTACTGCAATAAATGCAGTTAGCTTGTAATGCATCTTTAAAAGTTAGTCAGGGTGAAAAATGGAGCTTTGCAGGTCAAGATTCAAGGACACTTTTGAAAAGATCACAGTTAATTTGTTTTTAATGTTTCATGCTGAGGTAAGAATTTTTCACTTTCATGAGCACTAGATTAAATCATGATCTGTTCTTCTAATATTATATCATTTCCTGCACAGGGCAAAAGAATTTCATAATAAAAAAAAATAAAAACTTCATCTATTACACTTTTTTTTTTTTTTTTTTTTTTTGAGAATGCAAACTAATTCAATAAAGAAGTCATTGGTATAGCTGGAAACTGTCTTTTAAAATATTTATTTGATAATGTACCTGTGAAAATTAGAAAAGTCTTAGTCTCAGAGAATATATCAGAGAATCCCTCAGAATAAAACAAAGGAAGACCAAAGAGGAAAGCTACACTGTATCTAGTACACGTGACCCATCTGGTCATGTGACACTAATGCTGATCTATAATTAGTTGATCTTCAGGACAGTTTTTGCAGTCCTCTTTGCTGTTTCTCCAGAAAGCAATATAATGGGAAGTGGTACTGTTATTATCCTGTTAACAGAGATCTGGGAAAGAGTGTTCATGTGTGAAAGAGGTAGTAAGTATTTAGGAGAAATATCTAGAATTATGGCTCCACTCTTCAGCTCTTCCACTAAACAGAAACATTTTTGGTCTCATGGAAATAATATCTCAACCACATTTACTGTTTTGTTAGGAATTCTTGAGAAGGAATGATCTTAGTCTAGAAGCCAGCAGCAGAGCAAATTCTCACCAAGAGAATTAAATAAATTACATTACATAATAAATTAAATTACATAAAGTCTGTCTCTTCTGTATATAACCTTTAAAAAACATACCAAAAAAACAACGAACCAACCAAGCAAGAACAACTAAAAGAAACAATCAAAAATCAAACCAAACAACAACAAAAACTACCTGAACCAACCAACCAATCCCTCCTTCCCCCAATGGCTTTAGTTTATGCCGGCTCAGAACTATTTGCCGTATTATTTACTTATGTTTCTCTTCTCTTATAAGAGTATGCATTTCACTGGACCATTATAAATGTGATACATCGAATGTATGGATACTAATAACATAATACAATTGCATTAGTCAGCTTTAAGGGGTGCAATTTTTTGTCCAAGAAATTAATACTGTATCCAAGGTCAAATGGCTTGTTCCCCACCAATATAATCCATACTTGTGCTTAATGAGTTGAATTAAGAGATGAAGTAGGCAAAAGCAAGACCACTTTTATTACATGAATGACAATACTTTTTGAAAAAGAAAAGTTACTAGTCAAGATGAAACCAAATCACTGAAGAAATAATTTGATGTTTGTGGATACTGTTATAAATCTCATTTATAAGTGCATAGAAGATGAGAGGCAAGATAGAAAGGTTTATTTATTTGGTAAAAACAGACTTTATTCTGGTTGATTATTTTAGAATTCTTTTTTTCCTCTTAATGAGGTCTATAATCAAATCTACTTCAGTTTTTTTCTGCAGTTTTCTATTTAAGTGATCTTCTTGATATTGTGTTCACTATTGAGTTTCTTAACCAGTGGAAGTTCTCTGAGATGTTAATGAAATAAATTCTTTCTTTCTCATAAAAATGTGTTGCAAGCTAATAAATAGAAACAGCTAAGAACTTCAAATCTCTGTCCTTCTCCCTTGTTTCAAGCAGATTTTTCTATACTTAACTGATTGCAACATGACTGATTGCATTGATAATACGTATATATATTTTTCAGAATAATGTTAGAACTTTAGGAAGAATTAAAACAAACAAACAACATGCTCACATAGCAAAACTGCTTCTAATAGGACCTTTCTGTGTCTTTTTGACTTTTGCAGAATGGCAAGGAATGCAAATGAAGATGGTGGTGGAGATGACACTAGTTTTAATTTCAGCTGGAAAATGTTCACAAGCTGGGACTACCTGATTGGCAATCCTGAGACAGCAGATAATAAGTTTGCTTCAATCACTACAAGCTTTAAGGTAAAACAAAACTCTCTAAAGAGATGTAATCTGACTTGTCTTTCACACTGGTGTGAACCAGGTGGAATTAACACATTACTAGGCCATTAGGCTTAAACTTTAGTGGGCAGCTCTGTACCCTTCTGGTCTGGGTCTTTATGCCTTTCCATCCTATTTTTTTCCTTTTCATTGTGGAAGATAAAAATGTAGCATCATTTATGTCTTCTGTGACTGCAGTACTAGCTTTAGCAAAATGATTCTACTGTAAAAATAATCTTTTCTTTTTCCTTGTCTCTGATGTCTTCCAGTTTCTCTGATGCTTGTGTCTGAAAAACTTTTTTTAAAAGGTCGCTGACAGTTTGCCAACCTGACTTTTTCTTGTTCTCTTGCTACCATGAGAGGTACCATAAGATAGCAATAACATCATCTAAAAAGAATTCTTCACCACATAAGAATTTGTGTCAGACTTCTGAGTGTCTACCTGTTTTTCAATAAGAAAAGATAAAAAAGACTGCTTTCTTTGCATAACAGAAAGTTTTTATTTTGAAATCAATTATGAAACATAGCCCAATTTGCAATGCAATACAATAGACCTCTGTAGGCTAAGATTATTTCACCAGTCATTCTGTGAGAAATCTGGGGCAAGATGTGAGATGCACTTCTGCAAAAACAGTGGACAGGAGGTATTCTATGTATTGAATGTTAAAGAAAGTGCTGCTATACATGGGCATGCCTGTGGAGTAGGTAAAAGAAAAAACATTTTTCAGCGTAATAATCTGGGGGGAATACACTGGCAAGGTGTTACCAGGAACAAGTTGCTATTCTTTCAATCACTGATTTTATATGGCATGGGACCTGGAGGACCAACCATTAGCTACCCTATAAAATCACATACACCTTTCCTTTCTGCAGTAGTGATATAACCAACATATGACCACCTTAAAACTACAAACACAAGAATAGTTGCACTCAAGGTCAGTGGAAAGAAAAGGTCTTAAAAAAAAAAAAAAAAGTAAAATACTAACTGGACGTACTCAAAGTCTGAGAGATTTCTCTGCCTACCTGCTAAGGTCAGTTGCTAAATGGTATCTAGACAAGAACATAAATCAGCTGGAGACATTTTTGAGAAATAAACTGCTGAACCTTTTCTGTGACCTTTGCAAATGAGCAAGGAGAGAAAGAATGAAGCCTTGGTTTGGGAGACATCATGGGAGTTTTGCTCAAGAGCTGCTGCAGTCTCCTTTCATTTTTGTAACAAACAAGTGGTAAGAAAAATAAAGCCATGATTTATTTTTAAAAATATTATTATAATTAATTACTACAATACAGTACTTCAGCTTCCCTTTTGTACAACTGATTTCCTTACTTTAGTAAAAAAAACTGCAACCTAACTTCCTTTTCATGAACATAGTTCAGAGAGACAGCTCTTTCTGCTTGAAAAAGCAGGAGCTGAAGATTTTATTTGCACCAGAGTTCTAATATATGGCAACTCATGGCCAAGGATAAATGTGGGGCAAGCATTTTATTTTGCAGTTCAAAGCTGTGCACTGCTTATCATATTCATTTATTTATTTTTGGGGGGCGGACAGGGGATGGACACTCTTATATGTAAACAATCTTTTCATTCATCCTTAATCAATGACTCAAAATAAATCTTTTTTGCAATTTTTTACAAATGTGCATTTTTTGATTGTGACAGTTCATTTGCTGGCAGTTAATCACATGTGTTTTGTTGGGTGACCCCCAGCGTCTCACACCACCTTTCAAGCTGACAGACTGTGCTGGTTTCTTCTTGACATATTAGTAGAGGTGTAATGAGTGGTACACTCAATGGAAAAAAAAAGTGAACTCTGGGCAGCCAAATCCCTGAAATTTTTCAAGGTCCAAAACAGATTTTATGAAACAATATAATCTTATCTTGAAACAGGATGTCCAGGTGTGCATTTGCATCATCACAACTGATTTAACTGAATTCTAACTACTGACTAAGCAATGTAGAGTCTTGACCATTAAAGTACTGATAATATTCTTTTGTTTCTAACAAGTGCAGGAAGCTATTGTGGAGGAGCAGGAGAGCCGAAAAGAGGAAAACATTCACTTGACTCGATTCCTGAGAGTTCTTGCTAACTTCTTAGCCCTATGCACACTTGCTGGGAGTGGCTACCTCATCTTTTTTGTTGTGAGAAGATCACAGAAATTTGCCCTGGAAGGTCTGGAGAACTACGGGTGGTGGGAAAGAAATGAAGTTCGTGCTAGCACATTTCTAAAATAGATGTGGTTTCAAACTTTGTCTCTCTACTCTGCATGTTGACTTTTTTTTTTTTTCTTTTTACCCTGAGAATTTAAGCACTTTGAGTGTGGGTGGTAAATGTGCAGCAAAAGAACTCTTATTGTCTTTCTGCTTTGTGCTTCATTAAAAGGAATATATATATATATATATATATATATATATATATATATATATATATATTATTGTCCTTTTATATTCAGTTTTCCTTTAAGACCTTCACCTTTTCTCTTTTGAGCCCCTAAAACTGTTTTTCCAGCCACTCTGTGGACTCACAAGATCTACTCAAGGTGCCTACTCTCTTGTTACTTTCCTGTAGAGACTGGTCCAAGGAAAGTGACTAGTAAGCAGCCATGTCCAAAGTTATTTGGGACCTCAGAGATACCACTCTGCAGTACAGCAACAGTATGAAGCTTAAGCCTTCCAGCTTCACCTGCCCAGTCCAAGAACACAATATCTTTTTTTTTTCTTTTTTTTTTTTTTTTTTTCTCTGTTTAATCTGTTTTCTTCTAGAGTAAGTCCAGTCCTGACTTATAGAGGTATATAGTGAAAGTGATTGTGTTTGCTGTAACTGTATGTAGTAGGCACTTGAATTCAACATTGCTGTATAAAAACCTGAACAGACTGGTTTTTATTTAACAGACACACTATTGTGCATATTGTAAAACTAGCTGTTCATTATTTAAAGCTCATCTTCTGACCTAGAGAGTGAAGCTGATATCTGAATTAAAGTAAGGGAAAAAGATGCCAGCCTCACAAAGCTAATGGCATGGATGATGATAAAATGAAGAAAGTCAGTCCTTAACTTTGAACACCAAAATCTGTCATGGAAAGTACCATGCAAACTCCAGCAATCCACCTTTGGAGTCCAGAGAAATAAGTCAGCTAAGTATTGGATTAAATTATTTGATAAAAATTAGTTCTTTTTACTCCGGTTGGGAAAGAATTATTGTAACAACTACTTGGCTTAAAGCAACACAAGCTCTAAATGTGACAACAGACTAGCAGATGAAGGCTGTTCAGAAGGAATTCAGTTTTCTCAGTTGAAAGGTGTGGTAACAGATTTGTTCTAACATGGACAGTACTACTGAAAGCTGTTACATTAGCTTATGTTGCAATCTGGAAATTACTTAAGCATATGCATGTTTACATTTTATTTTTTGTTTACTGTACAAAAGAACACTGCTAAGGAGGCACTGTATCACAGAGACTTAGAGCAGGTGTTGCTAAATGAGAGTGGCAGTGTTGCTGTTACTTAACTACAAATTTTTCCCTGTTGACAATCAATGAACATATTTGTGAGGTACAAAATATTACCTTTGATTAGGTAATAGTATTTAATTAAATACGTATATTTGGCTTCTTCTTAACAGCCATTTAAATATTTTTCTTTTTTTGTTATTTTTTTTTCTTATTTTCTAGTTTAACTCTTACATTTGTGTCATGAATAAATGAACTGAGATTTTGATCAGAATAAGATTATAAACACCTTGTGTACTATTTAAAGCAAGGAAAAGTGCAGCTTTTACATATAACTCAAGCAACTTTCTTCATAAAAATATTCAGCTACTGTTGTAAGAATTTATTTTCACAATAGATGCATTAGGGGGTTAGAAAGTGTTTACACATATTCATGGTGTCCTTGGAGCAATCTGGGATAAATATTTTTCATATATTCTGTTCCTGAAGCTCATGACCTAATAAAGTGCCAGTGGTGACTTTGTGGACAATGCCTATTTTTCTCTCTGATTGTTGTCCTCTGCCATATTATTGCAAATCAATTCAAAACTGGATTCTGTGGACCTGAACTTCATCTCAGCAGTATCTAGTCCTTCAGGGTCACAGTTCAGTTGAAACTATCTAGCCCATCACAAAGAGTAGGAAATTAGTGCAAAGAGGCAGACTAGGACTGTTAAGGTACCTCATCAGCCTTTGCATCTCTTCTCACATGTGGTTGTGGCCAGGTGGTTGGTCATGGATGAACAATGATTCTGTAACTATTTGATTCTTATAACAATTTCCCCATGACTGTGGATAAAATAAAGAATAATTCTACTGATTTCCTTGTTGCAGTACTCTGAAATAAGATGAAAAGTACTGAATAGGAATTGACTTTTCTCATTTGACAAAAGATAATTTGTAGAACTACATTATATGGTGAACATCTCTCCAGTACATTGGTACTTGTTTTCTCAAATGTACTGTTTAAAGATAAAAATACTTAAAAGCAGAATGAACTTATGGGGAGTCAGACTGATTTCTCTGTGTCACGATTATTAACAACATTTGGGCAAAGAGGAGATATGGCTTAGGGCCTACACATTTTAATTTATTTATTTTTTTATTTTGCAAGGTGAAACAACCCCTTAGAACTTTTGCCAAAAGCTTCCTGATATTTACTTTAATGTTTCTGGTAGTATCTATGGAGCAGACTTTCACTGTGGTTATTAAGCCATGTTTTCAATACGCTGTGTAAATTGGAGAAATCGTCAGGTGGCTTTTATTGTTATGAAATATAAATTTTACTTCTAATTGTATTTTTAAAAATTAAACTCTATTAACTAGAAAAATAGTTGTTTATTACTGCTTTCTGCAGCAGATGCTAGAAAAATCTGTGACTACTGCAATTGTTGGTAGAAGATATGACTTATATTCACTAGACTACTTACCTTTAATGAACTTATCCTTTAACAAGCAAGCAGTCAGAATTCACTATTTAATGTCTGGCACACTTTCATATGCAGAGGAAGCTGGTGTTTAGATGTAAATGCAGCCACAGAATTTCTTATCCAATTCATAGCAGCTTGAAAAGCTTGTGTAAGCAGTAATTTTCTAGCTTTCAGAGTGTCATACTCTTGGTGTCTAGAGTAGTTAATGTTCTAGAGAGATGAAGAACTTTGTTTTGAACCAGGGTTTTCACTGATTAGTATATATATCTTCATTGCTGTTCCTTTCTTACTCAGAAATGCTATTACGGTAGGTCAGGGAGTGGTTTTTGAGATTCACTCAGCAGACACTGAAGATAAGACCATACCGATTATGAACTGTAACTGTATAATGCTTACATGCATGATACATATATATATATATATATTTAATCTTGAACTGGAAATCTCTTTGAGATGGGAGCATAGTGAAGGCATGGCAAAATGCAGATAGAAAGCAAATGAGAAAGAATATTCTTACTTCAGATAAACGATAAAAAAGAACTTAAGAAAAATATAGAAAACATTTAATGATAAAGAAGAATAGTTACTTGTTTTCTGCTTTTCCCATAGTGAAGCAACAAAGAAACATTTGATGTAGTTAGCAAGTACTATATTTAAACCTGCCTAAAGGACATGCCCTTCCTTCTAAAGAGCCATGTCTTCCATTAGAAGAACTGGGTGAGAATTTTTAAAGTGGGAATGTACTTATTTAATAGAGAGTGATTTTTTTATTTTTTTTTTTGGCATAGTGCTTTTCTGCTATCATATTATTTCTGAGAACCAAGACCAATCTTCTATTCCTTGATAGCAGAAAGTTAGGAAAGTGTTAAAATTTGCAATAGTTCTATCAAAATGGATTCCAGGATGACTGAGAGTTGCTAAATTCAGAACAACTGAAAGACAATTATTATTATTGTTATTGTTATTATTATAGTTATTATTTTATAACTTTTACTTCATTGTTTCATTGAATTTTTAGAGAAATGCTTTATATAGAATATGTATGTGTCTATTGGGAAAACAAGGAAGAGATTTAGGATGAAACAGTATTGGAAATAGTTTTTGCTAAGTTCTATGACATTTTTTTCTAAAATGTAGGTTGTACTTAAAACAGCTAATACTTGACTTTTTTTTCTGATGTTAAAGTGAATTGAAAAAATGAAAAAAAAATTCAAAGTATCTATTTACAGGAGAATAAAAATAAGTTTTCACCTCATTGTTTCTTTGCATCTTTGCAAAAGCACCTTGTGACTCCCAGGGTGGATTTTGCTTTTCATTAAATCAAATACCAAATAACAAGTAGCAATAGAAATACATTCGTCATCAAAATCAATCTTGCCTCTAACATTTCACAGTAAACTCTTTTTTCCTTCTTTCCTTTATTTTTTTATTTTTTTTTATTTTTTTTCTTTCCCCCTAGGTGAACATGGTCATGTCACTTTTAGGAATGTTCTGTCCAACTTTATTTGATGTAATAAGTTCTCTGGAAAACTACCACCCTCGAATAGCTCTAAGATGGCAGCTGGGACGCATCTTTGCTCTTTTTCTTGGCAATCTCTACACTTTCATCATTGCCCTAATGGATGAAATCAATCTCAAGGCAAGCTGTTTACCTCCTTTTATTAATTTTAATATGTATCAGGGTAAGGATGTATATTTCCAATCATGTCATAGACATGTCAGGGAAAGATGGAAAAGTCTTGGAGTGGAAAAGAAAAGGTTGAATATTGGCAATTTAAGTTCATGTTACTTTATTTTATTTATTTATTTATTTTTAATCCTCTATTTATTTAGTTGGAAGAAGAGAAGATTGTCAAGTATAACATGACAATATGGGAGGCCAGTCTATACAATGGTACTATTCCAGAAAATTCAACTGCTCCTCCAATACAGGTAGACCCTGCAGATGTCCCCAGAGGCCCATGTTGGGAAACAATGGTAGGCCAGGTAATATAACTTATTTGAGTTCATATTTGAAAATAGATCATAGTGTGTTACAAGATATCATACTAAACCCCTCTTAATTTCTGCTGACTAGAGATATTAAGGTGTTAGAGCATGAGAAAATGCAGATGTTGGACAAGATAATGAAGGATTATATATTTATTTATTTATTTATTTATTTTTTCCTCCAAGCTACAAAGCTTAGAAACAGCTATTGTAATTTATTTGAATCTTATTTGGTAGGGAGGTCCCCCTTCTGGTACCTCAGAGAATTCAAAGCATTCATTTTTATTTTTTTTTCTTTTTTCCTCACTATTCTCCTGATTCTTTTTCCTCACCTCATCTGTCTTGCAAAGCCTGTTTAACAATTATGCAAAGTTGGATTGGTCACAAAAATAAATAAAAGTAATAATTCTGAATAAATTTTTAATCAAGCAAAGATCAGTTTTTCACAATTACCAGTATATTGAAAAGATAAGTAGCTCAACAACAACAAGAAAAATTTTATATGATCAACTCATGCTAGCAGTGTGCATCTCAGAAACCATTTTTATCCTTAACCAAGTAACATCATGCAAAAGAACATCAGTAGTTTAACAGTAAATCTGATCAGTCATTTTATTTGATTCAATTGAATATTCATAGCTATTGACATTCATATAATAAGACACTTCCAAAGAATTTGCCAACATCCCTTTTTTCTCTGTTTGATCATACCTTATTGTTTTGTCCACAATATTAAAACCACCATTGAATCACAACTTTTGGTATTGTTCCATCATTTTGACAGTCTCAGTACCTGATTGTCTCCACTCCTGACTGGATACTGTGACCTGTCCTGGTCACTTATCCAGGCGATGGACAGGAAAAAACAGGCCCTGTTTTGTTTTTTATTGTTTCCCCACTGTGCTGATTTTCTCCATAATTTGAAATCAGAGAGAATAATAAGTCTTTTGGGCAAATGGGGTAAGGCCTGGTACAGCAGGGTTTAGTGGGATTGATGGGACTTACTGAAACAAAAGTAGAGGAACAAGGATTTTTGGATATTTGGATTATTATTTTTTTCTTTTTCTATATTCAGTGGGAACTGGTGCTCATTTAGGAAAAAAGCCAAAAGAGAGGTTGAGATATCAATGTGGAGTTCTGCTATAGTGGCAGTCTTAGCTGGAAACCTTTCCCCGACTAATCATACCCTGAAAGTCTGATCTGCTATGAACATAAATAAAAGCAGCAGGTATCTCTAACAAATGAGGGGCAGTTTTCCTCCTGGCATTTCTCAGAATCAGTGAATCAGGAGGAGCTGAGAGTTTTTACCAAGTTGTAGCAGGGTAAGAACATCCTAATATAGTACTTCATCACTATTGTAACTATAAATTGCTTAAATATATTCTTTCTCTCAAAAAAAAAAAAAAAATATATATATTGCTTTAACAGGAATTTGTGCGGCTGACAGTCTCTGACACGATGACAACTTATATCACAATTCTAATCGGCGATTTCTTGAGAGCAGTCTTTGTTAGGTTTTTCAATTACTGCTGGTGCTGGGACTTGGAGTATGGATTTGTAAGTATACTATTTGTTATTTTAAATGTTTTTGTCAGATCATCACTTCATGTTTTTATAGTAAATTGCATTTTTCTTTTAATCATACAGAGTTTACAGTTGCCTAGGCATATCACCTTCAAAATTCCTGAACAACATTTTGCTTTGTCTCAGAATTTGCTTTTGTCTTAATATTTATCTTATTCTTCAGGCTTCAATAACCTTTGAAAACATTATTTTATTAATTTCATTGTGTAAACAAGCTAGCTACACATTTTTCACACATTTCAATTTTAAAGACACTCCCAGGTCTGCAGATTTCTCTCACTGATTTCTATGAACTTTCCCATAGGGTCTTCTAACATAATGAAACAGACAGTGTTTGTGAAGAAAAATACAAAAGACTTTTTTTTTTTTTTTCCCCAGAAACCTTATAAGATACATTAATGCTACATTACAAATCAAGTACATTCATTTCATTCATTTTCATTTTTCTTCCTAGTCTTGTAAAGTGTTTGGTAAGTCTTTATAGTACCACATTTGTGGACACAGTGCTTATGGAAATGGTTTAGTGGACTTGCTAGTGTTTTGTTGATGGTGGACTTAATGATCTTCAGGGTCTTTTCAAACCTAAATGATTTTACAATTGTGTGAAATAAAATATACGAGTTCCATTAACATAAGCACAAGTAGGTATGCCAGCTCTGCACTTGGGATTTGAGACATTCATTCTTTTATATGGATCTGTGCTAGATTAAATTAGCCAGCTAAGATACCTGCAGTGTAAGGACTGATGTAGTTTTCACCTCTTAAGTTGCAGTCAGGATACAGGGAAAGGTGAACTTTCTTCTGTAGCTTCTTGTGTACTTACTGAACAGTACAGAGAGAGCTATATCATTTAAAGTTATCTAGGGTACATCTGCTTGAACAGCCACTATACCTTTTCCTTCTTTCCTCAAAATATTAGCTTAATGTATGCACATTTTTGTTGTTGTTGTTGTTTGTTTACCATGAGCCACCTTTCAGCAAATTATAATTTTCCAGAGACAGAAAGTACGGTGTTATATATATATACATATATATATGTATGTATGTATGTATATATTTGTTGTAGCAATGTCATTCATGTTGGCTGGCTCCTATGAAACTTCAGCCTGTATAGCAAGGTTCAATTTCTCCCTGTTAATTCTCCTGTGTATATCTAAAAGGACTGGGGTAGGACTGGATACAGCGATCACGAGCCAGCCAGTTTGTGAAGAACCAAGATACAACCTTTGCAATAACAATATCAATTGCAAGGATTTAAATACAGTATGCACAGAGAACCAGCACAGCTTGTGGAACAGTGTATTTTCATATGCTTAAATGGCATCTGGAACTTCTTCACATTTTCATACTTGTCACAGCTATTTTAATAACTGAGAATGAATACGGGGAACACATGAATTGCTGTGTCCAGTACTGTATCTTACAGGAAATAGCTCAGACTTCATGTTTTCCAAAGATATTAAAGTGGATATCCTTTAAAAGATATCCTTTTTAAAGATATCCTGGAACTTTTCCCTATTAGGATTTTCAGGATGAAAGAGTATGAATGAATGCAAGTCTGAAAGCTAATCTGAGGACTACAACATGGATTTGTTACCTAGGATGATCACAACCTGTCACTACTGGGGTTTTCCATGGCTCCATTTTAGGACCAGTCTTCTTCAGTGTTTTCATAAACGATTTGGTTGTTGAACTTGCAGGTTTTTTGAGTGAGTTTGTGGATGATACCAAACTGGGTGGAGCTGCTGACTCTGTCAAGGGTGGTGAGGCCTCGGAGAGAGATCTGGACAAATTAGAGAGCTTAGCAATCACCAACAATGTGAAGTTTAACAAGAACAAGTTCTGGATTCTGCACCTGGGAAGGGGTAACCCTGGCTATTAATACAGACTGGGGGATGAGAGGCTGGAAATTAGCCCTGCAGAAAGGGAACTGGGGGTTTTGTTTGGCAGCAAGTTGAACATGAGCCAGCAGTGTGCCTTGGCATCTTGGCAGCCATATCCTGGGGTGCATCAAGCACAGCATTGCTAGTTGGTCGAGGTAAGTGATTGTTCTGCTCTGCTCTGCACTGATGCAGCCTCACCTCAAGTAGTTATCAAGTGCAGTTCTAGGCACCACAGTACAGGAGATATCAAGCTGTTAGAGAGTGTCCAAAGGAAGGCAACAAAGATAGTGAAGGGTCTGGAGGGCAAGAAGTATGAGTAGCTGAAGTCACTTGGTTTATTCATCTTTGAGAAGTCTGAGGGGAGGCCTCATCACAGTCTACAGCTTCATCATGAGGGGAGTATCGCTTCTCTC
Source organism: Anas platyrhynchos (assembly GCF_047663525.1). Taxonomy (NCBI): domain Eukaryota; kingdom Metazoa; phylum Chordata; class Aves; order Anseriformes; family Anatidae; genus Anas; species Anas platyrhynchos. The sequence goes on along the minus strand of NC_092621.1, from coordinate 39,277,833 downwards.
AGGTGATCAGCGATACAACACGAGGAAATGTCTTGAAGCTGCTACAGCTGTTCAGGCCGGATATCAGGAAAAAGTTTTTTACTGAGAGGAAAAAGTTTTTCACAGACAGGGTGGCCAGGTACTGGAACAGGCTCCGCAGGGCAGTGGTCACAGCACCAAATGTGCCAGAGGTCAAGAAACATTTGGAAAATGCTGTCAGACACATGGTCTGATTATCTGGGTGGTCCTTTGGGAACCCAGTTGGACTCAATGATCCCTGTGGGTCCCTTCCAACTTGTGGCATAATGACCACACGGGCACCAGGGTTCTTTTAGGATCAGTAACTGGTACTACTTTATTGATGACATCTCTTACACTGAGGGCCTAACTTCATCTCTCATATTGAGGGCATAAATTCATTATCCTTGTTGCATCCCCATATTGAGGCTCCCTTCTTATGCCATTTGCCCCACAACAGTCCTCTTCCACTAACTGTTCATTGGTAAACAACTTTGCCTGGCAACCGCAAACACCCAGCAACTTCCATGTATTAAATGCTGGAGAACAAGCAACCCAAGATGGCAAGGCATCTCTTGAATCACCCTTCTTTGTTCCCTCTGAAATCTTTACATTCCTGATGGCCTCATCGTTAAGAGCCTGATGTTATCACCAACCACAGGGCTGGTCCACCCTCATGGCCACACTCCCACACCAACCATCCAAGAAACGAAATGAGGTTTAATAAGAGCAAGTGTAGAGTCCTGCACCTGGGAAGGAACAACCATATGTATCATTACAGGCTGGGGGATGACCTGCTGGAGAGGAGCTCTGAGGAGAAGGATCTGGGGGTCCTGGTGGATGACAGGTTGACCATGAGCCAGCAGTGTGCCCTTGTGGCCAAGAGGGTCAATGGGGTCCTGACGTGCATTAAAAGGAGCGTGGCCAGCAGGTCAAGGTGATCCTCCCCCTCTACTCTGCCCTGGTCAGGCCTCAGCTGGAGTACCAGTTCTGGGCTCCCTGGTACAAAAAAGACAGGGATCTCCTGGAAAGAGTCCAGCAGAGGGCCAAAAAGATGATACGGGGCCTGGAGCATCTTCCTTATGAGGAAAGGCTGAGAGACCTGGGTCTGTTCAGCCTGGAGAATAGAAGACTGAGAGGGGATCTCTTCAATGTGTATAAATACCTGAGGTGTGGGAGACAGAGGGATTTGGCCAACCTCTTTTCAGTGGTTTGTAGGGACAGGACAAGGAGTAATGGCCACAAGATAGAGCACAGGAAGTTCCACACCAACATGCGAAAGAACTTCACGGTGAGGTTGATGGAGCACTGGAACAGGCTGCCCAGGGAGGTTGTTGAGTCTCCTTCTCTGGAGATATTTAAGGCCTGTCTGGACACCTACCTGGGCATCCTGCTCTAGGGAACCTGCTTTGGCAGGGGGGTTGGACCCGATGATATTTTGAGGTCCCTTCCAACCCCTTCAATTCTGTGATTCTGTGATTCAAGAAGGATATTCTATGATTTTATGATTCTATGATCTGGCTTCTATTTGGTCTTCCTGAAGACTTTTCTGTCATTTACTGTGAATCATCTGCTCTTTATGCAGGGACTTTTTTGTCACAAGAGCTGCCCTAGTGCTGTTTGATGTGACCTTGGGTGGTGCTACTGGATTTAAGAAGGTTTGTTAAATTCCTGCAGTCTTCCACTGCTGGAAGCCATGTTGCACATTGTAGGACAGCTTGACATGAATAGAGAGTGCCAGTTGCCAACTGGAAACACATAGAATCATAGAATGGCGTGGGTTGGAAGGGACCTTAAAGATCATTTAGTTCCAACTCCCCCTGTCATTGGCAGAGATGCCACCCACTAGATAAGGTTGACCATGGTCTCATCTAACCTGGTCTTGAACACTGCCAGGGATGGGGCATCCACAGTCTCTCTGGGCAACCTGTTCCTGTGCCTCACCACCCTCTGAGTGGAAATCTTCCTCCTAATATCTAACCTAAATCTCCTGGTTTAAAATCATTCCCCCTTGTCCTATCACTACCAACATGTGTAAACAAGTGTTCCCCCTCCTGTTTATATGCTACCTTCAAGTATTGGAAGGCTGCATTGAGGTCTTCCTGGAGCCTTCTCTTCTCCAAGCTAAACAATCCCAGTTCCCTCAACCTTTCAGCATAAGAGAGATGCTCCAGCCCTCTGACATCTTAGTGACCCTCCTCTGGAGCCATTCCCAGAACTTCACATCCTTCTTGTGCTGGGTGCCCCAGGCCTGCATGCAGTATTCTGGGTGGGGCCTCACAAGGGCAGAGTAGAGGGGGACAATCACCTTCCTCTCCCTGCTGGCCACCCTTTTTTTAATGCAGCCCAGGACACAGTTGGTCTTCCAGGCTGCAAGCGCACATTGCTGGCTCATGTCCAGCTTCTCTTCCATCAGGACCCCCAAGTCCTTCTTTGCAGGGCTGCTCTCAAGTTCTTATTCTCCCAGTCTAAATAAATACCTGGGATTGCCTAGGATTACCTTGCACTTGGACTTCTTGAACCTCGTTTGGTTCTCATGGGCCCGCTTCTCCAGCCTGTCCTGGTCCCTCTGGTTGGCATCCCTTCCCTCTATTGTATCAACTGCTCATCTTGGTGTCATCTGCAAACTTGCTGAGGGTGCACTCGATTCCATCATGTATGTCATTGATAAAGATGTTGAAGAGCATTGGTCCCAAGACTGAACAAACCTTCTTCTACCACTCTATACTCCTGTCCGGGATTGCCCAGCCCAGGTGCAGCACCTTGCACTTGGACTTGTTGAACTTCATTAGGTTCACATGGGATTGCAACCCTATACTCTTTCAGGCCATGTGTCCCTGCTTCCAATAACTGCATATTCCCCTCTTGCATTTCAGTTTGACCAGCAGGTCTTTGGTCTGCTATCTCAGTTGTCTGCCCTCCCTGCCTGCTTTTTTTTTTTACACAGGGGATAGAGAGCTCTTGCTCTCTAAGAAAAACATCCTTAAAGAGTTGTCAGCTCTGTTCAGCTCCTTTGTCCATAAGGACAGTGTTCCAGGGGATCTCATATTCTAGGTCTTTAGTTAGTTTGAATTTCACTCCTTGGAAGTTCAGCGTCCTGACTTTGCTCTTTGCCATGCCCGTATTCCTCAAGACCACAAACTCAACCAGTGTGTGGCCACTGCAGCCCAGATTGCCTGCAATCTTGACCTCTTTTATGAACTCTTTGGTGTTGGTGAGCACCAGGTCAGGTAACACTTCTCCTCTGGTTTGTCTAATACCTGGACAAGTAAGTTATCCTCAACCTACTCTAGGAATCTCCTGGATTGTTTGCAGCCTGCTGTGTAGTTTTCCCAGCAGAATTCCAGGTGGAAGAAGTCCTAGCATCATTAGGATTGGAAAAGACCTCCAAGGTCATCTGGTCCAACCATCATTCTACCACCAATGGCCCCGTCTAAAACATGTTCCTAAGCACCAAGTCCAACCTTTCCTTAAGCACCCCCAGGGATGGTGACTCCACGACTTCCCTGGGCAGCCTGTTCCAATGCCTGACTACTCTTTTTGAGAAGAAATATCTCCTAATTTCCAACCTTAACCTCTCCTGGAGCAACTTGAGGCCATTCACTCTAGTCCCACCACTAGTTTTCTGTGAGAAGAGTCTGACCCCCAGCTCCTCACACCCTTCTTTCAGGTAGTTCTAGAGAGCAATATGGTCTCCGTTATGCCTCCTCGTCTCCAGACTAAGCAACCCCAGTTCCCTCAGCTGCTCCTCACAGGACTTGTGTTCCAGACCTTAACCAGCTCCTTAGCCCTTCCCTGGACACGTTCCAGGGCCTCAATGTCTGTCCTGTACTGAGGAGCCCAAACCTGAATGCAATACTTGAGGAGCAGCCTCACGAGAGCAGAGTACAGGGGAATGATCACCTCCCTCGTCCTGCAAGCTACACTATTCCTGATACAAGGCAGGATGCCGTTAGCTTTCTTGGCCACCTGGGCACACTGCCAGCTCATGTTCAGGTGAGCACCAATCAGCACCCCCAGATCTTTTTCCTCTGCACAGCTTTCCAACCAAAGTCCCCCAAACCTGTAGTGCTGCATAGGTTGTTGTGGCCAAAGTGCAGGACCCAGTGCTTAGCCTTGTTGAACCTCATCCCACTGGCCTCTTCCCATTCACCCAACCTGTCCAAGCCCATCTGCAGGGTCTTCCTACCTTCCAGCAGATTGACACTTCCTCCCAACTTGGTGTCTGCAAACTTACTGAGGTTGTACTCAGTTCCCTCCTCCAAATAATCAATAAGGATATTAAAGAGAATGGGCCTCAACACTGAACCCTGGGGAACACTACTGGTCCCGTCAGGATGAGAGTGTACAAATGCAATGCTTCTTGTAGTTGAAGCAAGAATGCCTCATCCACAGGCTCCCCTTGACTAAGTGGCCTGTAGTAGACCCAACCACAAGCTGTCCTTTATTGGTGTGGTCCTTAACTCTCATCCACAAGCTTTCAGCCTGTCCTTGGCTGTTTCCCAGGGGCATCTCTTCACAAACAATCCCTTCCCTAATGTAGAGGGCAACATCCACTCCCTTCCTTCCCTGTCTATCTCTTCTGAAGTGTTTGTAACCCTCTATTCCAATGTTCCAGTTATGTGATCCTTTCCATCATGTTTCTGTGCTAGCAATCATCTCATATTTGTCTAATTGCACCATGGTTTCCAACTCTTTCTATTTGTTTCCCATGCTGCTTTCATAGGTGTCAAGGCACTTCAGCTGGGCTATTGGTCATATCATATTTTTAGAACCCTTCCCAATTGCACTGGGAGAGTTCGTGAGTATTTCCCTGTTGTTACTTAGAGTGATAGTGTTCTCAGGTATTCTTTCTTCACTCAGAGCTGCATCTCCTTCCCCCACTGCATCTAGTTTAATGGGTATCCTGAGAAGCCCAGCCAGCTTACTGCCCAGAACACTCTTGGCCCACCCGATAAACTCTCCCCTGTTCAGTATCAGCATTCCTGGTCTCTCAAAACTGTGTTCAAGGTTGTAGAACCCAAAACCTTGGGCATGGCACCAGCCTCACAGCCAATCATTCAGACAGTCCGTTCATCTCCTTCTTCCTGGGTTCCAGTTGTCAACTGGGAGGACAGAGAACACTACTTGTGTGCCCAATCTCTTCAACATCTTTCCAAGGGACACCTTTCCAAGGTCCTGGCAACTCTTTCGAGCAATCTCAATGCAGAAACCCCCCTGCATGTTGTGATCCCTCACTTCACAGCAGAATGTGTCTGTCCCGGAGCTGATCTCCTTGGTGAGGCAATCATTCTGCCATTAACACTTCAGACTTTTTTTTTTTTCTCTTTATTTTCTTTTGTAATTGTTAGGGGAGTTAATGGAGTATAATACAGTTATTTAATCAATAGAACAAGGCCAATACAAGAAAGCCTTAATTAAGTGACCGGACTGAAGAGCTGTGCAGATACCATCCTTCTTTCTAGCCACCCATCCATCCATATTGACCGGGGGGAGCCGGCCCCAGAAAAGGGGCCCTCAGCCCCCCCAACCCTCCTTCTTCTTCCACATGAGGTCATCTTCCAGGCCACTCCCAACACAGCTACCTTTGGGCACACATGGATAACTTATCACAGAGGCTTGCTGAGGTCACAGCGCTGCCCTGCCTTTTCTCCAGGCCCTATAAAACAGGACCCCTGCAGGTGGCCCACCATTTGCAGAACTTCTAGACCTTCTGACAGCCAGTTTATGTGGCAGCAAGAAAAACAGAAGCAGGAAGGTGTTCAGCAGCCCTCCTCAGTGTGAGAGGACAGTGATGCAATCCAAAGAAGCACCGAGAAGGAAGGCACCTAACAAGAAGGAGAGGTGTCATGGGCAGAGAGGTAACATCTGTGGCACAACAGACACCAGTGCTCAGGAAACCTCTGGCACCCAGCCCACAGACACAGGCGGTACCACTGGCACTGCAACAATGTGGGAAGTAAGCCATCCCCTCAGCCATACAATGACAGGGGGCCTGGGCCTTCCCGTTGGTGCAGTGGTGGCATGGGGAGAAGGCAGGAGGATTAGGCAGACAGCTGTGTGGGGCAGAGGCATGCCCATAATCTGGAACACAGTGTGGGACCCAGCCATGGCCCTAAAACAGACATCAGCATTGAATCCATGGGTGGAAATCAACCAGACAGAGGCATGGGATCCAGGGTTAGAACTGGACAACCCCTGGTTTGGCACCCTGGCCTCAAAACATTCTGGATGAAAGGCATCCCATTTGGCCAGTTCTGGGCAAGGAGTGGCTTATCATTCTGCCTAACACCATGGAGCCCACGGAACTGGATCCACCAGATGTGGAGGGACTGATGGAAGTGGATCCACCCCCACCAGATCAGACCTGTGACTACTGTGGCATGTCTTTGCTCTGTGCCATCAGAGCATACCAACAGCGTCACAGGAGTGCCTGGTAAGCTCCCTACTCATCTCTCAGGCTCTATCCCAAGCACTAGGTTGGAGCTGCCAAACACCATGAACATCCTGCAGGCTTATCTACAAGGTGTCCCAGCAATGAAGAACTCTGTTGCCAATTCTCAGGGGTTGTGTGAATGCTTCTTTTCCATCCCCCAGCCCTTGTGTGAGAGGTGGTATCCCTTCTGCACAGAACCTCGAGGAAGAGCACAAGAGAGGACCCAGCTTCCTTTGGGCTGCTGTACTGGGGTGACAGGAGGAGGCCACCATGCACCTTCCACATTTTTGAAAATAGACTGAGGGGTGAAAATAGGAGTGTGTAAGCAATTATAGGTGGCTAATTTCTTATATCAGGAATGAGTAATTTTTTGAGTAATTGGTAGCGACAGACATGGAGAAGGCTGAGGTACTCAATAACTTCTAAGCCTCTGTCTGCACTGGTAGATGGGCTTCCCAAGTTCTTAATTTCTCTGAACCCATAGATGGAGGCTGGGGGATCAAAGTCCCACACACTGTAAGTGAAGAGCAGGTTCGACACCACCTGGCGAATCTAAACAGATACAAGTCTATGGGACCTCATGACATGAATCCCAGGGTCCTGAAGGAACTGGCTGATGTAGTTGCCAAGCCTCTCTTCATCAGACTTGAAAAGTCCTGGCATTCAAGTGATGTCCCTGTGAGTGGAAAAATGGAAACGTCATGTCCCTACTTTCAACAATTAAAACAAAGAGTTAAACAAAGAGCACTACTCTACTCAACAATTAAAATAATTAGGAGATATTTCTTCCCAGAAAGAGTGGTCAGGCATTGGAACAGGTTGCCCAGGGAAGTGGTCAAGTCACCATCTCTGGGGGTGTTCAGGGAAAGGTTGTACCTGGTGCTTAGAGACATAATTTAGTGAGTGACAGTAGTAGTAGGGTGTTGGTTGGACCAGATGATCTTGGAGGTCTTTTCCAATCTTAATTTTTATATGATTCTATGATTCTACACAGAGTAAAGAATGTACAAAGAAGTGTTAAGTAGTGAGTGTGAAGCTTACAGCCCATACACAAGGGTTTAACCACTGTTAAACCATACAGCCTGCACACAAGGGTTTAACCACAGTTAAGAGAAGCCACGGAATGATTGGTCAGCAGTGAGGGGACACCTTATTTTATATTACTGTTAATACAGTACTTATTCCTTATAATACAGCTAGATTACCATTCTCAAAGTGCCACTGACACATAGGACATATTGTCATTGTACAGAAAAAGGGCTACTAGAAGCTCAAGGAAAGGGTGTGAAGATATATAAGGAATCATAGTCCATGCTACAGCCTAGAAGCTTTGCGCTGATTTCCATGCAAAACAAAAATAAATAAAAGAAAGGAAGTTGATCTTGCAGAACTACTTGTACCAATTTTCCAAACTCTTTACACCATTAGAGCTTATAATGAACAAGGAATCTTTCAATGAGCCATACCCAAAATTTCCATATTATTGATAGTCTTTAATTTGAAAGATTATCTTGAGCTTTCCTTCATTTTCTTCAAAGACAGCTTATCTGATAGATACCATTGCTGCTGCACTTAACTGTTAATAAAACAGTTAAACTTTTATTTGGCATTATGTAAGAATGGTTCTAAAGAGCTCCCCTTATTCAACTGTTTTTCAGGTTGAATACTATTTAATCTTACTTTATTAATAATTAGTAATTAATACTTAGTTGAAGGTCTATTTAATCTTTCCTGTATAGAAGACAATTCATAAGTACACACAACATAAATATAGCAATTTGTTGTAGACATACATGCATATATCTGTATATACATGTATGTATATATATAAAACTAGGCAGAAATAGTGTAGAAGCTCCAAATATCCCAACATATTATAATTTGAAATTGTGACTTTAATTTGTCAGTTTTAACAGAATATCTACGTTTTGATTCAGACTCAAGGAAATAGTTGTTTTTGTATCTGAAGCCCATTATTCACCATGTCAGTTGTCCCTGTAATTAATACTTGGATCGTCATTCATGATCTTTTTGACCATCCACTATGGTGAATCATGCAGGTCACCAGCTATGTTGTAGTATAACTTTCTTCCAAAACAGTTTATTAAACAAAACATTGTGACAATGTAAAACTCAATGGATAATATGTTTGAATCATAAATTTTTAATATAAACCAAAATTTTGGAGCCAGTTTCTTACCAGAAATTTTTATTCTGGTGCATATACACACAAACATGCCTACAAAATAACGTGTGCATTTCAGTCATTGCTCAAATTCGGTGTTCTCAGGAAAATTCTGCAACCAGTATTAAAGTCTATCTGTTGGCCTTGAGTCTTATTTGTTTATTTCATGATTCACTGATAATATGTAACAAGAGCCTTTACAGTACAATACCATTATTCTGCTGCTGTTGGAAGTGACAATTTTAATGTAGCATAAGTCATCTTAAAACCTTTGGTGAAAGTCTAATGAAATAATTTGTGTTATTTCTTTCAGCCATCATATTCAGAGTTTGATATAAGTGGGAATGTACTGGGGCTGATCTTTAACCAGGGCATGATCTGGTAGGTGTGGCAAAGTGTGTCTCTTGTGTTCCCTTGTGTGTCAGCATTCTCCCCAGGTCTGCAGGATTTATCAGCATCTGTGAAATGAGGATCCTGTCTCATTGTTTTAGTCTGATGACAGTGTGAAGCAATATATATCACATTCTGGTAAAGTGGAATCAATGGGACAATTTCTAAACTAGTTCTGAGCTAAGATTATGGGATCAGAAACATCAGATTTCAAAGATCTGAAACAGAACGAAAAGAGTTTTAGTTGCAGCTGGTGAGTTGGCACAGCCACGGAACTAGAAAGAATGAGAGGTATGTATGTGTGCATTTGTTTTGTGAGATGAGAGAGAGAGTACACTTAGAAAGGCTCTTTCTTTATTTGTTCTCACAAAGTGACTGAAATGCAATTCATTTGCAAGTCTCCATATTGATAAGCTATTGGCAAAAATTTGTCTACCATGTTTTTTAAGTTATACGTACAAATTTTGGCAATATCCATAAATTACCTAGAGTTTGAACTTGTTGAACTTGTAGAGTATTTTACAACTGATTTCCATGTGGTTAAGAAATAGGGCCATTAGGTGCTCTCTGCTTTCATAGACCACCAATCCTTTTCCATCTCTTTTAATTGAAGATACGTGGAAAGAGGAAGAAGAGATATTAATATCATATACTCTGACATGACATCTCTATACTTATAGGGATGTTTCCAACCACATAGATTTATTTTTTTTTTTGCTATTTCATAAAGAGAAAAACAGAGTCACCCAAAAGCAAGGTGACTCAGCCATGATCAGTTGAACAATGATAAAGGAAAAAGTAGATTCCTGCTATCTGTACCATTTGGCCAGGCAGTTAAAAATAACTGCTCTTCAGTCAGCATGGCACAGGAAACATGGTCAGATACAAATAAAATGGTCCCAACTGCATCTGTGTCATAACCACACAACTGTAGAAAATAAGGAAAAAAATGACATTTAGCAGAATCAATACGTTCATTGGAATAAGGCAGTAAATAACCATAGTAACAGAAGTAAAATAAATGTCAATTTAGCAAAAATATTCTTCCTAAAATGTTACTAACATACGTAGAAAAATGATAAAGAATAATCTAGATTATTTCTATAACACCTAGATTTTGGGTTACTTTTTTTTTTTTTTTTTTTTTTTTTTTTTTTTTTTTAAATGAAACACGACAGATACTGCATGAACTAATGGTACAAAGTAAGAGGGAGTAATGTTTTGTTATTATCTCATTCACAGAGAAAGAGAATTTTGGAGCTTTGAAACAAAAAGTACATATGGAGAATTCTTTCTATGTGCCTCCAGTTCTTCTAAAAGCAAGAGGCAACAATAGTAAAAAAATAAAAATAAAAAAAATAAATAAGAGAAACAGTGCATACAGTGATGTTGCAAAGCACATCAGAATGGGAAACAGGGGAAATAGGTATTGTATCTAGGCAGAAGTCCTACTCCAAAGTGTTTATTTGTTTATTTGTTTTTCTAGGATGGGGTCTTTTTACGCTCCATGTCTTCCAGCAATTAATGTGTTCCGCCTCCACACTTCAATGTACCTGCAGTGCTGGGCAGTGATGTGTTGCAATGTCCCCCAGGAGAGGGTCTTCAAAGCTTCCAGATCAAACAACTTCTACATGGCCATGTTGCTTTTCATTCTCTTTCTCTCCACGCTGCCTGCTGTGTACACCATAGTCTCCATCCCACCATCTTTTGACTGTGGTCCTTTCAGGTATTTTACATTTTACATCCACCATACATGTTAATATCATATCAAATCTAGTGAATAATCCAGTAATGAAAAGGATCTTTCTTTATAAGTATTATATTTATAAGATATGCTGACTCTTTAATTATACGACATTTCTCATTATGGGTAATCATTAAAATTGGAATCCTATAAAACTGGTTAATTACTTTAAAAAGTTTCCAGGATTTTTTTTTTTTTTTAATTTTCTGAACTGTAGAACAGAACACCTTTTCATTTGATTAGCTGTGATGTAAACATTTGTTACTAATTCTCTAAATTAGAAATTCTTAAGGAGTATATCAGTGCTTTATTATGCCTCTACAGACTGCTGAGATTAAAATGTTGGTGTCTATTTTTCTCCTTAAAATACATAAATTCTGTTTTAATGAAAGCTAGTTTCAGAGTTTTATGTTTTAAATAATGAATGCTAACATTTATTTTATTTTATTTTATTTTATTTTATTTTATTTTATTTTATTTTATTATTTTATTTTATTTTATTTATTTTATTTTATTTTATTTTATTTTAATTTATTTTATTTTATTTTATTTTATTTTATTTTAATTTATTTTAATTTTATTTTTTTACTTTTCCCTGGTTTGGTGTGATGTTATTAACTTATATATTCATAGTACTGAATTGACATTGCTAAAATATTTGTATATTATATATTGTCACATTTTCTGTTTAACAGTGGGAAAACTAGAATGTTTGAAGTCATATCAGAAACTCTGGAGCATGACTTCCCTTCTTGGTTTGGGAAGGTATTTGGCTATGCCTCTAACCCTGGACTTATCCTACCTTTTATATTACTGATGGTGTACGTATAGAATACTAACTGAAACCTTAATCCTTACTGAAAGGTCTGATAAGTTTCTTTCCCTCTGAATCTTTATTGCCTGAATATCTAATTAAATATGGTATTGATTCCCCCATGATGAGGGACTTTAAGAATTCAGGTCTTTTAGTTGAACATAATTAATGTGACTCTCACAAAAGGTGATCTCTCTTTTGTTCAGCTGTTTTCAGATTTTTTTATTTTTTTTTTTACAATTTTTTGCTCTTGCTACCATAATGATGAAACTATTAAAACTGAAAAGTCTATGGGATCTGATGTTGTTGTGACCTTGATCAGCTTGTTCAGTAGACAGAACAGCATAAATCCTTAGCAAGTTCAATAGGAAACTAGAACAGTGACTGCCATGAAGCAGAGCTATTTCTCATTAACTTTCAGTGAGTCTGATCTTGAGTACCCATGCCTTTCCTTGATGTACCTTATGTTGTCGGGACTAGAGGGAGAAAGGGTGCTAGAAATGTACCATGGAGATGTTCCAGTCTCAACTGCCTTAAATCACCTTGAGTCCTGTTCCTTCTTATAGAACAGGGCTAGTAGGGATTTTTCATAAGTCAGTTAAAGAATAATGACCCCTGAATAGTCTTTCTCAAAAACTGTATTCAGTCCTTCATAAAGACATTTTAAACTAATGTTCAAATATATCATAATTTTTGCATAATGCTGAACTAAAAGCAAATTCCATATATAGATGAGCTGGGATTTAACCCTGCATTGTAGAATTGCCAAAAAATATAGAGAAGATTACAGAATATAATGGAAATTGCAAAGTACTTTATGTGAGCAAAATGAAATTCTGAGATTAAGTTTTACCAAGATTCACTTAACAATTTGTTCCATTTAACTGTTGGCTAGAAAAACAAAAAGACTAGAATGTCCTCTGAAATATGTGGTTAGCTCCTACTTATTTTTTTTTTCTGAGCAGGATTCCTATTCTGCAAGGATCCAAGACAAAGACACCAAAATATAAATGAGAAAGAAAAAAAAAAAAAAAAAAAGGAAAATGCAAGGCAAAATCTGGCAAAGCAGAGTGAACAGCAAATGAAGATTAATTACTTACTGATTACTTTTATAAAGGGTTTCATATGAGAATTTCTCTAATTAAATCATGAGAGTAAAAAATACTAATTTCATAGAGTTATCACAAAAATAATGCAATACATTGAAAAGTGTAACTAAATTTAGAACAAAAATTAAAACTTATCGTTTTGGCTATTTTCCTACAAGTATTTGGCTTTGCCTATTCATAAAATCATAGAATCATAGAATATCCTGAGTTGGAAGGAACCCGTAAGGATCATCAAGTCCAACTCCTGGCACCACACAGGTCTACCCTAAAGTTTAGACCATGTGACTAAGTGCACAGTCCAATCAGTTATAAATTCAGACAGGCTTGGTGCAGTGACTACTTCCCTGGGGAGCCTGTTCCAGTGTGTGACCACCCTCTTGGTGAAGAACCTCTTCCTGATATCTAGCCTAAACCACCCCTGCCTCAGCTTGACACCATTCCCGTGGATCATATTACTGGTGATTAAAGAGAATAGGTCGGCGCCTGCCCCTCCACTCTCCATCATGAGGAAGACCGTGATAAGGTCTCCCCTCAGCCTCCTCTTTTCCAGGCTGAACAGGCCAAATGACTGCAGCCTCTCCTTGTATGTCTTCCCCTCTAGGCCCATCACCATCTTCATTGCTCTCCTCTGGACACTCTCCAACAGTTTAATGCCCTTTTTGTACTGTGGTGCCCAGAACTGCTCACAGTACTTGAGGTGAGGCCTCACCGGTGCAGAGTAGAGTGGGACAATCACTTCCCTCAACCGACTAGTGATACGGTTGGCCCTCCTGGCTGTCAGGGCACACTGCTGGCTCACATTCAACTTGCTGTCAACCACAACCACCAGATCCCTCTCTGCAGGGCTGTTCTGCAGTCCTGCAGAGAGCATTGCCCAGTCTGTATGTATAGCCAGGGTTGCCCTGTCCCAGGTGCAGGATCCAGTACTTGCTTTTATTAAAATTTATGCAGTTGGTGATTGCCCAGCTCTCCAGTCTGTCTAGATCTCTCTGCAAGACCTTTCCACTCTCAACAGAGTCCACAACTCCTCCAAGTTTGGTGTCAGCAAATTTGCTCAAAACACATTCTAGTCCTACATTCAAATCATTTATGAAAACATTGAAGAGGACTGGCCCTAAAATGGAGCTTTTGGGGACCCCACTAGTGACGATCTGCCAGCCTGGTATGGCCCCATTTACCAAAACCCTTTGAGCCCTGCCCATCAGCCAATTGGCCACTCATTGGATGATGTTTTTGTCTAGATGTACGCTGGACATTTTGTCCAGTAGGATCCTATGGGAAACTGTGTCAAAACTTTGCTGATGTCCAAAAAGATCCTATCAGCTGGTTTCTGTTTCCCTTGATCAACTAGATGGGTGATTTTATCATAAAAGGAAATGCAGGACCTACCCCTCATTAACCCATATTGGCTGGGAACAACAACTGCATTGTCCCGCGGGTGCAGTTCGATAACTTCAAGGATTATCTTCTCCATAATTTTACCAGGCACTGACATGAGACTGATAATCCTGTAATTGCTGGGGTCTTCTTTCCTTCCTTTCTTGAAAGTTGGTACAACATTTGCCAGCTTCCAGTCTACTGGGATGTCTCTAGATTCCCAAGACTGTTGAAAAATAATTGAGAGAGGTCCCGTGAAGACATCAGCCAGCTCTTTAAGTATCCTGGGATGAATCCCATCCGGACCCATGGACTTGTATGGATCCTGGTGGAGCAGCAAATCCTGTACACATTCAGGGTTGGTTGGGAGTTTATCATTCCTACCATCATGGTCTCCAGCTTAGGGCACCCTGGGTCCCAAAGCCCATCATCAGTGCTGAAGATGGAGAAAAAGAAAGCGTTCAACATCTCTGTTTTGACCTATGTCTCTGTCTGTGAATTTTGTATTACTTCAAAAGATTTTATAAATATAGTTTACTAATTTTTAAAGTGTGTCATACAACTTAATTAACATTTATAAACTATTAAATGAAACGCCCGTCATAGCAATGCATACATACCTTAATTGAGCATCTTCCTTTACTACCATAAGAGTGAATGTAGAGTATAAAAGACAGAATAATTTATTTCTGTTCCTCCCCACACACACCTTGAAATGAGTACCTTCTTCATACTCTGAGGAAACACTGTCCACTCACTGTCAAAATACTACTAATGCTTAAGCATGTTGAACAAGGAAAAATACAGATTTGATATTAGCACAGCTGTAGTTATTGCTATAGGAAGTCTTTAAATTATTATCTAACAAGATGCATTCTTTTTCTTGAAATTTAGCCTGAGTATTTATTATCTCAATGCTACATCCAAATCCTACAAGGAAGCTAACTTGGAACTTAAAAAGAAGCTACAAAGTGTAAGGAATAAAGAATTGTTGATTTTTGGCTTTACTAATTATTAGCTAAGACATTCAGGTTACTGAAAGATGCCTTCTCTATTTCACCATTGTTAGCAAGCAGAAGAAAATAAAAGAAGAAATAAACAAAAGGCACAAAAATCAAATGAACAAGAGGAAAATCCATTTGAGACAGAACCACCACAGACAAAGCAAAAAGGGAGCAAGCAAGATGAATCTACTCCAAGTAAAGGTAAGGACAGTTTTGAATTTCTCAAGATGAGAAATATTTGTATTCCATACCACAGTGTTGTTCACTGCCTTATCTGCTTCCTTTGTAATAATTTCTTGAAAGATGTTCACAATACTGAATGACAAATATTAGCCTAATATCCAGTCCATTTGTCTTCCTTTGGCTAATTTCAGAAATGCTGTAGCATCACTCCACAATAGGCAACACCTTTTACCGAAGTAATAAAACTAGTAAAACATGTGGCACAACCTTCTCTGAATGTCAGAGATACAACTTATCCAATAAATCATTAAATAATAATAATAATAATAATAATAATAATAATAATAATAATAATAATAATAATAATAATAATAATAATAATAATAATAATAAAAAATCCTGCTGATATTTCTTTCATCTTGATATTTCTTTCATCCTGGACAGCTGAGAACAGCATATGCCTTCTGTGCCAAGGTTCAATGGCAGAAGGTGTAGTGAAAAGAGGTAATGACCCTCATCAGAACACCTAACTTGGTCAGGCAGGTTTCAGTTGGTCCATAAGGATTTTACAGACTGTTTCCTCCCCTCTGAATATTGCTAGTCTTTCCCCATCATGCATGCCATGCAATCAATATAGACTAAGCCTAGCAGAGAAATGCAGATTAGGGATGACGACCTGGGGAAGAACCACATGGAAGGCATGTCTACAGCCTCAAAACCTGCCTGCTTTGAACTGCTGAGCTTCATCACCATTTATAGATGATATATTCTTGCCAGTGAATTTAACTACTTGGGAAATACTTCTGATTCCCTTTGTTGTAGCCTTTCAGAAAGAACTGGGGAGAAAATATGGTGCAAAGATCATGAAGTCACATTGTCCCTTTTTTCAGACTGTTGGTGTGGTAGCTCCCAGACCTTCCATCTTATGCTGGAGTGGACAAGGTGCTTCAGCCTTTCCCTCATAGAGAATTTCTGTTCTGCATTTTCATTCTGTAACTCTGTTCTCCTAACACATTTCAGATAACAATCAAGGACAGAGTGGCAATGAAGGAAAGAAAATGGGTCAGCCACAGGAAGCAAGTTCTTCTCAGACACTCCAGAATCCAGGCTCTACCCCAAATGGCCACCATCCCATGCAGAACAGAGGAGGAAACCTTCCCCCACCCATTGCTGTGACACGGCCACCAGGACCTCGTGGGGTTGCAACACCAGGCTATCCACTTGGACACCCACACTTTCCAGGGGTCCAGCCAGGAATGCCCAGGGGCCCGCCCCACTTCAGATAAGGAGGCTGTCCATAATTCTTCTTTGTGTTTTGTGATATGGTAAAGGACACTGAGGAAGGCAAGAGTGGTGTTTCCCCAAACAAACTCCTTAAAGTGCAGAACTCCATTATGTTCATTATAAATCTTCATCTGCATAAAAGCTTCCATGAGAAAACATTACATCTTTCTGCTTGTGTTTGAATACATTGCAAAAATGTGTTATCTGTATTGCTACGTTACTATTCTTAAGGATATTTACTGGGAGATATTTGTTAGAAGAATGAAACTTATTTTGTATTTAGTTGCTTATTTTCTTAAAAGCTTGAAAGTGTGTGCCTAACAAATTTTCCTTTTCCTCAGAAGCGTTCACTGAAAACATAAGTTCTTACAGTATATTGGAGTCAGTTGTATTTAAAAACTGTATAGCTTGTCTTCTGCAGGTGTGATAAGCTTTCCCAAAGAGTTCAGGTTTTGCATGGAAAAACTGGGATTTCTTCAAAACATGGATGATTACTTCTAAAGTCCTTGGGAAAGTATTTTAAAGGTAAAAGAAAAGCAGTATTTTGCTTGTTACTATGAAGAAAATTTAACTGCTATTATAGTACTGCTTTTAGTCAATACAACAATAATGAATTTTCCTATATTCAGAAGGACTACAAATAAATAAATAAAAATAATAATCAAAGTGGTGAAGATATTTTTATGCAAAAAGTGAATTTGAGGAATAGAGGTAATAATGTTATGCAATATTTTTTCCTAAACACTCACCAGGATTTGCTATTAAACAGAGTTACCGATTACTGCAGAAGAACACGTGCTATATAATCTGTTCTGTGGTTTTATTGGTGTCATTTTGTATTGACCTCTATAGAGTTCAGAATGGAACAGATCCATCGTACAATAGGTCTAGTGGAAACACAGAATAAATACAAGTTCATGTGCTGTTATTACTAATTCCAATGAGACATCTTTATTTTTATGTTCATTGTCCAGAAATTGTGACTTGATATTTATTTTAAGACTCACAAGACGAATAACAACAAAGCAGCCAACAGACTGTCTTATAAAAAAGAAATGTAATTCCATTCTATATAATTCCTTCTATATGTAATTCCTTCTATATAATACATGTCCATTTTGAACAGCAGAAAAAAAATAATCTTACCTCAGTATACAGCAAGTCTGTGATGTCACAAAAATAAACAAAAAAAAAAAGTCCAAGTAATCGGATTATAGGACCTATTGAGAAAGGTTTATTTTAAATCAGTATAAACTGTGTATAAAACACAGTCATCCAGATACAATTTCCAGCTTAAGCAGTCTTTAAATCAATTGCCAAATACTAGGAGGATATACCAAGGGAAAATTAACTTTATACTTGACTTGACTCTTGTACTGCTTCCAAAAGCATCTGCTAACAGCTGTAGATAAGATAATAGATCAGCCAGACCTTTAGCCAGTACCAGAACTACTACTCTGCATATCAATACAAAGTACTGCTACCCAAATCAAGAGATAAGTGCATTGCAACTACAAGAGAAGGTTTTTCTTAGTAAACAGACCAGAAGTACATGGCTACTAAATGAATGGACAAATGGGTTAAAACTGGATCCTAAATTGTCTGCATCTGTGGTGTGGTGAGTATTGTAATGTAAATTAGACAAAGTGTAGCTAAGAGCAGTGCAAATCGTTTCATCTTTTGAAGATGAGGTTTGATAAGATAGGTTGAAAAGGTACAGTAATTCAAGCAGTTTTAAAGTGGAATATTAAAATATTTTTTTTCCGATATGTCTAACATTTAAACAGTGTATTTTTAGCCTAGAAACATATAAGATTGTGAGTAGTTTCATCAAAGTAACACTACCCCAGTGCTCTAGGACTCTGCTTCATCCATGGGTTTAAGACACATTATTTCCCTACAAACTGGGAAATGTCTGTAATGAGACACTAATTAGCTTAGAGAGTCTTTGTTAACAGCAACATACATTTCATAAGAAAATACTGGATATTGCTTAGAAAAAAGGAGATACTGGCTTAAATCAAGACCATGGATTGCATCCTGCTTTGTAGAATGTGTGAAGAAACTAATTTTAAAGACACTGTGGCCTGGTGATCCATCAAGAGAAGAAAAGATAGAACTAAGTTTTTCAAAGTTGCTGGAATAAATTACAGCAGCAAACTAGTTATGATGAAGTCTGGTTCCATGAAACATAAGGAGAGGTTTATTCCACATACACTGGCCTTAATAAGGATTCCTAGTTCTTTTAGGAGTTAAAATTTTCTGTGGGCATTAAAGGCTTCATCAGTATTTGTTGGCTTGGTATTTTATTCTGCAGAATTGTTTTGTATCATGAATGGGAAAGAAACACAGACAAGAATCTAACAGTTGAAATTATTCTGGAGAACTTTCTGTTAGACCTGTATGCTGTATTGATTTTCAACAATAAATGTATTCTTGGAATGCACCTGTGTAAGCAGCAATTAGCATGTGATAGCTCTAACATGTATAACAATAACATGGATAGATGTTGCTCATGTCTGGTAATCAGCATCAAATGTTGTTATAAATGAAGTCTTACCTCAATCCAAATTTAGTAATATTTATAAAAGACAAGTAAACAGTGCTGGGTGCGTGGGGAATCTATGCTCTACCTACATGCACACATGAACATCAACTTTCTAAATATACAGAACATTGCTTTTACATACTAAACCCAAGTACACCTATACATATGTACAATCAGAAAAGGTAACAAACAATCCTTTAAGTTTATTACTATCAATGTCTTCCATGAAAGTGCTTTTACATACTAAACCCGAGTATGCATATACACATGTACAATCAGAACAAACAATCCTTTAAGTAAGTCTATTACCATTAATGTCCATGACTGGGGGAGCATAGTTGGCCTGGTTGAAGTGCTCCAATATCTTCCATGACTTGTAACAGTCTCCATTTTCCATTCCTTTTCTTGATTACAAACACCGGAGAATTCCAGGGCTAGTTGTGGGAACAATATGTCTCGCTTTAAGTTGTCAAGCAACTTGGCCTTTGGGCCTTATGTATCTTATTCTTCCTGGATCGAAGAAAAACATATCCGTCTCCTTTTCAAAGCCAATAAGGCCTAGGTCAAAAGGCACGTCCAGGTCACCAGGGGGCAAAGGCCTGAGATGGCAGTAGCGGTGGTGTAGCAGAAGGATCAGTAAACGAGCCCGCAGTTCCCTCACTACATGTTTCTGACTGTGGTCCCACATGGCTCTTAAAGGCCTCAGAAATCGCTTGCCAGGTGCCAAGCAATTCCACTGCAACCTTGTTGTTTTTAGTTGCTGAGTCCCACACCTTGACATCAGTTTGGTTCCATGTTTCAGGATCATAAACTGTCTGATTGTTAATAAGGAGAATAAGCTGTAAGGTTACCAGGACAGTCTTTGTTTCTAAGGACGTATGATTCCCCGTAATGCGCAACTGCTTACCAGCGAGGGGAGCTGTGTGCACGGGTCCTCTTCTCTCAGCTTGAGCTTCTTCCCAGCTCTGGTGCACCTATTTCCAGCGACTTTCTGTATGAGCTTCTCTGAGCGGTTTGCTGAGTCTGGCAGAGCCCATCTTCATGAGGTGATCAATGTACCTATTCCCGTCCCGGTCTCCGTTCTTCTAGCGTGTTCCTTTTCATTCCTTCTTTCTGCTTCCTTGTTGATGACATAACTTTATCGTGTTGCCTTTGTTCATCTTGAGGGCAGGCTCCCCTCTTATACCCTTTTCCCCACAGCAGTTCTTTTCAAACTTTTCATTGGTCAAACAACTTTCCATATAACAGCAACAGCAAACACCCAGAAACTTCCATGCCTTAAGGGCTGGAGAACAAGAAACCTGACACTGCGTGGAGTCTCCTGAATCACCCTTTGTTCCCTCTAAACTCTTTTACATTCCTGATGGCCTCATCGTTAAGATTCTGATGTTACCATCAACCACAGGGCTTTCTGACCCCTATGGCCACACTCCCACATCTCCCCCTTCTTGATTAATATCAACCTTTTTCTGGACATGAATTACCACTTCATATATAACACAACCATTTCAGTAAATAAACTTATCCTAATATCTAACCTAAACCTCACCTTGCACATGAGTCCATTTCCCCTCCTCTCCTAAGCACTGTGTGCTTAGGAGAAGAACCCAATCCCCACCTTGCTACAATCTCCTTCAAGGTAAAGTATAGTAAGGTACCTCTGAGCCTTCTTTCTTCCAATCAATACAACTGCATCTCCTTCATAAGACTTGTTCTCAAGACACTCACCAACTTCATTGCCATTCTTTGGACACACTCCAGTACCTCAATGAACTTGTGGTGAGGTGTCAAAAACTAAACAGAGTATTCAAGGTGCATCCCTTCTATATATTGTCTTTCAATTCAACTACATTATCTTCATATTATTATTATTATTATTTTATTTTTATTATTATTTTTATTTTTATTTTAAAAACACCTTATGCAACGTCCATCCTCTTACAGTTCTAGTCCTCTGAGTCTTGTACTGTGCTGAACAGGTAACAAATACTCTTAACAACATGAATAATACTATGATTCAAATACTGCACAATGATCTTGCTCGTAGAGACAGAATATATTTTGTTTTCAGTTGGAACACATAACATTTTCTTTCTTTTATGTTGTCAGACTAGCAAATTGTGCTAACAACCAGCAAATTGTGCTAACGATACCTCAGAGCTCTATTATCAAATTACTTTCAGTGAAGTCAGGGCTCGGTGCATATTCCCACACCCCATGTCTTCCTCTGCACAATTTACATGCTGTTTTCACAGCACTTTGGCTGAGCATTTCATATAATTTTCTGTATAATAATTTTTTCCTACTGTATTACAGAGCAGCTTTCAAAACATCTTGAAGTCCCTGCCAAAGATGTAATTTCTCACTGACTGCAAATTATAATTACTGTAAAATATAATTATTGACTATATAATTATTGACTATATCTCCCTTCTATTTGTCTTTTTTTTTTCTTTTCTTTTCTTTTTTTTTTTTCTGTTGAATGAATTCAGACAATTCACAGAAAGCGGGAGATAGGACTTTTCATAACATATCCTTTTCATCACGAGATTAGTGATAGTCAGAACCTGGAAGTAGCATACATAATGCATACAGTAATAACAGCAACGGAGATTTGTGGAAATTTAGAACAGATATAAAGTTAAAAGAGTTTTAAATACAAGGAATCATTTTGTTACACTACCTTGATAAAAATAGTCACAAAATGCTCACTGGAAAATTGGGTGGAGTTTTTATCTATGCATAATCCTTTTCTTGGTTTTCTAGCCTTCTGTGAACAAGCTGTCTGTAAAACACATTGTGACTAAAGGGTAACTCAAAAGCAGGTAACATCTGTTTTGTGTTTGTCTTTTAGTGAAAAAGTTAGGTCTTATGAATTCACTATAAACTTTGTGCTGTACATGCCATATAACTTGTCATCTGTCAGCATTAGTATAGCATAGCATAGCATAGCACAGCATAGTATAGTGTAGCATAGCAGAATAGAATAGAATAGAATAGAACAGAACAGAACAGAACAGAACGGAATAGAAAACAGTGTTTGACCACAATCACAGTAAAGAAATTTTTACTAATAAACTAGTCTGAAACTCCCTGGGTGTAGGTTTATGTCTTTCCTGTGCGTAATGTCATCAGCTACCAAGGAGAAGAGACCAGCACCTCAATTGCTACTTCTCCTCCTCAGGAAATTGCAGAGAGTAATGAGGTCGCCTCTCAGCCTTCTCTTCTCCAAACTGGAAAACACAAGTACTCTTAGCCTCTCCTCATAGGACATGCTTTCCAGATTTTTTGCCCTCCCCTGGGTGCTTTCATGTATCTTAACACCTTTTTTTTTTTTTTTATTTTGTGGAGACCAGAACTGCACACAATATTCAAAGTGAGGCCACACCAAACCTAAACAGAAGGATCATGTCTCCCTGGCAACCCTGCTGTGGCTCAGCCCATTGGCTTAAGAGAGTGCAGGAGTGATATCAGCAGCAGGCTTCTTCCACAGGGGCCTCATATTCATCCTCCCAGTACCATGAGCAAGAAGCTTTCTCCCCATGGTCACACTCCATCACATGCAGATGCCAAATACAGTTTCCATATACGTATTGTACATGACAAATAACCATTTCCCTAAATAACAATGTTATGCTGAAAATTCACATATCTGTATTAACAAAAGACAGAACAACAAAATATTTTTATGACAGTGTTTGTCTTATTTCCTAAACATAGTGGGAAGGATGTATCATAGATTACAGACCCTGTTGGCAGCTTGCAAATAGAAATTTTGCTAAGGTTAAGAGCTCAGAAGTATCATATTTGGGTATAAACATTCTCAGTATTTATATATTTGGTAATATTTGCTTCTACTTATGTTGTTAGAAGATCTCGGCTCTTATGTAAGGAGCTGTACATCTGAACATCTGACCTGTCCTCCATTCTCTGATTCATTTGTCCTGCTTTGTATGAAGATCTGAAAAAGGAGCTCACCACATTGGATTTTTTTTCTTTCCTTTGAGGCACAACATCTCAGCTGCAGTGCGTTGTCACAGAATGCTGTGAATCATGTCTTGCAGAAGTGTTGACAAAATAATAAAAAAGAGCATTGCACACTTTGTCTAAGGCTTTTTTTTTTTTTCCTTCCCAGTTGGAAGAAGTTGGAAGATATTTTGTGTCTTTGTACATACTACACTGTGTGCTTGTCACAGTTATTTACATTTCAAAAATATTGCCTATTTAATTTGGAAGGTCCTCAAGAAAGAAAAATTTCAAAACACTGTGGTTGATTTTTTTTTTTTATTTATTTTTAACCTTAAGGCCTTTCTTATCATATGTGCCTTTCTATTATACAATAGCTAATGAGGTTTACAATAGATTAGGTTTATCAATTAAAGACTCTTTTGTCTGTGTTCTTGCCAGATCTCTGAGGCTGC
Organism: Anas platyrhynchos; assembly: GCF_047663525.1. Taxonomy (NCBI): domain Eukaryota; kingdom Metazoa; phylum Chordata; class Aves; order Anseriformes; family Anatidae; genus Anas; species Anas platyrhynchos. The sequence goes on along the minus strand of NC_092621.1, from coordinate 39,254,341 downwards.
AGGAAGAACTTTCTCTCTTAAATTATTCTCTCTTTCTTGGAATTAGATCAGAAAAAAATAATCGAATATGTAATCTGTAGTCAATACTGATAATGAAAAATTATCACAAAACACTGGAGCAGAAAGCAAAATATTTATATTGGACAAAATTAAATTGCAGATTTCTTAGACCACACAATTTAGAGTCAATATAAATTCCCTTTACTATGGCTGTTAATATAATATTTTGATTTTTCTCACTACAAAACTGTACATATTTGTGCTGATCAGAAGTGATGGACTCCACAATCTCAAAGCCATTTTCATGCAATGATTTAATCAAAAGAGAGTCAGACGTGTAATTGAACATCAAAATCATTACTTTGCACCTCTGATAGTGATAGGAGTGAGTTTCTGTTTTTTCCACTAGATAAAACATTTACAAGACTTGGAAAATGAATGTGAAAAAAAAAAAAAATAATAAAAAAAAAAAGTATTAATTTTAAGGAAACAACTTCTAAAAATCCTTCCTGGGGTTCTCAAAGCACAAAAGCTAAATCCTCAGCCTCAGCTTCACCAAAACCCCCCAATGAGGATGCTCTCAAGCTAATGTCTGTTTTATGAAAAATAGTATTTCAGTCTCTACACTGTGAGAATACGAAGCACAGTTTTGTATAATTAACGTGAGATTCATTTCAGCTGAAGATAAATCACAGAATCACAGAATTTCTAGGTTGGAAGAGACCTCAAGATCATCGAGTCCAAGCTCTGACCTAACACTAACAAGTCCTCCACTAAACCATATCACTAAGCTCTACATCTAAACGTCTTTTAAAGACTTCCAGGGATTGTGACTCCACCACTTCCCTGGGCAGCCCGTTCCAATGCATAACAACCCTCTCAGTAAAGAAGTTCTTCCTAACATCCAACCTAAACCTCCCCTGGCACAACTTTAGCCCATTCCCCCTCGTCCTGTCACCAGGCACGTGGGAGAACAGACCAACCCCCACCTTGCTACAGCCTCCTTTAAGGATAAGGTCGATAAGGTCGCCCCTGAGCCTCCTCTTCTCCAGGCTGAACAATCCCAGCTACCTCAGCCGCTCCTTATAAGTCTTGTTCTTCAGACCTCTCACCAGTTTGGTCGCCCTTCTCTGGACTCGCTCGAGCACCTCGATGTCCCTCTTGTAGCGAGGGGCCCAAAACTGAACACAGTACTAGAGGTGCAGCCTCAACAGACCTGAATACAGGGGGACAATCACTTCCCTAGTCCTGCTGGCCACACTGCTTCTTATACAAGCCAGGATGCTGTTGGCCTTCTTGGCCACCTGAGCACACTGCTGGCTCATATTCAGCTGACTATCAACCAATACTCCCAGGTCCTTCTCTGCCAGGCAGCTTTCCAACCACTCATCTTCCAGCCTGTAGTGCTGCTTGGGGTTATTGTGCCCCAGGTGCAGGACCCGGCACTTGGCCTTGTTGAACTTCATACAGTTGACCTCAGCACATCGGTCCAGCCTGTGTAGATCCTCCTGCAGAGCCTTCCTACCCTCGAGCAGATCGACACATGCACCTAACTTGGTGTCATCTGCAAACTTACTGAGGGTGCACTCAATGCCCTCATCCAGATCATCGATAAAGATATTAAAGAGGACTGGCCCTAGTATCGAGCCCTGGGGTATGCCACTAGTGACTCCAACTGAATTTGACTCCATTCACCACAACTCTTTGGGCTGGCTATCTAGCCACTTTCTAACCCAACAAGACGTTGGGTTAGAAGCATTTGAAATGCTATATTTCAAAACATTTTCCTTTCCTTCTCTCTTCCTTTGCTCTAGAGGGATGAAGCAAATGTTTTCTCAGTGTTGTGCTACTTTTTGTGAAAAGCATTTCTTTCTGATTTCTTTAAGATAAATAAATAAATGCATAAAATTGCTCAAAAAAAAATGCTCCACAGACAAAGGAACAGCTTCAGATGCATTCCATAAATAACATTTTTAGAAAGTCTATGTGCTACATTCATTTATTTATAGAAATAATAGTTAAAACTTTCAGGATAATTTTCAAAATACCTTGTAAGTTTTGCTTTTGCTTGTAAACAACTAATACAGAAAGCCTCTACAATTTCTTATTCTACACTAAGGACATATCCTTGTCACCAGTTTATAACAACAGCACACATGCACATTATTTCTGATGAACACAGATATTAAAGTTGTTGATGGACCTTAAATAGGCTTACACTCCTGATATAACCAAATTAGAGGGGAAGACATATAAGGAGTGGCTGAGGTCACTGGGCCTGTTCAGCCTGGAAAAGAGGAGGCTGAGGGGAGACCTCATCACACTGTACAGCTTCCTCGCGAGGGGGAGTGGAGGGGCAGGCGCCAACCTATTCTCTTTAATCACCAGTGATAGGATCCACGGGAATGGTGTCAAGCTGAGGTAGGGGTGGTTTAGGCTAGATATCAGGAAGAGGTTCTTCACCGAGAGGGTGGTCACACACTGGAACAGGCTCCCCAGGGAAGTAGTCACTGCACCAAGCCTGTCTGAATTTAAGAACTGATTGGACTGTGCACTTAGTCACATGGTCTAAACTTTAGGGTAGACCTGTGTGGTGCCAGGAGTTGGACTTGATGATCCTTATGGGTTCCTTCCAACTCAGGATATTCTATGATTCTATGATTCTATAAAATTATGAAAGTGTTATCAACAGGTAACACTGAGGATAAATCAGTCTATCCATAAACAGTCTAGAGGGTTCCCTGACGACTTAGAGAATGAGACATCAACTATAACAAAGAAGAGAAAGACCATTAAATGCTAATACCTGATTTCCTTTCCTGACCCTGGATTTTCTCCTGGGGGTTTTCTGAATAAGCTGTGTTTAAGGTAGATTGATAATACTTAATAATAATTAATATTTTAATGTAGAATTACAGAGTCCTTCTATCCCAGCCATCTCCCCATCTGTCGATGGCAGTGGCACTGACAATCCCATCTTTGCCTTCTAAGTATTGCTTTAAATTAGATAAAAAGCCAAGAATCCGAGGCCTCATCAAATTAATCATCAAGACAGGAAGTTTGTCTCCTCATTTTTTGTGCAATTTTGATGGGTTTTGATGGGCCATCTCCTGACAGTTCAATTCAGTGGAAATACAAGTGCATCACTGTCAGTGTGTCTTTAACCTTTTATGTCCAGTTTGGTTTTGCTTTAGACCAGGCTTTTAATGATAACTTTGTGGAAGGCTTCTTTCCACAGCAGGCATGAGGAAGATCAGACAGACATTAATAAGAAAGAAGTAATTTGCTTTCCTTCACTGTGCAACATTGTGGTGGTGCTGTTTTAAACCTGCAGCTTGAAAGACAGCTCTAGCTGTTGCCCCATTGCCCTGGTCCAGCCATACACCCCTGGTCCAGCCCCAGCAGAGGCAGGGTGCCTGGCTTCCCTCCCCTTTTCCAGTCCTGCAGCTACTGCTCCCTTATGCCATAATTTAGCCCTGTGCTTGGGACAGGGAAGGCATCTTTATGTTTCCTCTTCATTCTTCCTGCATTGTCCCATATGTTTTCTCTGAAACATGAGCCTTGCAATATCTGTGTATTATCCTATACATATTACATCAGTGGAACTATGCTGGGATGTTACCAATGATGAAGTAGGAATGCAAGTGCCCTGAGATTAACCAACATTGTGAAAGAAGAGTGCTACCAGGCAGTCTGGGTCTCATGTGAGACCTCCTCCACTTTCACACAGGAGGATCAGGTATGAGGGATTACTCTTGTTTATATCATTTCTTTTATAGTTTTATGTTTCTTTTATTTCTTTTTTTCCCTTCCTTTCAGTGTAATCACTGAATCACTGAATCATGGAATTGTCTAGGTTGGAAGAGACCTCAAGATCATCGATGTGTATGATTTTAACAAATGAAGTTCTTAGGACTGTTTTTTTGACCAAGAAACTCTGACTTTATATAATAATAATAACAACAAAAACAACAACAACAATAATAACAATAATATTATAAATATAATAATAACATAATGATTATTATATAATCATTATATTTATTATTGTTATTATTACCGCCACATCCAGATAGTGTTTTCTTTCCCTGCACTTGTACCCAGCTCATCGTCAGGAGGGAGAATCCAGTTGTTTTAATGAACAATTGAAATAATCTATGGTAGTCTTGTTTTTGTTCCTTGTCTGCTGTTTTGTGTTACAGTTCACAGCAGAAGTGAATTGAGTCAGAGACTAGAATTATATTTCCTTGCTTAAGGTATAAGTTTACCTCACTGTCTTACAGTTCACATATTAAGAAATTCAAAATAATAATAATTATAAAAATAAACCACAGATTTAAAGTAGATTTAATTAAGCAGTAAGGACCAACTTCTCCTTTTACTCAAACAAGCCCAGGTTGGGTAGATTTACCTTTATAGACTATATGCTGTGTTCTGCATGACTCTAATTCTTACTGAACAGCATTCATTAATGATTTGATTAACTTTTTTTTTTTTTTTTTTTTTTTAACTAGAAGGTACGTCTGAGCCTAATTGAATTAGGTTCATCAGCTTTAACTCAAGAAAGATAAATATATAATGTTTTTCATGCCAGTATCTGAGTTTATTGAATTTGTGTCCTTGAATTCTTATGTCTTTCTTTCAGCCTTCAATCCTACCCTGAGATCTTGCTCTTTCCTTTTCCTTCTTACTAACGGTGGACTTTGCTCATAGTTTGACTTCTGCCCTGTTTGCTTTATCACTATGCACTATAGCTACATATATCATAAATTAGCATTTAAGCATGAATATATAAAACAGATTCAATGACTACAGAATCATGGCTTAATATTGTGTACTCACTTTAATAATCGCATAACTGAAATTAATGTTAACCTATGGGAAAATAAACAAACAAACAAACAAACAGATAAATAAATAAATATGCAATTTTGTTACTACTGGCTTCATCTGCCTATCTACTTCCTTTTCTTCTATTTTTCCTGGTCAGACTTACTGACTGCACCATCTAGGTTATTTGTAAACTCTTTAGAGTAGTATAACGTTTTCATGTGCTTGCTTGATTCCCACTGCAGAGCTACTGCAAATCCGACTCGGATATTTGAGTCTTAGTAAAGTGAATGCCTAAGTGAATGAATACTTAACCATTAGTTTCACATTCATATGTGTCATCAGATATTAATTAATTTAGTATTCAAATGAATAAGAAGAAATGCTAATAAAAATGCTGTAAGTTTCTTTTACTTTCTCACTGCCTAATAAATAAATAATAAAAAATGCATCTACCTTGATCTATTCTCCAGCAGAGGTCACCATAACATAACATACTGTCCTGTATCTGTGAACAGCTGCTTTAGAAAAAGATAAATCACTACCATTTGATCCTCTAAAAGTTAATGAAAGAGGTAGAGGTTCAGATCAATTGGGAATTGACGGGAATGCCAGAAATTTATTGAATTTTGGATTAGTGCCAATAGTACAAGTTTTGTTGTGCTGGGGTTATTTAAAAGGAAACAAATAATTTAATAAGTTGTCTGAAACAGATCATGGGAAAATTCTGTAGAAAAAAAATAATCTTTGCAATATTTGTGTATATTTCAGATATAATAACTTCTAGTGTAACCACTCGGGAATAAGTTTATTTGTTTCTGTTTTTATAAATGGCATTGCTGAAGGAAAGATCATGAGCATACTCTGACGTATATGTATATTGCAAGCCAAAATATTCTATCTGTTTCCTCATTTCAAACATGACAATATGTAACAATCATTCAAGAAAACAGCTGTAAACGTTATTTATGAGTACATGAAGAAGCCAATCTGCAAACTCTTTTTAGTTTTTGTGTCAGAAGAAGAATCCTCTGATTAACATGTTATATGTAAAGTAACTGAACAATGATTTTACATTTCGCTGGTAGAATGCAGAGATATATGGTAATATTCAAACAGAGAAAAGTCTTATATAATTTGGAAAAAGTTTTTGTTAAGCAAAGATATTTGGTCAAACTGCAAACTGTTAGCTCCGTAGGGAAGATAGCAACTACAAGGAATTCAACAGCATTCCATCTCATGAACTATCTGTAATAGTCCAAATACCACAATAAAGACAGTTCACACTCAGAGAAACTAATGAAAAGAGTCTCGGATTTTACAAAGTACAAAAGAATAAGATGGAAGAGAGATGGTTCAGCCTCACACAAGCTGAAGATAAGTCAAGCACAGCTTCAAGCATTGAGATTTAATTTCACTGCGGGAAATTAAAGGTACATCTCAACCCCCCTCCTCCTCCCGCCCCAACCTTTTCTTTTTCCTATATCATGGGTGAACAGGAACAAGAGTATCTTTCTGTTTTCTGATACCCTTCTTTCCTCTTCTAACACAAAACATGAGTATGAAGCTGTGGAGATCTTATTTCCAATGCAATGAATGGCAGAGGTGCAGTCATGCAGAGCAGTGGCATATCTAATTCCTACACTGTATTTCATTTAACCACAACAAATACACATACAGTCACAAATAACTCTCCCATAGACAACCTCTAGCATTGCACTAGAAAATGAACAGAGAGCTGGAACCCCTCTCATGTTAGGAAGGGTTATGAGAGCTGGGGTTGTTCATCTTGGAGAAGAGAAAGATCCAGGGAGATCTTACTGTGTCTTTTCCATACATAAAAAGGGCTTATAAGAATTATGGAGAAAGACTTTTCACTAGGGCTTGTAGTGACATGGCAAGGAGCAATAGTTCTAAACTACAATAGTATAAGTTTAGAATGGATAGAAGAAGAAATTCTTCACTATGAAGGCAGTGAGACACTGGAACAGGTTACCCAGAGAAGTTGTGCATGCCTCATCATTGAAAGTGTTCAGGCTGGATGGGATTTTGAGTAACCTGACATATTGAACGTCCCTACCCATGGTGGGGTGTGTGTGGACATGATGATCTTTAAGGTTTCATTCCAATCCAAAGAATTTTGTGATTCTATAAAAGACAAATATCACCTTAACTCCAGCTGCCACTGTACAATGTGGAATTTTTTTGTCTCCTAAGAATCACAAACAAACTAAAATAGTGTGGGAATCCAGAAATCAAAAAAAGCAGGAAAAAAAATCCAGGGAAATATAAATACAAAAAAAGCCCTTTACCAGGATAATTTTCTACACTGTATTCATTCCTAGCAATATTTTATTACTTATGTGGGTCTATTTCCCTGTGGTGTTTTATGATGTGCCAAAGATGTATAGCAGAATTCTACATGTCAGGTGATGTCTCTGCACATGTGGTGAACTTTGCTTTTACCCCAGCAAGACTGCAGGAAATTGTGCTGCTTAAACTGCCATTGAAGTTTGGCTTATTTTTCTAGTGTTTGTCTGTAAATGAATACATGGCCATCCAAAGTGATTCAGTTCAGACCTATCTGCAGAATGGCCAAGGACTTAGAGTACACCTTTCATGTATCAGATACACTTTAGCTGAGAGATACAAATTAAGGAGGTGTATCCACCAACAAAGACAAGCATTTAACTTCCACTTCCATTGCTTATAGAGAGAATTTCAGAATAAGAGTATTCTCTTTCTTGCTGCCTTTCCTGAGTTTATTTGAAGTTCCTGTGTAAGATCTTTCTACCAGCAAGTTTCCCTGACATTTGGGTCTACTAGGGCATGTGCAGACATGATTAAAACATGATTGATACAAATGTCAAATGCCAATTCACTCAGTTGTTCCAACACCTAAATTATCTTGTTAGTAAAAAAGTAAGATTCAGGCTTAAAACCCACTAGCTGTAAGTGTGTATGTATTGTAGAGCATGACTAAAACTGTGAATGGTCAGGGCAGTACTCCCTTTTTTCTGTTCTAGAGTTCTGATAGTGAATGGGTTTTGTTGTATGTAACTCCAGTTCCAAATCTCTGGTACAAGACTCTTACCATTGTCTCTTCAAGATATGTTTGTATAGTAGCCTTCTCTGAAGATGGCTCTTTCTCCATTTCTCCTGTTCCACTTGCAACAAAGCAGTCCTCACACCAGTGTGTGAGCCAAAATGACTCCAGAGCCCATTGATTATAGGGCCTATGTGAGAAGCTGATCTCTAGTCTGTGCCATGTTTAGCTGCAATGTTACTCCTGACTATTTTATAATTGATTATTAGTTCACAATTGATTTTTTATTTTTTAGTTGCAGATTTAAGTTCAATGTACTTATTAGGCTGGCTTGGATTCTGAGATCTCAGGGTACCTCTTGGAAATGTTCATAGGCAGCAGAGCACCTTCGAGTTAGAAACCTCAGGCTTGAGCAGGGAAAATTCCATGTAATTTTGCCAGTCTCTTGGAAGTTCACAAGTGTGTTTGTGGAAGAATTTCACTGAAGAATAAATAAATTTAAAAAAAAAATGTCTACTGCTTTAATTTAATTTAACTGTAGCTCTACACACAATTTCTGTGGCATTGTGGTATAAAAAACATGATTTTTTTTTTTTTTCTCAGACAAATAATTAAAGAATATTTCAATCCTGGGATAATAAATAAATAAATAATAAATAAATAAAAATCTTCATGGTTCTAGAATAACTATATAATTGTACATTTATGTGTTTCTATTTCACTGACTGACAAGGCAAGTTAAATTATTGTTCTGCCATCACTTCCTTCAGGCTAGAACATTTTCTTTGTCCAAAACCTTCTGCAGGTATTCTTTTTGCAGAAGGTTTTTCTTCATATATATAGATATGTTGAGGGAGAAAGTATTTACATTTGCACTATGGCAAAGGAAAAATATGTTTACTGTGAAGATAAAACAAGACCCATCTGTCACAAATGTCAGCATTAGAGCCAGATTTCACAGATAAACACAGTTTATCACAGTTTTTCACAGTTTAATGCCTTCTTGAAATCCTCACTAATATCTACACCAAAGATTAAGCTGAATGACATCCTACTTATTAGTAGGTTACCTGCAGACGACTCTGCTCTTGTATACTGCTGTTTCTTAACTATCAACAAGAAAGGAGAAAATACAAGAAGATGAGATAGAACTTAAATGTCAATAAATTCATTTCTCTAACCTGGATACATAGGTTCTCAAATGGCTTCTTCTCCTTTGCTTAGTACAGAACACCACTGTAAAATTACAGAAGTTTGGGTGTCACGCTATATCTTTTTTGCCATGTGTACTTGCATTTCCTTTAGATTTTTTAATTTTATCTAAGAATTCTCTTAATCTCCATTATACTGAGTTTTTTCTATACATTTTTTTTTCCTGAATTAATTTTTTTTTAATATCTATGTGGATCTCTAGCCTCCTGGTATATATATTCCTTAAGGAAAGATATAAGGAAGACTTAAAAGCTTAGGAGCTGGACATATTAGATGACCAATGAATATAATAATAATAATAACAAAAACAACAACAATAATAATAATATGAAATGAAATGAAATGAAATGAAATGAAATGAAATGGAATGAAATGTTTAGTTAAATGACAATTTCAGATGACGAAATGAAAACTTCAGTCTTTCAAATGCTAAAATATTATAGATGATTTTATTTCCTGTTACATCATTTGAGACATTTCTTTCTGCCTCTGCAAAAGATTCAGTGTATTTTTCTACATCAACTCATTATTAACTTTCATAACTTTTCTGCTACCATGAAGTTTCTCCTTGGGAGAGATTCTTAATTTACTTTATATCTTTACTTCTGCTTATTTTTACCATGTTTACTTCTTAAGCCAATAAAGTTTTGGGAATTTAAAATCTTCTTCTCCTTGCTCATCCAAGAAATCCTCATGCCTTTAATTATTATGAACAAAACTTGACCTTGATATTATGGATTTTGCTAGGCAGTTGTAGTCCATGTGCAGACTTATACTGGCATATACATGCACAGATTTGTGCATCAGTGCTTTAGAGCAGCAAGTTTTCACACAGAGAGAACATTGACCAAAAAGTAAACAGATATTTTCTGTTTAATCATGTAATGTCTTATTTATACAATGAGAATTTTAGTTTTAAATATTTAACTTGTTTCTGGATTCTCTCAACTGGTGTGCTTTTCTTTCTGTCCTCACATTTGTTATACATTTCCCTGGTTGAATGCCATTATTAAAAGTCTCACCTTCAAAATAATTTATTCTATGCAGCATTCAAGAGAAAGATTAGCTTTAAAGATGTCTGTTTGTTTTGTTTAAAAATTAAAGAGCTAAAATGCATCTTTCAGATAAAATATGTTTTGGGAAGTCAAAACAGTAATGTCACACAAGCAATTCTGAGGCACTAAAGGACCAGACCACAATGAATAACTGGTTCTTCTGTTCAGAGCATAGCAATGCTAAAAGAAGATGTTTACCTGAGTTACGTGGATATCCGGGGCTGTCTAAATTAGTGCTAGCAACAGATCACACCACAGAAATCTTCAATTTAAAGACTGCTTATGTGGATGACACTGAAATTTGTATAAAGGTTATAGAACGTTTAGGGTGGTCTCTGTTGTATGCAAGTCAGTGCCAGCATGGACAATGCAGAATACCCAATTTAACCTTTGAAAATAATATTAGTTGATTAGATTTGGTGATTATAGAAAGTTTCAGTCTGTTAGGGGGAATTCATCACTTTAGTATACAGATTGCTTCTCCCATGCAGCTCTCAGCGTGTCATGAAAGTACTGCTAATGAACTGTGAATCTTTTTTCTCCAGCTGTGGTGGTGACATAAAAACACTCAAAAATCTAAGTTAAACTGACTCACCCCACTTTTGTACCAGGTAAATAATTGTGTACTAGGGAAATAGACAAAGAAGGTAACAGTGAAGCTGCCATGAAATTGATTTTAACTAGTACATTTGGTGTCCTCACACCTAGAAGTCATTCATAAGACACTTGTAATTTTTTTCTTATCTGTCCAGTAGGTCAAGGTTTTGAATTTTTAAAACATTCCATTATGAAATAAAATTCTGCTGTGTTCTATTCTAGTGAATACACTCCATAATACAATGACTTCAATATAATGTGTCAGTGACACAGGATTAGTACTTAAATATATATATATTTTGTGTGTGTGTGTGTGTGTAAGCAAAGTATTTATATGAAAAACAAGGAAAAAAAAGTAAAATAGGTACTAAATATGTGCAATTAAAATGTCTCATAAAATTTTAATCATTTGATTAAATAAGGTTAGAAAACTAACATATATAAATCCATATACATAAGTAGTTCAGTTTCTTGCAGTGAATAAACCAGTGGAAGTTAACAATTTGGTCTCTGTGTTCATGGAGGCAGAGAGAAGTGACAGATAATATGCTGAAGGTTTTGATAGATCTCCCTTGTTTAATGATGGCTAGTACATCACATACAGAAAAAAAAAAAAAAAAAAAAAAAAAAAGCATGTGATTCTTCCAAAAGCAACATATTGTCTGACATGATCAGTCTTGTATCAGGGAATGGAGTAATCCATAGGCATTTTTCCTTTTGTTAAGGATAATGAAGACCTTTCTGTACAGGGGTACAGTGACAAAATGTGGAAACATACTGTGAATGAAACACACACCCTAAAGACACCTTACTTTGTAGATCATAACATTTAGGTTTCCAGGATGTTTCCTTGTGAAGATTAACCTCTCCTTAGTGTTAATGGTGTCAGCTGTTTCCTTATAATTGTTTGCTGAGAGATAAACATGAAGAAACCCAACCTCCCCATCAGCATCAGCAAAATACAAGATACCAAAACAAGATGTTTATCAGATTGTGAAGTTTCTATAGGTCTATAGAGAGGACTGGTTGTTTTGAATATTTGTATAATACCACGACTGTAAATAATTCCACAATTGTATTCCTCAATCGTATTAAAGTTATTAGTTATGGCATTCATTGTGAAAGTTAACTTTGTAGTAAACGACTTCATTATAGAGGTGTTAACAGAGAAAATAGGCATGCAGCACAGGGAAATATGTATATCAAGAAAAGCAGGTTGAAGTAGGAGAAACCTAACTGCTTTTCCCATTGCATGCTGGATGCCCTATGGGGAGACTAGCAAAGAAACTATATGTGAATTTCAATGAGATTAAATTTAGGTGTGTGAACTGGAAGTGCTTTTCTTCTCTGCCTTCTTACGTTTGTTAGGACTGTATTGTTGTGATCATTCGAGAACAGTAGTTGACATATAGAGGAGGTTTTGTACTTGTCCTGGTTTCAGTTAGGACAGAGTTATCTTTCTTCCTAGTAGCTGGTAGGGTGCTATGTTCTGGTTTAGGATGAGAAGAATCCTGATAACATGCTGATGTTTTAATTGTTGCAGAGCAGTGCTTACACTAAGCCAAGGACGTTTCAGCTTCTCATTCTGTCCTGCCAATCGGCAGGCTGGGGGTGCAGCAGGAGCTGGGAGGGGACAAACCCAGGACACCCCCGGTGTGGGGGGGCGGGACTGCTTGGGGTTAGGCTGGGTATCGGTCAGCGGGTGGTGAGCAATTGCATTGTGCATCACTTGTTTTGTGCACATAATTATTAGTAGTACTGTTATCATTATTATTGTTATTATTTTCCTGTCTTAATAAACTGTCTTTATTTCAACTCATAGGCTTCACTTTCCCATTTCTCTCCCCCATGGATGGGGGAGGGTAAGCGAACGGCTGTGTGGTGTTTCGCTGCCGGCTGGGTTAAACTAAACCACAACAGTCCTTTGCGGACCAACGTGGGTACTTGAACCCAAGACCCTGAGATTAAGAGTCTCATGCTCTACCAACTGAGCATGTACCCAAAAGCTTCTTTATTGTTCTGCTGTTTAACCTGATCTTGTAGAATATTTTAATTTTTTTTTTTTTTTACAATTTTATTTTATTTTATTTTATTTTATTTTATTTTATTTTATTTTATTTTATTTTATTTTATTTTATTATTTTATTTTATTTTATTTTATTTTATTTTATTTTATTTTTTTATTTTATTATTTTCTTAGATCCCTAAAACCACAACATCAGAGAAGCAGGATCAGTAACAGACAGATAGATCTCTAATAAGCACAGTTTTCAGCAATATATGCTGCTTGTCCAAAGTCAGTGTTCTGTAGCGTGTATCTATGTGTCTATGCACTGGACATATTTAGAGTCCAAACACAACGTTCACATAACACTTTTCTTTCTCCACACTCATATGAAGTCTTTCTTAGTTATTGATTAGAGCTACTTGCAGACAGCTTTGTTTATTCCTGTTTGGATGACTTTTCTTGTCAGACATTCCTTTCTTTCAATGACAATAAACCGCTAATCTTGCTCAAATTTTGCAGTCTTGTTCTTACTGTCACTACATGGTGTGCTACTTGGTCCTTAGCATGGCTGCTATGTCTAATAAGGATCTTTATTCAGAAAGAAAATAAAATCTATATTACAAGAGTCACCAACATCCTTCTAGGAACTAAGTAAAGCTTTGACAGCCTATACTTATTTGGCAAGGTACAATGATACAAAGACATTATCCTGTTTGCTGGATATGAGCTGTGTAGATCATGTTATATTATCAAAGTTTCTTAATATTCCATGAAAGAAGTATTCATGGCTATGATTTTTTTCTGCACTGACAGTGAGAGGGTTGTGCTCGGTTGCAGTGTTTTATATAAAAACTTTAAATGTTTGCCAGAAGCTGTCAAATTGCTCTTTATGTCTTCAGCCATCTTGGCAAGGGGTATATTGAACATTTGTAACTGTCAAGCAATAGTGCTATTATTTAGACATCACCCTACACTCCACATAGAACTATAAGCAATATGATATGTATAAGCTAAACTACTAAACAACAGCAACAACAAAAGCTCCTCCTTGTTGCTGTCTCTTCTGGATTTCTTGATTCTGAATGCCTCTTAGGCATTTTTTTTTTTTCTTGGAAGTGTTTGCTACTTACATTCTGCTGCCATCCAGGACAACATTCTTATATTTTGAATAATCTTGTATTTTGGTTAACGCATCTTCCAGATCTTTCTGCAATGCCAGCTAGCAATGTATAAAAGCAGCTGTGGTCTTTTCCTCTTGCATGTCCAGTTTATTATTCTGTGTATGAATCATCTTTGTCATTGCCCTTTGAGGACTATTATACAAGTTTGAATTTCAACAGTCAAACCACCTAATACTCAGTTCTGTTTATTGGATCTCTATGCCTGTCCAATATTTCATGCAATAAGTGATTTATGTCCTTCCTACAAGACTATGCAGCATTTTATTTGTCTGAGTCAGTTTATGTTGTACTTCCAGATCTTTAACTTTTGTTTCCAGAGAAGTATATTCATCAAGGCACTGTTTTTCTCTCAGTGTAGTGAAGGTTATAATTCAGCCTTGAGAAGGGTCCTTAAGGCCTCCCACCAAGTTCACAAGACACTATTATTCCCAATTTTTCAGAGGTTCTTCTTTGACTCTTTATTTTTAAGGGGACCTTCCTAATAAGGAGTTTCTTAAATCTCAGTTTTCAGTAGAAAGATAAATGGAAGACAGCTTTAACACTAAGAGAAATGGAAAATGACTTGAATGATAACAAGGAGAGCAGGAGGATCAGGCAGTACAAATACAATCTGACAGCAAACGGTGACAGGGACATGTGGATGGGGTTTAGGAAAAACTTCATCCATTAAAGCTCTTCATATGAACTCTTACAGAATTGCAGTGAGATCTTACAAAATCTCAAGGTGTCCTGCAGCTTTACTTTACTTTCAATCCTTCTTGCACTCCTTGTATTTCTATCATTCCTCCCTTTCTTTCCCACTCTTTTTTTTGCACTTGTGTTTTCTGCACTTATCTTTTGTGTCCCAGATCCTACTCTCCTCCCCTCAAAACTCATTACTTGCCAAGGTCTCACATCTTTCAAATTCCTCCCTAAAACCTACTTCATCAGGGAATTTTCACTCCTTATCCAAGCCAGATGCCTTTCTTGCTCTGAATACTTTTTCCATATCTTCTCCTGACTGTCTTAAGACCTGAATATCTGGCAGTCAAGGATTATCAGTAATTTTATTTCTTGAGACAGAATGAGAATTCCTTACAGCTTCACTGTTTTGACTGAAATAGCCTAAGGGTCTCTCTATCCTGCTGTTGTTGTTCAATAGCCTTCCTCCTTTTTAAAATTAGCACACTGGGGGCAGGAGAAGCAGGGAGGGATGGCTTCCATCATGGCAAGACAGTGACTTTATAGACCTCATGTTTCTAAGACTTGCTGTAAAGACATGGTGTAAAGTAGCCTGGATCTGATAACTTTCCAAGAAATCTGCAAAAGCATGTCCCTGGTCATACTTCCAATTTTCCTGAATTCCTCACAGAATTAACTGTGTATTCAATAGTGTTAATGGGACAGAAATTTTGATCTGTGAATGAAGTCATCCTATCCAGTTCTTCTGGGATTTTACTGTAGATTTTTTACTTAGGCACCCACTGTTTTGGAGAACTATACTAAAAATATCACTGTTTCAATCCAAACATAAAACATATCTTTAGTAGTTTCTACTGACTGCAAGAGTCAGTTTTCAGAAGCTCTAGAAGAAAGTGCAGCAAGTTCACCCCTCTTGTTAATTTTTATTCTCTGTGAAATGCTAAACACAATTTCACTAACATTATGAGCAATGTTTGTAGAGAGATCAACTATTGCTGTTCTCATCTTTCATCCTAGTAAATTTGAATGGTGCTGCTTTGGCATATTAGAAGTGTAACATGATAGTGATTCAAGCCCAGAAAGAAAGGGCCTCATTAATTACCTGTGTAATATTTGCAGAGTTTAAAACCTTATTTATCCCTTTCCTGACTGGGTAATCACAAACCTTCATACCATATGCATGCATGATGCAAAGAAAGAAATGATATTTCACCTTGAGATAAATGAAATATTTAGTGCTATAACCCCTGCTATGAACACTCTTAATTGTGAAAAGACTCATTGGTAAAACACATTTAAATGCGTGTGTCTGTGTGTGTGTGTGAGTGTGTTTACAGACCGATTGTATTAGTATTAACAGTGTGTGCATTGTGGAGAGAAATCCACTCCAGTCCCATGTGTTAATAACTAGGTGGTTGAGGAAAAAATGGGACCATATTTCTGAAATTCTTTGGATTGTACATTCTTGTCATGCACTGTGAACTGATTTTCTCTTGTTATGCAAACAGGACTATGCAACTTATTGAGGCCTTGGTGTGCCTCCCCTAATCATATTTCAAGTACTTTAGACAAACGCACATATTGAATTCTTGAAACCTATCAGATGCCAAAAGGTGTATCTCTTTACATTGTCATCTCTTGGGAAAAATGTCAGTGTGTCATCAGATTAACCCAAAGATATACTTTGCTCTGATGAAAAAGTTGGGTGTTTCACCTTGGTTGAATGGCAGTTTTTGCCTTTATTTTCATGCACAATATACACATGGACACACTTCTTTTACTCAATACTTTTGAAAAAATGAGAACTTAAAGACATTATTAGATGTTACATTTTGATCATATTAAACCATTTAGATTTACAAAACAGGAACATCGCCATTTTTCTTTTGCCTGCAGATAAATGAGAGATTGTCAAATAAGAAGTAAACCAGATTTTGGAGAACTATATATATATTGTTTGGGCATTGTAAGAAATAAAATATGCATGCATTCAAGGGCAGAGTTGATACTTTTCATATATCCCAGTATTTATCTGTTTTATTGTTGTTTGTTTGTTTGTTTTTTTCCTTTCCTTGGGTTACATTTCATATATTCATAGAATCATAGAATCATAGAATATCCTGAGTTGGAAGGGACCCATTAAGAGTCATTGAGTACAACTCCTGGCACCACACAGGTCTACCCTAAAGTTTAGACCATGTGACTAAGTGCACAGTCCAATCAGTTCTTAAATTCAGACAGGCTTGGTGCAGTGACTACTTCCCTGGGGAGCCTGTTCCAGTGTGTGACCACCCTCTCGGTGAAGAACCTCTTCCTGATATCTAGCCTAAACCACCCCTACCTCAGCTTGACACCATTCCCGTGGATCCTATCACTGGTGATTAAAGAGAATAGGTTGGCGCCTGCCCCTCCACTCCCCCTCGCGAGGAAGCTGTACAGTGTGATGAGGTCTCCCCTCAGCCTCCTCTTTTCCAGGCTGAACAGGCCAAGTAACCTTAGCTGCTCCTCATACATCATCCTCTTGTCTCCCCCTAGTATCACTAGGGTTGGAAAAGACCTCCAAGATCCAAGATGGTCCAACCATCACCATATGAGGACTCTCACTCACTAAATCATATCCCTAAGTATCAAGTTCAGCCTTTCCTTAAACACCCCCAGGGATGGTGACTCCACAACTTCAAAGTCATTCTTTGCCTGTGCTTGCAATAGAAGACAGCATAGCCGAGTAGGACTGAATTTGCTGTCTTATGCTGCCAAACGACCCTGTTGGAGGGTAAGGATAAACTGCCCACACTAGACAAATTCAGATATGAGTTGCTTCAGACTAGTGCTAGTCTGGTTCTATGAGCTGAATGGATGTTAGAGCTTGAATGACAGTGCTATGTCAGACATAACACAAGTGAGCATTTTCTGGCTTAGTGTCATTCAATAGACATCTAGTTGTGTTACCCTGTATTGATCCTTCATGTGAACCAAAGAAGATAGGTGGGCATAATCAGGAAAATCACTTAAGAAATTCACTGTTGATCCAGAACAAACTACATATGCAGACTTACTGTCATTTGATTTATTTATCCCCCATTTGGACTTCCATAACTGACTTCAGCAAAAGCAGAATTTGGACAGCAAGAGATTTATAAAGCCCTGTACATCTTCTACATTATGTTTTCCATTTCATTCAAATATTTCTTTCAAATATTTTTCACTGAATCCATATGTTATGTAGTACTGTGGTCCTTGTTGCTTTTAAAGTGTTTCTGCATTTTTTTTTTCTTTCTGCCTTCTCTGCATCTTATCTATTTAGGATTTTTTTCTTTCTTCTTTTTTTTTTTTTTTTTTTTCCTACTTTTAAATCTCTGTTAATCAGTACACAGCACATACTGACACAGTACATTTTTTACTTTTGATTCATTTACTTTTCTTTTTCTGTTATTTTGTTCCCTGTTTCATGATATGGAATCAGGAGTGTTTATTTGCCATGACTAATGAGATTTTTTCTTGCTGATATGTGGCACTTCGTGGTGTGCTGTATTCTTACTAGTGGTCAGAGCCTGTAAATAAGTCTGTAAGGTTGTATGCATGGCTAACTCTAACAAGAGGTGAACTGGACTTCAGTGAAGCTTAAACAAAATATGACTTAATGAGGAGCAGGCTATGCAACTTCTGTAGGTGGTGTCTGCAGACAGATTTTTTCCTGGTTGCTGCTGATGGTTAGCAGCTGTCAGAGGGTGTTGATGGCTGAGCTAGTAGAGAATTACTGGACACTGAAACTGCACAGACTGAAGGACCTTTTGAAGTTTTGATCAGCTTGAGATCCGTATGTCTGAAGAAGGACTAATGAGAATAAGTAAAAATATATATGTATGTAATGATAATTATATATATGTGAAAAAAAAAAAAGGCAAAAGGTTGAGGAAAAAAGATGAGGGGAAAAAAATGAACTAGAGTAGCAAAAAGGGGAGTGCGGGTGGGGGAAGATCCTTTCTCTTCTGTGTTTCTTGTTTGTCTTAACAAGACTTTAAAAGACTTCCAGAAAACTTAAGACTTAAAGTTTTTAAAGACTTTTAAAGACTTTAAGACTTTAGATATACATAAACCAAAGTTTTATACCAAAAAGCCAAGCTCAATCTCTTTGCAAATAGGCCAGTGTTCTGTATATTCACATTTTTCCATTGATAATACTTACAAAGAATTAGGGAGTTTAGTCTCCATATAGCCAATGTAATATACTTCCAATGACCTAAACGTACAATTGAGATAGTAGTTCTTCTTTAAGGATATAAAATACGTGCTATGTAGTGCCCAGTGGTAAATGAATGTGATATAAAAGACTAATAAAAAATCAGTAATGTTTTGAAGATCTATTTTAATACTGTTTAATATTATCCAGATTACATTTGTGTAGTAATCAATATGATGAACAAATTCAGCAGTCTAAGAAATCTGTCAACTATTTTTGAAAGACAAAGAAAATTATCTATCTGCTAGTTAGTTACTTATAAGTGCTTTTGTTAAGGCCACGAAGAAAGGACAGCTTAGCATCTAACATGTAGAAGACCACATACATTTAAATGGTACCTGCAAGATATATTGGAAAAGAAATGTTTCCATAGCACTACAGAGAGATCCCACTGAAAATAAAAAATAATTTTTTCTTAATACAGATTTAAAAAGACGTTAGTCACGTTCCAAACATTAAAGTTTCCCTTTCTCAGTAAATCATGTTAAAATTTTCTACATTATTCTTTATATTGTTAATGTAAGCAAGGTTCTCTTTTACAATCAGAAAGCAAAAAGGTTAATGAATATCTGGTATATAAAACTTTTCAGAATTCAAATACATTTTTCAGATTCAAGAAGAAGACACACTGCACCTCAAGCAGCATTATGAGTTCTTCTGTGGGATTTTGATAGTGACAGTCTTAACTTCTGTGTATTCATGAAGGCCGTATTCTCCCCTAGATAAAACAGAACAAAGAGCCATACTTAGGTTAATGATTTTTATACGAGTTATGTCCTTGACGGTATTTTCTATTAGTGCTGTGCAATTGGCCAGATGTTTAACAAGGATACTGGACATACTTGGAAGACATCTGTGCATCTAGACTACTGCTGGATGCCTTTTGAAAAGCTGCAGCAATTGTCTCCTGGGAAAAGTGTGAGAGAGTGTAGTTTCGTTTCTGTGCAAAAGAATGGTGTTTAATCAATTTAGTTCATTTCTGTACTGAGTTTTGTGGTCTTTACAAGCATGCTCATCAAATCTTTTGAAAAAGCCTTCCTCTGCTGTCAAGATTTTTTTTTCGGAGTCAGAAAGTAGGGACTTCATCTCAAGTAAGTGGGAGACATAATTAATCCACTGTGAAATCTCCCAGACAGTAAAAAATACTTAAATCTCACTGACATGTCATTAACATAATTTCACCTTCAAGTTTTACATGATGAGATGAATCTTACTTGTATGCCTGGCTGTTTGGCAGTTGTCATAGACAAACCATTTAGACATAATCGACTGTTTTATGGAACACACCGTTTTTACAGTACAATGCCATCCAGTTCCCACAGCCATCTTAGTACATATGTATACAAAAGAAAAATAAGGACTCTGTGTTGTAGGAAAACTATTACTCTCTTTTTCATATGATTTTGAAGAGGCATTCTTTTAATATGTATTTTACTTCATAACGGCATTATTATTCCAAGAATTATACAGGTATTTTTATTCTGGGTTTTAAGGAAATCAATGGTTTGACACAATGACTTCCTGATTATTTCAGTGAAATTGCTTCACACATACTTATGCTGCTCCTACAACTGATTCCCACATATTTATAAAATTTCCTTTTTCCATGGAAAAATTGCATGTCTATCCCATCCTCACCTTTTAGCAGAACAAATTTTGATTTTCAACAGCATGAGGAAAACGTCATTTACACAAAAGCTGAGTACCTTAACTGTTACAGAGATTATTAATTTTTATGATAGCATATTATTGTTTTCCTGTTATTTTCAGCAAATAGATCATCAAAATACTTCTGCAAAAGTCAGAAGTCCAGAATCATTCTCCAATTTTTGGCAATCAGCAAATACAAAACAGTCTGTGTTAGTAATGGCAAAAATGTGGTGGTTATTTATTTATTTATTTTCCATTTTGACATTTTCTAAAGCTCTCAGCATTTTCATAACTGTTTCCTTTGAAGTCTGTGGGAACTTTGCCATCAGGAGCAGATTTGATGCAGTGGCATAAAAACCCAAAACTTAACTCTCTTAAGAAAAAAAAAAAAAAAAAAAAAAAAGAGAGAGAGAGAGAGAGAGAGAGAGGGAGAGAGGGAAAGCACTAATGTATTTCATTTGCACATATACTTTTTAATTGGTTCAGTTACTCAGTAAAAGTGCTTTGCAGTTGGCATAATGTCAGGGAAAACATATATGTTCTGATTTGTATTCTTTGCTTTAAAAATAATTTCATTCTTAGTCACAGATTATATGACTGCTTATGATTTATGTTCCAAAAACTCAGAAAAAAAAATGTTACATAATGTAACAAACATGTATGATATTAAACAGCGTAACACATTATCCATTATTAGTATGAAAATCATAATGAATGCAGGAAAACAGCACATAATTCAAATTGAACCTGGATTAAACCTTAAAAGTTTGAACCAATTTGATTAGCTTTTCATTTCTGCATATTTCATTTCTTTTCCCGCTTCTTTGGGGGAAAAAAAAAAAAAAAGTCTGAAGACTATACAGGGTTATTTCTGTCATTACATTTATCCAAGCTGTACAGACCTTTCAAGGAGCATTTAAAGGGGATTCCACAAACTATGTGTGAACTGTATCTATAGTTAAATATATTAATGGAAATTACACTTTCTATATTTATGCAAAAACTGTACACCATAAACACGAGGATCAGTTCTGTATGTTAGTAGACTGAAAAATATTAAATGCAATCATTTTGGAAAGATTTGTGTCTAAGCAATTTTCTTATTGGTTTCATAGAGGAATTCTTTGCTTGACATTGTGTCTGACAAGGTGTGGCCTGTGAGGCTACAAAGTAGGCCTCAAAATCAAATAAATCAAATAGGGCATCCTAGTTGTGAATGTTGTTTTTAGAACTTCATTTTGTACTTCCTGTGAATTTACAGTTTAAAAAACATTTACTCACATTTCTCGTCCATTTCCTGACATCTTAAATCCTCCAAAAGGACACTGAGCAGACATTGCACTATAACAATTAACCCTGGAAGAATAGGAAAATGACTTTAGTGTTCCACATTGTGGAACAAGTTTATTCACTTCTGAAAAATCAATGTCGTTCCATGAAATGTATTAAACCTGTGGTGATATTCACAAACTATATATGAGCAACATATTTGCAAAAGTACATGTATTTCAAGACTGAAAAAAAAAAAAACAAAAAACACAAAGCATTACCGGAAAATACATTAATATGACCAGGGCTCTAACATTGATCAAGGGCCTACAAGCAGAGTGACACTTATCTTTCAGTTAATAGTTATAGTAAATCTCCTTCCTAGTTAATGAGCCTAATTAATTAGGTAAATTCGGGGTCACTTCGATATCTATTTAGGAAGTTTTGTTTGATTCTTCTCAATGTTAAGCGACATTCTGTGCTATGGTTGAGAACAAAAATACGATAAGTGAGAATGGAATTTCATAGGAGAATTTGTAGCATGAATATTTTTGCCAGAATGTGCATTCTACTCCATAGATGAGAAGTACTTTCTGTCTTGCAACTTTGTCAAATCAGATGTTCTTTATTTTCATATCTAATAATTTCTCCAACTGCCAGCCTCCTGGTTTCAGATTAGATATTAGGAAAAGATTCTTCACTGAGAGGGTGTTTGGACATTGGAACAGGCTCCACAAGGAAATGGTCAATTCCTTCATCTTTCACTATTGTTTCTCTCAGACTTTGCCTTTCTGGACCCATGTAGGTGGTCTCTTTCTTTTCTACATGTATTTCTGCATGGCAGCTTCATTGGCTGCTTTTTCAGCCTTATAGTTTCCCTTGGTATCTTCTTACTTGAAACAATTCTTTCCCCCTCTTGTGATTTTTTCAATTTCTCAACCACGTTTTATTAATCTTTTCTACTACAGGAGGATACTCTTCACAGGTTAATGAACAAGCAACTTAAAGTAATGGATTTCTTTGCACATTACAGAAAATGATCCCTGTAATTTGAGAATATATTGGGGTATCCCCAGATCCTGAATGGAAAGTAAAGCAGTACTCTCACTGTATTTTTTTTTTTTCCAGACTAAGTTTACAGGACAACTGCATGAAGACTTAGAAGAAATATTTTTCTAGTAGCACATTAAGAATGGAAAGGTGAGGGGAAGAGAGTCAGAGGAGGATGGCACTAACCTACCTATCTAAAGGTGACAAAGAATGGAAATACAAAAGTATGCCCCCAAAGAAGTGTTAAAATATCCTACAATTACTGTCATTGTCACCTGTAGGTCTGAGGGAAGAATTAAATAAGTTATGACTTACCATACTGTCCCAGCTTGAAGAGCAGCTGCAAATGTCAGTGCTTTATCAATGTCTTTGGTAAAAACTGCTGCTGCTAAGCCATAACTAGTATTATTTGCCCTCTTGATAACTTCATCTACAGTTTTAAACTTCATAATTTGTTGAACAGGTCCAAATATCTGTTTCAAACACACATAAACATATGAAGTGGACTAATATTGTTAAAAATAATAAATATTTAATACAACTTGTTGTTGTCAGACAGCCTTATTCCAAAATTAATTTGGTCAAGAGGATACCTTTAAAACAGAGGTCTAAAAAAGATTATAAATTAACATGAAGGTAAGATTTTTTAGCCTGCGGCAAATGAAGTTAACCTCTTGTGGAGAAAATAAAATAAAATAAAATTACCCAGTGGTAATGCTGTGTAGGCAGGGGGGCGCTACCACATCTAATTACTCTTTTTCCCACAGATTGAGTTTTCCACTTGATTTTCCTTGAAAGTGTTTAATGATACTTTCTCACTGGACTTGTATGGTATGATTTACATAGATCAGAAGAACGTTCTCTCACAACCCAAATATTCTTTAAATTGCCTTGGCTTTATGGAGGTTTATTATTCAATAGATTCAAAATAACCTGAGAGTCTCTGTTCTTGTTGTACTATTGACCTGAAGGAAACATCTCTGTGCCTACCTACCATCTCCTACCTACCATCCAGGAATTCCTACAAAAGGAATAACTGAAATTACTGCTTGGGCAGCTCTCTCCTATTTTTCTTTCCTTTGCAATCAGATCTTGATGCTCTGCTGTTTGTTCATTTTAACATGAAGGTATGTTCAGTAGAATGTAGCAGCAGTATTGCTGGCTGCAAAAAGTAGCACCTAGATTTCTGACAGTTTTGAAGGAGTTTCTAGTGAGAATTATAATGGACACCAGTTGCACCCATTATTAATCAGGATGAATGTAAAGAAAAAAAAAAAAAAGACAACAACAACAACAAACAAAAAAACAAAGCAACCAACCAACAACAACAACAAACACAAAGAGAAGAGATCATAACTGCACTCTGGGGATGTTTTTACAGGACTGTTTTCTCAAGAGAAAAGCAGATCTGCTGTCCTAACACTCTGGTTCCTTCCAGCTGGTCATTGCTGTCCTGGCAGCACCCCTTTAAGTGGTTTAGTACAAGCTTCTCAATACTGTATGGGCACTTCTGCAAATGGATCCAGGTTAAATAACCCTACAAAGGCAAAACTTTGCTTTGTTGAAATTGTTACCAGGCAAAATGCATGTGGAAGCACAACCTAAGTCTTTTCTCATTGCAAAATAACTCTTTGGCACATTTGTGTCAAAACCACAACCTGAGTGGCTCCTTAGGGAGTGAAGAGTTCACAAACTCTTTCAAGGTTTGTTTCGGAGCTACAGGTTACCATGACTCTGATATCTGAGACATGGGTAGTATGGGGTGATGTTATTAACAGTCCCAGCCTTAACAGTTCTTGACTCCTATCAGCTTAAGCTGGAGCCTTTGTTGGCAGACCAGCCTCACACTCCTCTCTCTCACCTCCACTGAGTTGGTGAAATGGCATAAGAAACCAAGAAAAGGATTTTAAACAACACCAGGCTGGAACGACAGATTTACTGGGAACATTTTTATGCAACCACTTGACCTTCTAAATGGATATTTTGTACAGAAATTTAAACAGACAATCTCCAGTGAAAGTATAGAAAGCCAAAAATTTCTTTACCTCTTCTTTGGCGATGCGCATATCATCTGTAACATTAGAAAAAACTGTGGGCTGGATGAAGTAACCTTTGTCTCCCCATGGACCTCCTCCACATTCCAGTTTGGCTCCTTCTTTTTTCCCACTCTCAATTAGCTCCAGGATTTTTTGAAACTGTTCCTTATCAATCTAAATGAAAAGATATTGCAGGGATGAAAGCAGCATACGCTGATAACAATTCTTCTAGCTCATTAACTGCAACTTAACAATGTTCCAGCTTTGCTCAATTGCATGTGTTGAAGTGGGACATCTGGACAGCCTTGCAAACATTCTTGTCATTAACTTCTCAAAGTTTTTTTTTTTTCTTTTTTTTTTTTTTTTTTCTCAGATATATCATTATAAAGAAATTTAGACATACTAGCATCAGCTGTGCAGGGACTGGTATGCTGTGTTTCTTCAATACAAAAGAAAAAATGTATCTTATACTTCTCCTAGTACTGTTGTCAACCACAAATGTTTAATCAAATGTTAATTTGATTAAAAAAAAAATAAATTTAAATCAAATGTTAATGAGGGTTGCTGAGCTTTTCTCTGCGATCATAACAGAGGACTTGATCTAGCCTGCAATATTACTCTTTGCTTTGCTGTGGCTGGTAGCTTGTTCCTGCCTTTCCCCTAAACTATTAAGGAAAGCTAAAAAGAAATAGTACAATAAAACTGAAATTCAGTGCTGTTTTCTGGACCTTCTGAGTTGTTAGTGGAATAAAGACTTTTACATTTGTGGTTAGAAAAAAACAGACGACAGATGTTTTGCTGGATGAAGCCAATATCTCTCCCTCTCCCCCAAGTTCACCACAAAATACAACATATGCCAAGCACATTTCAGTTTGGCTCTACGGTATAGCAGGTTTTAATGCCTTTAGCTGGAAAGGGAGTTTACACTTCCATTCGCAAAAACTCACAAAGGGAGAACATGAGAGATTTCCACTTCTCTATTTTTTAGTGACAAGATGGGTTGAAGGAAATATTGTACACCTGAGTAGAAAGAGCTCACATTTATTACAATACCAGAATCATAGAATAGTTTGGATTGGAAGGGACCTCAAAGATCATTGAATTCCAATCCCCCTACAATGGGCAGGGAAAGCTTCCACCAGACTGACTGGCTCAAAGCCCCATCCAACCTGGCTTTAAATACTTCCAAGGATTCACAACTTCACTGGGTAACATGTTACAATGCCTCACCACCCTCTGAATTAAGAATTTCTTCCTTATATCTAATCTAAACCTACTTTTTTTTTTTTTTTTTTTTTTTTTTAAGCTTAAAACTCTTGCTCCTAGTCCTATCACTGCACTCCCTGACAAAGAATCCCTCCCCAGCTTTTCTTTATGCCTGCTGTATTTGTTAGTATTTGTTAGTATTTGGAAGGCCAGTATTGGGTCTCCCTGGAGCCTTCTCCAAGCTGAACTACCCCAACTCCCTCAGCCTGTCTTCACTGGAGTCGTGCTCCAGTCCTTTGATCAAATTCATTCACTCCAACAGGTCCTTCTTGTGCTGGGTACCCCAGAACTTCATGCAGTGGTCCAGGTGGGGTTGCACAAGAGCAGAGTAGAGAGGGAGAATCATCTCCCTTGATCATGCTGCTTTTGATGCAACCCAGGATTTGGCTGTCTTTCTGAGACTGCAAGTGCACACTGCCAGCTCATATTGAGCTTCTCACTAACCACCACCCCCAGATCCTTCTCATCAGGGCTGTTCTCAATCCACTCTCTACCCAACCTGTATTTGTGGGATTTGTGGGATTGCCCCATGCAGGACCTTGCATTTGACCTTGTTGAACCTCACGAGGTTTGCCCAGAATCACCTCTCAAGGCTGTCCAGGTCCCTCTAGATGGCATCCCTCCCCTCCAGTATGTCAACCACACCACACAGCTTGGTGTCATTGACAAATTGGTCCCAGTACTGACCCCGAAGGAACACCATCTCTGATCTCCATGTGGGCATTGATACACTAAGTGCACCCTTTGAGTGAAACCATCCAAACAATTTCTTACTCAGCAAGTAGTCCATCCATCAAATACAGGTCTCTTCAATTTAGAGACAAGGATATCATGAAGGACAGGAGTAAAGAAAATTTCTGATTTCCTTTCCTTTCCTCTTCTCTCTAAGACCTCTAAGATCATCAAGGCAACAGTTAATCTAGCACTGCCAAGTCTACCACTAATGTACCATGTCTTTAAGCACCACATCTACATGTCTTTTAAATATGTTCAGGGATGGTGACTCAACCACTTAATGGGACAGCCTGTTCTAATACTCCACAACCCTTTCAATGAAGAATTTTTTCCTAACTTCATGCCTATAGGGAAATTGTGTACAAGGTAACATTTATTTCAGGAAAAACTCAATGCTTCTTTGATAAAGGCCTACAATACAACACCCTCTCTTCTATTTATTAATTAATTTATTTATTCACAGTTTCATGACTCTTTTATTGACTCTTTTGGAGTTCAACCCTTCAAGAACTGGCTCATGAAGACACTGAGATTACTTCTGGGGGGACTTTTGTGCAAACACTACTTCTCTATGATTATACTCATCAGCCAGTGAAGTAGGTGTGTGTCTTATTATCTTATTCATACAGTTAAAAAAGTGACATTTCAGCTTAAGCTACAAGTCTTACCATTGTAGAAAAAATATGGTATTTTAAAATATTTTGGGGAATCTTGGATGTATATTAGACTAAACAGTTACTCAACTAAAGCTATGATAAAAGCTTATATTTATGGGGATATTTATTTATAAGGATATTTATAAAGAGGTGGTTTTTAGTTCCATGTGCTCCCCTTGTCATTATGCTTTCAAACAGTTACCTTAGTGCATGCTGAAGACATAAAGTTTCTGCTACCTTGGTGGCCAAATATCTCTTGTGCATAAACATCATGAAGAGAAGAAAACGTTTAGATGATACAGCTTATGTTGTGTTCACTCATCCCTTTGTTATTATTATCATCATAATTTTTCTTAATAATGTGTGAATTAGCATATATATGATCTTTTGCATTCCAGTAGGGACTTTGTCTCTTATTTTATGCTCACTGTCCAAAGCACTACACAAACTTTCTGCCTGAGGCAGGTGCCGTCCCACAGAGCCTGTGAACTGGAGGACAAATTTGGCTTTCAAGGAAGCTCTATGACACAACATAGTGAATTGGTTTTCTTTTCAAAAGAGAATTAGGCAAAAAACAGCAAATGATTTAAAGGCAATGAGAGACTAAAAGAAATTAATGCAAAATAAATTTATCTAAAGTGCATGTTTACATTTTCCATTAAAATCGGACTATAAGAACAGCGCACACAGAAAAAGAACATACCAATTCTAGCAGGATAAATTTTAACCTGTGAAAAACTTATGATTTCTTATAAAGCTTGCTAACAAGTAAAAGAGGTCAAGGAAACCAAATGCTGAGATTGAGGGAAAAGGAGTCCTCCTGTTCTTTCTAATGTTTTAGTAATTATTTCTCAAATGTTTAACTGTCCTTTTAAAGTAGAAGTTTACAGTTGTTTCTTATTTAAATTGCTAATATGAATTTCAAACTCAGTAAAGCCACAATAATATGAGACTAGATTTCTCTTAGCTCTGTGTTAGCTGCATACAAGACTGAAAAAAAATATACCTGAATTCCTGGAGTTTCCTTGTTAGAAAATTCTTTTCCTCTGGCATTTAGATTTATTTAGCTGAACATATTAGCTCATTAGCAATGACACATTGCAGGATATCAAAATAAAGTTCTTAAGATTTTTCCATTAGCTTGTGTAGCTTGGAATAAAATTTTCCAGTTGACTTTGTTTCTTTGATTATAAAAAATAACTGTGATAACCAATGAAGAATACATTACATTATCAAATGTGTGGGTGTGCAGGAGTTCCTTTGTCTCCAGCTTTTGCTTTGTCTCTCATACAATTCCTGTGTTCTGTGATAATCAAATGTGTTCATAGTAGCTCTTCCAAGAAAATGTATATCTTATATCCTATAGTATAAACTGATATGGGAACAAGACTCAGGAAAAAAATAATTTAACATTTCTCTGATGTGATTGACAGAATACACTGAATCCATAGTACTATGATAGTAATGCTTATTAATGTTGAATTTCAGCCTTCGTTTAATAGGGAAGCTCTTGGCATACACTTTAAACACAACCAGTAAAAAACATAAAGTGCTGTTTTTTAGTTGTGGAATATTCTAAAATTGAGAACATCATAATGAAACACTAGCACCTTGGAAAAGAAAAAAAATAAATAAAAGTATCAGCTTTAGTTTCATCAAGCTACTCATTTACACTGGCAGTCTTTGAATATAATGCTAACACTCCAACATGGGTGATCAAACTTGCAGTTTTACAGCTGTTGCTCTGTAACTTTCTCAGTGCATTTAAGTTCTATATAATTGTTCCCTTTCCATAATACTGGAAAAAAGAATGAAATTCTGCACTTAGGCATATCGTGGTAACACAAACGACCCTCCATTCTTTTATCCAGTCAAACTACTGGACAATAATAAGTAGACTTAACACTAACACTAGAGTAGCTTTTGAAGTACTTTAAAGTGTGATGTTCTCTCAAAATTATATAAGACATATAATATTACTTACTTGAGGGCCCTGCTGTACACCAGGCAGCAGAGGATCCCCAAGGGTATACTTCTTTGCTCGTTCAATGCTCCGGCGAACAAACTCATCATAAATAGGCTCTTCCACAAAAATTCTAGATCCTGCTATACAACACTGTCCTTGGTGGTAGAATAGACCAATATGTGCAAATTCCACAGCCGTGTCCACTGTAAAGAAATGCAGAGTTCATCAGATCCTAAGTTTGTGTGGTCACCTCTTAAATTATTTGCAAACCTTTGTCATGACATCTCGTTTCCATTTTTAACAGTTTTTTTTCATGTGCACAAATAAACATTATTTGCTTTATCAATAGTACCAAGAGAAAAATTCAGCTGGGATGTTAATAAGGTCCATCTAGCTGTTTTTGGTTCTGAATTCATGTTCCATTAGAAACAATATTAAAATAACGCTTGGCAAGCTGTCAGATATTCCTGTTCATTCAAGAGCCATCAATTTCTGATGACAATTTGTTTTGAAACTATGTCAGCACCAGAAAACAAAATGGAATAAAACAAAACAAACAAGCAAACAAAACAAAACAAAACAAAACAAAATAAAATAAAATAAAACTCTTCTCTAGAGAGATGCATTTTTTTTTTCTTTTTATCTATTTTTTTTTTTTTAATAAAGAGGAGAAAAACTATATGGGACTTGAAAAAGTAGTCAGTTTATGTAATGAAAATGCTACTAACAATCTGCATCTGCAAATATAATGTTAGGACTTTTTCCTCCAAGTTCCAATGTAACTCTTTTCAGGTTGCTCTTTCCTGCAGCTTCTTTGATCAGTTTGCCAACCTAAAAGACAGAAAAAAAGACACTTTTACCTCAAAGAATATCACCCCAGTAACATGTCTCTGATTTCCATGAAAGTGGAAGCCATAGCTCAGGTTGTGTAATTGTGTAACCAGTAGCAATAGAAATAAATAATTGTACAAATGAAAATAATAAGAAAAAAAAAAGGAGAGAGCAGAATTGGAAGGAAAGAATCAGTGTATAGATGAATTTTAATCTACAAAGCAGTAGAACTGCTTCCTAGAACTGTTTTCCCCTGGAAATATTAATTTTATCTAACAAAGAGATCTGATGTCCTTTTGGTACCATCATTCTACTTGCTTGGTTGCATGCGTAATCTAAACTAGGCATTGATTGGTGCTCTGCTACTTGCTCTCAATAAATTTAAATGTATATATGGGAAAACCCTTTGATGTATGAATTAAATGAGAGAAAACTCAGATCTCTACGGTGCCTGCATGACTAACTTTACCTTATTATAGTTTCTCCCTTATCAGTAAAAAGGAGACCTGAAAGAGCAGGAAATGGGCACAGCGAGGCAGAGCCCCTGTCCTGTTTCCAATGGTGGCATAATTATTATTATTATTTTTTTTAATGAGAACTATCCTGGAAAAATTATGAGTAAAAAAAATAAATCTTGCAGCTTTGGCCTGTAACTGCTAGCGTGTAGATAACTTCCCTTGTGTATCAGCCTTCCTGTCTTTGGGAATACCTCCTCATGATTCTAAATTACACTGTCAGAAGAAAGGGACAGCCACCAAAATCAGGAAATACGATCTATTGACCACCTGCCTTTGGAAGGACATTGGGCACAAGGAATTGTAGTTACTGTCTGCTGGGAATAGATACGGACTATTTCTTATATGTCTTGATTTTGGATCTTTTTTTTTTTTTTTTTTTTTTTCCCCACTATTTTAATGCTGAAGGTTTCTGAGAATAAACACAGATCTTGCTCTCAGTGTACACTGACTGTTGACATGAGGCAATGATATTTATCTTTGGAGTGCACATCCAAGAAGTTAAAAGGCCAGTTGGCAGCTCTTCCATGTAGCATGCATACAAACAGAAAGTACTATGCATACAGATAGTACTGTACTATATGTAGTAAGGATAAAGTTAGAGAGCGCATGCATTGAGAAATCTTCACTCATATCAATCTTTGTTCCTGAGAGTGAAGGTTAGGAAAAATTAACAGTGACCTTCCTTTCAATTGTTAAACTGATACATATCCTTCTGATGTATAACTGATACATACACTTCTAAGACCACCCAAATAATTATCTGTATCATTCAAATACCCCAAACCCATCACCTCACCTACATGTGTGCAGGACTAGGAATGAGAATTCTGACATAACTTCCTACCATCATGTTATTAAAGTTAAAGAGAACAGAGCACAGCTTTTTTTCACTTTTTGCATTTTTTTTTAAAGTTATACTTGAAAAGAAGCAAACAACAACAAAAGTTATTAAAATATTTTCTTTTTAAAGGACAAGCCTTAAAATAGCATTGTTATATAGAAACCATTGTATCTCATGGAGTGCCTTTGTTTGAAGGGCTTTCCTGCAATACAAACATTGTTTAAATATGTTTAAAGTTAATAATAACCAACAAATCATTAAACAGACTTTGTTTAACAAACCAGCAGCCAAAAGAAAGAAAAAAGTTAAAACAGTTACATAGAACAAGTTAGACATTAAATCATTACTGGGAATCAGAGGGGCACAGTTCCTGCTTATATTTTCTTGCATTCATATCTCAATACCTCAGTAGAGCCTGTGAAGGCCACTTTATCTATATCCATGTGGTGAGAAATAGCAGCTCCAGCAGTAGGTCCAAAGCCTGGCACAATGTTCACAACTCCAGGTGGAAATCCTGCCTGAATTGGAAGAGAGAACTCCATAAAATTGGAGAAGTAATGATGACCAGAAGAATGTCTCATATAGTCTTATTTCCATTTTCAGTTCTCCAGCCACTTTTTCAGAGTCATACAGTTATTCTGAGCCTTATAGCCCCAGACATGTCTATTTCTCACATGATTTATGAATGTTTAGAGATGTTTTTATGCCATTGAGCTGATTCTTAAAAGCAAGCAAGCAAACAAACAAAAAAAAAAAAAAAAAAAAAAAGAAAAGAAAAAAAGAACACATTATTTTAACTTTTAGTGCCATTGGCAAAAAAGTACATTTTTTTTCCTCTTTCAGACATGTCAAGAAAAAGATGGCTTATTTTTTTGTTAGCATCGTTAAAGTTGTTAGAATCATTCTGTGTGCTTGATGATTTTTGGTCATTATCTCTCATATTAAATGGCATTTAATTAATGATCTGCTGACTTACGATATATATATATATATATTTAATAAAAATGATGGAAATGATATTTTCAACTCAATGTGTTTTCTTTTTTTTCTGGACAGCAGTAGAGAGTGGATAAAATGACAGCTAACAGCACAGAAAAGGAAGACCATTTACCAAGCATGAAAAAGTTGCCTACTGAAGATATGTAAAGTTCCATTATCTAGCAAACTTAATAGTTAAAGAAAATGGAAACCTTTGTGTAAAATCAGACCTCTATTTGCCTACAAATTCTATACTAGATATGTATACTACAATAATTCT
The DNA here is from genome assembly GCF_047663525.1 of Anas platyrhynchos. Classification (NCBI taxonomy): domain Eukaryota; kingdom Metazoa; phylum Chordata; class Aves; order Anseriformes; family Anatidae; genus Anas; species Anas platyrhynchos. The sequence goes on along the minus strand of NC_092621.1, from coordinate 39,221,415 downwards.
TGAAGGACATGATGATATAAATGTGATTTTAATTAAATCCCTACTATATCTACCAGATAATACAGTAAAGACATTTAACAATGGCTTACCTAAACTTCTCATCTAGATGAACACTAAATGGGTAAAATGTGTATCCTTTACTAAAAATGTTCTAGTGTTCTACCAGTCATTACCAGTAACAGTTCTAAAATGCAAGTGATCTATGATCACATTCCCACTTTAGAGCACTCCTTTCAAGTAATTAGAAATAATAGAAAAGATATCTGCTTTTTTATCTCCTTGACCCAATGTTATCTAATAGCATTTCCTATGTAATAAAATAACAGTAGGATTTAGTTTCTTCTTAATACTCATTTAATTGGCTTGAAATAGTACTGAAGACTTTGTGCTCTGCTGAATCATTGTTTTGAACCAGAATAATAAAAAGTGCCAAGTCATTGCCATTAGCACTGTACAAGGTTACTGAGCTGGCAGTTATTGACATCTGTGCCAACTCTTCAAACATGTTAGATTACATTTGTTGATCTTATTGGGAAGTGAGATAGCTAAACTGTTTAACTGTTCTTCTTTGGGTGTTTGCTGGGCTGGGCACAATGGTCAATGTAACTTTGGAACCACTGGATAAACTATGACACTCCTTACATTCAAGAGCACAAAGTGCTCCCAGTTTCTGTGTGAAGAAAGTTCATAAGTTTGGCAGCAGTCAAGCAATGCAGATTTACATCTCTCTGTTAATTATAAACCGAGCTGGGTGAAAAGTATGTTCAGTTTAAAAAGCATGTTCAGTTTAAAAAAAAATAAAAAAAAAATCTGATAATAATTAGCTGTACAAACAGGTTATTTTATGTGATAACTATGCTAATAAAGCCATTGCCACCCACTTCCAAATACCCTGCTCCTGACTTCTTGTTTACTTTTAACTTTGAAAGGTACTGTGCAAATATGTTTACCAAGGAATGGAGTTTACTAAATTACTATTGTGAAGGTTTTTTTGTTTGCTTATTTTGTATTGTTCTGTTTTGTTTACTCTGTGTGTGTGGGTAAAGCTGAAAGATATGTATGCTTTTGCCCTCGATTTGCTTCACTGGTTTACAGTAGGGTAAGTTCCATAGTACAAGGCTAGACATGCAATGCTAGTACTTGACAGCCTAGCTTCTGTGGTATTTCAGCTGCAGTATTCTCTTACATTTCAAAGAAGGGCAAAATACTGTGCTGTTACTGACTTACCTCTTTAATTAAGGATCCCATGTAAAGGGCAGTCAGTGGTGTTTGTTCTGCTGGTTTGACAACCACTGTGTTTCCACAACAAAGGGCAGGGGCGATCTTCCAGATAAACATAACCAATGGGAAGTTCCACTGAAAGACAGATGAGAAGGTGTATCCTATTACTAATACATAACCAAAATGCCTTTGCTTTTTTCTATGATAATAGCACCCAACAGTGTAGATGAACTCTTTGTTGAGTTCTTTTCAAAGTGAAGGAATTTAGAAAAAGCATCTGGCAAGCCACATTATACAAAGATTGTGATTCCAGGTACATGTATATATGTGATTCCAAGGGATCCAAGGTGTTAGTTAAAAGCTGAAGAGACCAGAAGGGTACTCCTATAAGAAAGACTGACACCACGTTGCTGAATTACTGGTAAAGCTGAGAGTTTTGCTATCTTGTTTCTTAAATGATCGTGTTCACTATCGATTCAGTTTTCGAAGGGAAACAAGGCAATAAGGGGTACCACTGCTGCTCTTCTCTTCCATTGTGATTTCACTGTCTGCTTTCTATTGTGTTTAGTCCAACCAAACTGCATAGTAGCTGACTCCTTTGTACTCCATATTCAGCAGTGTATGGGACAATGTAGTTGGGGAAAAATGGGCTGCCTCTGTGAGAAGCATTAAGCCTTTGGGCCTATACACAAAAGATGCACAAGAAAGAGGAAAAGGAAGTTAACAGTTACCTAGTATGTCAAAAAAGCTCGGAGTATACATGCAATTGTCCTTTATCTCATTTAAATATCACCCCACCCTCAGAAATAACTGAAGAAAAAATAACTCAAAGTAAAGGATTACAGGGCTTTCTGGTCTTCCTTATTGAAGCAGAATTGGAAGTGGAAGAGAAATGCTGATCTAGCAAAAGTGTTCAACAGCACTCACTTAATCCTTAAATTTTGGTATATGTGAAGACCTTGAGCTATGTGGCTTTAAATTTCAATGATGAGAAAATAGAGATATACTTAGAAATCCTTCAACATTTTGTATGGAAAGCCAGCAATTGTACAAATTGTCCATAATTCCAGGCTGTAATTTTACACAAAAGAGTGTCTAGTTCTTTACCATGTCTTAACTCTGTGCTTCATTTGAAATATCTTGTGCTGGACTTACAGAAGAAGCTAGATCAATAGATTCTCAAACTGGATCCATATGCTGTGTTCTAGAGATGTTCTCTCAACCAATGTAGTGGTCTAAAGATACAGAAAATCTTCAAGATCAGCTGAAAGATGTCAGGAACAAGAGTAGGGCCCACATATCAGAACAAACCTGATAGACAAGCTGACTCTTTTAGAATCTGGCAAGCTGTTGAGCAGGTCAAGTCAGGCTGCCAAACCTACTATGTGCAAAAAGGCATGAGGATTAGGTGTGTCTGGCTCATATAACCATTTTCACAGCTACCTGTTGAAAGCATGTAGATCTCACAAAAGTGTTTGAGAGTTCATTTCCTCAGCATTTTGGATGCTCAGACTAGGCAGGCCTTTTGAAACTTCATTTAGAATAAGTGATTTCAGAACTGGGAATTTTGACGCTGATCAGAAACTTGGGAACGTGTCTCAGTATCACTGTGCCAATCAAATATATTATTTTTATTGCTTGTACCATCAACAAGGTAAATGATTCTCAACCATAACTAGAGATTGCTGTTCAGATATTATATAGAACAGAACAGATATTCCAAGTACCAAACAGTTTATTGGTTATAGGCTTACATTATCCTCTCCAACTGGTTTATTTCCAATTCTTGTGGTTCCAGCAGAATGCACTTCTATCTTTAAACTAATTCATCAGCCAATCTTTTGTGTTTTACTTGCCCTTCACATACAGGGAGAAGAGAGACAAGGCTGAACTAGACTAACTGTTCAAAATGTCATGATCTGATGAAAGATTTTGATGAATACTTAAGATAGTCTCTAATTTTAGAAACATAACGTTTCTGACTGGTAATGTTTCACTAATCCATTTGCAAAGAAAACATTTCAAAAGCATGCCCATTTACAACAGGAACATTTATGCATTAGATAAATGGATTCAACTTACAGGAATAATTTGGCCACACACACCAATGGGCTCATGTCTTGTAAATGTGAAAAAGTTCCCATCTAGAGGAAGAAGAAATAAATTAGATATTCAGGAAAAACAGTTATGAGAAACAGTTAAATCAGAAAGAAGATAAAGTTGGATACCAAACATAGCTACATACAATTTAACTTAAGATATTTTCAAAATCTTAACTGTGCAAGAACAACTATGAAGTACATCTGGATTCAATCTCTACTTTCTTCATAGCTTCAAGGTTTGACTCTGCCAGTCTGCCTAAGTTTTCATAGTGAAAGCCCTGCTTCTCAAAGTGGTATTCACAGCATACCAATGAGCATTCTTCACTTCTTTTTTTCTATCACTTTTTTTCTTTCTTAAAGTTCTTCTCTAAAAGTTACTTGCAATCCTAGGTACATATCAAACATATTTTTAATATTAGATCTTAGCTTAAATCAAATCCATTAAGTATAAAATTCTCTTTGATTCAAATAAACATGTGTTCCATTAAGCCTAGCATAGGGATCTACATCATGCAAAAAGTTGGAAGTATTTATCACTTCAGTATTCCTTAATTCCTTCTTTATTACCATTCTTTTCTTTGTCCTTCTGAGAGAAAGAGGCTAGCAACAATGTTTTCTTAGAACTGCTTAATGGAACAGAACAAAATTTCAGGAAAACAAAGAAAAGTTTCCTCATTCCTCTCTTTTAGTACTCTTCCATATAAGCTATCCAATAACTGAAAGAAATACTATTGTTTCTGCTAATCTTAGCTTTAGTATGCTGCTACCTGGCTTTCAGTATTGTACCCTTGCATAAATGGTACCTTGCTATACAAAAATAACCTATGAGTCTTACTAGATGTACATATAAGCTAACAGCTTCCTTGCCATTATTATATTATATTATATTATATTATATTATATTATATTATATTATATTATATTATATTATATTATATTATATTATATTATATTATATTATATTATATTATATTATATTATATTTATTATATTATTAGTGGTGCATAAGCTATATTAAGAACTGTCTAAAATATTTTCCTTTTAAGACGTTTTTGGTGCTGTGAAGCTTCTAGAAAAATGTAGTTTTACACTGGTCACATTGTTTCTATTATGTACGTTTATTATCTCAAAGCTACTCACCCATTGGAACAGTCCGACCATGGATTTTATCAGCCCAGCCTGCACAGTAACGTAATGTTTTAACACAGGCACCTAAATCCATTAGGTAGGCAGTAGAAAAGAGTTTCCCACCATCAATGGCTTCCATTGTCTGCAAACAACAGCAATTACAAAGTTAATATGAACTATTGTTAAGCCTTCTCATATCTGTACTTCATCACTTAGTATTTCATTGTCCAGTTCAGATTACTTGCACTTAATACTAGCTTCTAGGGGATTAATTCTCCTCTAAAGGCTACTTAGCACTTGAAAAACCCAAGGTGGGAATTTGCAAATGAGAAAATTTCATGATGGTTTACTCTCAGTGATCTATCCAGATAACATGACCACCATACATTTGAAATGGTAACCAGTCCTGAAGAAAAGAGTATTTCTCCCATTTGAATCAATTAAGATGTTCCAGTTTAAACTGAATATTATACAAGCTGTAGATGTACAGTTAGGGATCTGTGGGTTACTTGTTGCAAATAAATGGAGTGGCCTCCCTTGGCTTATGTACATTGACATATAAGAAAGGCAACAATTTCTTACAGATAACTGTCACGCTAACTTGGGATCTTCTACTTTTTAATTATCAAGAGAGATCTCTCTATGTGCTTAATGAATGATTAGCATCTTATATGAGCAAGAAGAGACAAAGTATGGAATACAATTCTATAATAAAGCCCAAACCTCCTCATGTGCAAAGGAATGATCTGAGACTTCGGGAACTATTGAGACAGAGAAATTAATTGTATCACTCCAGCCAAATCTAGGGAGTATGATTAATGTCATTTTAATATCCCTAACTGTTGGGACATTTAGCTAAAGACTATGTGAAGTCCTTAGACAATGTCAACATCTTCTTAATAGTGATAGATTTTTTCTCACAGATTTTCATCACAGAGACACTGTGGACCTTCAGTTTTGTGAACAATATTGTAAGGATGCTTAGTAGTAAAAACCCGAAGTATTGTTTCAAGATCTAGTCAGATCTTACAGATATTCTTTTATTTTCTAAGCTTGTTATTTTGCATGTCCAAAATTCCTTAAAGTTCATAATGAATCTACTGACTAATTGTGAAAGTAAAATGTTTCACCAACAACCTGCCTCTAAAGTCCAAAATTTTAGTTAAATTGATGCACTGCAGATATCAAATTTGAGAGGACAGCAGAACAAATGGAGAAGTTATTAATGCTTTTTCAGAATACTGCTTTTACTTACTATTCCAGAGTATACTTATCTGCCTACAGGACTGTTCAGCCTCTGGACTTCGTGAGAAACATAATTATACAAAACAGTGAAATGGAATAATTTAAATCCTGAATAGATGCAAAAACACATGAAAACATGCTTGAAATGAGCTAAGGGGTCTATTTTAACCTCTAATAGCTATAATGCTATATGTAGCTGAAGCACTGGCTCTGCTGTTCTTAGGATAAGCTATGAGTGGACAAAGTCTGTATTCATTCTGGTGAAGTTTGGAAAGCACTTTGTTCAAACATACCTTATCTAAAAGGGAAAAGTAGGCAATAATTTAAGGAAGATGTGGGAAATAAAAACATAGTCAGCAAAATAGTAACCTGGGAGGGATCTCAGAGAAAAGGAGTATTTTAATATTATGAAAATGGCTAGTAGGAACGAAATCTAAATGTTTCATCTTTCTTAAAAATGTATAATAAAAAAATAAATAAAAAAATTATTTCTCTATCCCCTTTGCATGTGCTGTACCACCTTAGGTGGTGCAACAAAGAAGCAAATGCTAATTTGTCCAGTATTTAGCTGACAACTGGGCATATATTTTCTATTAAAAAATGTAATTCTCTTAAAATTTAGCCTCTCTCAACTCCAATAAATCTAGCACTGTCAAGGACACATTAGCCACTGAAGATTTCTCCTGAAAACCTAGGCGATTGTTATTCCATGTCAATGTGACAGGATTAGTTCAGTTGTTCAGAGAATCAGCTTTCTTGAAGAAAAGTGTAAATCTGAGAGTTGTAATCTTCGGAGCTTGAGGACACAACTTCAGTTCCTTTGAAATTTTCATTTGCCTTTAAAAACCTGTTTGGACATGCACAAGTGCTTTTGTATATTAAAGCTATAAAGAAAATAGAATGAGAAATAGACATATGAAAGAGATCATCTTAACTGTAACATCCAACATGGAATAGGTAGAGTATTGCACTTTACCAAATAACTGGAACGTTTATTCTTTAAATGTTCTTCCTTGAATTACTGCAGTTAGATGGTGGTGCCATATCTATCTGTCCACAGTTGAGCAGTAACATGGCCAACAAATTAACCCATGTTCCTGGGTTAAGGTGTTTTTTGTTTGTTTGCTTTTTTTTTTTTTTTTTTTTTTTTTTTTTTAACTCATAACCATTTGCAAGCTAGAGTTAGTGAAAACAAAACTCAGGTCTTGGTTTAGACAAGCTGGGGTCTAATGGGGTCTATTAATGAGTCCTTGTGATTCAACATCTGAAATTGCATGGATTGTAAGCAGCTTTAATGTCATCTTAAAGTTAATGAAATACTCAATACTTTGTGGATTTAGGGTGTCTATACACCAGAGTGTAAAACAGTTTAATGTGGTGCACTTCGAATAGAGAGGGAAAAATGAATACTGAAACAGCCTTTTTTCCCATGGTTTTAGTGCATTACTGTTGCTTATATCAATCTTTAAAAATCAGAACACATGTATATGTATTTCCACCTTTTTGTTCACATATTATACTCACAGCTAAAATCAATCTATCTCTTTCAACTAAATCAGCTAGTTTATTCAAGAGCCTTCCTCGCTCTGAAGCATCCATTGTACGCCAGGGTGATCCAAGCTCAAAAGCTCTTCTAGCTGCTTTAACAGCCTTGTCTACATCTGCCTGTGGGAGAAAAAATAAAATAAAATTAATCAGTAATTAGTTGTGTCATCCAGGCTTGTTAGTTGCTAAACATGCAAAGTGTTTTGCAATCCCAGAATCAGAATTTGTACAGTAATTTTAGATATATAGTTTATTTTCTTTCAAACACCTTTCCTGTCATTTCAGCAATGTGAAGTTGTATGAGAAGCAGATGGGTTTTCAAAACTCATGAAATTAAAAAATAAAATAAAATAAAATAAAATAAAATAAAATAAAATAAAATAAAATAAAATAATATATATATATATATATTTTTTTTTTTCCAGTTCTAAAAAGTCTCTCTTTCAGTGTCTGTAACTGGAGATAAATACACAAATTACAAATTTGAATTTGCATTTAAAATAATATTAACAATTAAGTAATTGACTACATTTGAAATGTTAAGCCTAAGTACTTTAAAGTTTAGGCATTGGCTCAAGATAATTTTTCAACCCATTAACGTTTTTTTTTATAACATAATGTGTTATTTAGTATATGGCTTTTGATGCAGTGAGAAAATATACAATGAATTACACGGAACTCTTTTGTGTGCAAAGCAGTTCCAGGTAAATTGATTAAAAAATCCCTTGACAAATGGTTTTCAAAACCTGGAGTTTTTTTTTTTTTTTTTTTTTTTTTTTTTTTTTTTTTTTTTAACATTTCATTAATCTTGTTAAAGATTCTGAAAGAAATATAACAACAAAAAGGAGGTTTATTGCAGTCTTTTGTTAAAAAATAAAATCAATGATTTTTAAAATACATACATATGTATTCCATACATATATGTATTCCATACATATATGGAATATATTTTCTTAAGCAATTTGCATACTTTTTAATTTTTTTTTCCTTTTTTTTTTTTTCCTTTTTTTTCCTCTTCTCATTGCTAGAATGTAAATCACTATAAGGTTAACTAAGTGAGCCAAGTTGACTGCAGGTCAATGTGCAGGTTAAGTGGTTCTAAATGTGGACCAGATCTAGAACCTTTAACTATATAATTCTCCTTCAAAAGGGAAAAAAGAAAACCAAAGCTACAAACCAAAGCCTAGTATAGAGCTGCTGGACAGGAGACTCACAAAACTTCCTAGGATGAAGTTTGGAAAAATGATATTGGGAAGGATCTTTACAACATGCAAAATAATTACTGTACTGACCCTTTGTCTACATCAGGTAGATAAAATCTATCAGATTAAAAAGGGCAGTTCTTCTTCAAAAACTGCCAAAATGTTGTTAGATGCTTCAACACTTATCTGTGACACAGAAGTATGTATTCAGTGAATATATATATTTTTCCTTATCTCTTGCTATCATAAAAATTCTACAGCTTTGCAATACAACTTCAGATGTATGCAGTGGCCTACACCAGTAAAGAATGGGAGAAACCATGAGCTACACTTGTGTGAATGATGTAAATTAAAATTAAAAACAGTGACGTGTTTTTTAGTGCAGAAATAATTAAAACCAAGAAAAGGATATTTAAATATAATTATGGGCTGTGAATAACAAGTAAGGAAAAAAAAAATGATATTCTTTAAATATATGAAATTTAATTTGGGAACATAAATCTATACGAAGAAAGTAAAGATGGTTAGATCTATACAGAGCTAGATTTATTTTTTTAATAGACTTTTCATTAATAGACATTTACCTTTCTTCTTACTGACCACTTTTTGAGCTGCTTTATTATTACTATGAGCCTTTAATGTTAGTCAAGCTTTTTTTTTTTTTTTTTTTTTTTTTTTTTTTTTTTTTTATAAATACTACTGCAAGGCAGTGGACATCCCTGTTGTACAAACAAATCAATTTCCTAAAATCTGGTTTAAAGAGTAGGCTCTAGAATATCAGGTTCGCAGTGACCATGTAATTTATTAGATTTGTACAGTTCACTTGGCAATTTTATTTTTACACATTAGTTGGAAAAATTATCGGAGAGAAAGCAAACCTCTGTGTCAGACAGCATCATCTTTCTATCTAATGCATTACTATATTGCCTGTAAAAAATTAAAACTAGAAAAATTCTGGATGTTAAATGAACAGTTGCAGGTCGTGAGTAAATTAATTGGAGAATGATCAAATATTAGGCCAACCTGATTTTTAATATAACCTTATTTTCAAACACTGAATAGAGAAGTGATAGAAGTAGTTTTGTATCAAAAGCACTTATGGTGCTTTTGTGATAAAATTCAATAGTAAACATGCGTATGAAATGTTTTGGTTGAGGGAAAAATGAGCCTGAAATAATCTCAGTGATACTGAGACAGCTAACTGGGAATAAAAAAAGCATGAATAAGACATTTTAAGAACTTATGATCAGACATATGCAGTTACCACTAGATTCATGCAGATTTTTTCAATTATCTCAGTTAAAGAGAGAGTTTAAAATGTGTCTTGGGTATAGCCTTCCTGTATGGTCACTATTGATGGTATACTAGACAGAGAGCTCTTGAGCCAAAGTTCAAGACATTCAGGATGTAATTACCAAACAGAATAACTAAGTTTCAGCGAGCACTGGAAGGTGCATGAACTCTGTTCCTACACATTTCTCAAAAAAAAAAACATTTAAATTCAGAGTGAATCTCTGTACAGTAAAGTCAATATTCCTAAAAAGATTGTGCTAACTATTTTGACAATAAATTGCTGGTGAACTTCCAGCACTAATAGACTGATTATGAGTTCATTAATATCTTTCATGGATAAAATGGTGTTCAACAGACGTTTTCCTGTTAAACTTAAAACAGGACTCATACACAAATTATTCTAGTGATGAATATTTCTTGGATGAAATGAACATCAGATATCATTTTGTGAGAAATATAAGAAATTCTATTCTATTCTTTTTAAAAAATATTTATTTATTTATTTTGTGTTTGTGTGTGTGCAACTGTGAACTGGAAATAGAACATTTACTTCTCATACTTATTTTCTCAGACTTTATCAAAAAATATGTCATCAGTTTTAAAAGTGTTTAAGCAACATTGTCAGTCTATTTAAACAAGTAACTCCTCTACTTGACAACATATATTTAAACTATATAGTCAAACTAATTAAATCCTTTTTCATCTAAAAATACTTACCAATACTATGGTGAAAAAACAAAGCTGCTTATTTGAGGACATGGCTTTTATATCTGATTAAATGCCATTTTTTAGTATTTTTTCCTAGTCAAAAAAAAAAATCTCATACATGTAAAAAAAAAAAGTTTGTTTTTAAGTGTTAACACTCTTTTTACTTCTTTGTTTAAAACCATCAATTTAACATCCAGTACAGAAATACTCTTTGTTTGGATTAATGTCTATTTGGTAGATGACCTTCAGCTTCATAGCCCACTTTAGTACTATGTTTCAATATATTCTTCACAAAAACTACTTTTTCAAGATGACACTACTGAGAAGAAAAATTCACAGCTAAAAATGCTGATGGTCATGAACAGTTTCTCAGAGTCTCCATCAGAAAATGTTACTATTTTTCCAATTTATGGCATCTGTAATGTAAATCCTTACATACATGTAAATGTGTTATGAACAGATTAGGTCACTGTGTAAGGAAGAGCCAGGAAAACAAACAAACAAAACAAAAAAAAAAACAATTATGAAAAAAATGACAAAATAATAACAAAACTAAATGCCACTGATCAAACACAGCAAAAAGAATAGCTATTATTAACAAGAAAATTAACAAAAAATATTTCTACAAACCTTTCCTCATTATATTATTAATATAATATCCTAAGAGTGAAGCAGAAGAAAGGAGGATGGAAGTATAGAATCATAAGATATCCTGAGTTGGAAGAGACCCACAAGGGTCACTGAGTCCAACTCCAGAGTCTGCACAGGACCACCCAAAAATCAGACCATGTGTCTGAGAGCGTTGTCCAAACGTTTCTTGAACTCCAGTAGGTTCAGTACTGTGAGCACTGCCCTGGGAAGCCTGTCCCAGTGCCTGATCACCTTCTGGGTCCAGAATCTTTTCCTAACACCCAACCTGACAGTCTCTTGTTGCAGCTCCATGCTGTTTCCTCAGGTCCCGCAGGTGTCCACTGAGAGAAGACATTAACTACCTCCTGCCCATCTGGTCCCATCATGAAGGAGAAGCAGCCCGCCATGAGGCCTCCCCATAAGTCACTCCCACAAAGTGACTTCAGCCACTCCTCATATGTCTTCACCTGTTTGTTATCCTTCATTGGACATACAGTTTTATGTCTTTTTTTTTTTTTTTTTTTTTTTTTTTTTTTAATACCGTGGTACCCAAAACTGCACAGTGCTCTCAAGGTGGGGATGCACCAGCACAGAGCAGGGCAGGAAAATCCGTTCCCTCAACCAGTTAGCAGTGCCATCTCTTGAGCGTCTGGAGGTATGTTTGGTTCTCTTGGCTGCTGGGGTTTGGTTCTCTTGGCTGCTGTGGCATGCTGCTGGCTCATGTTCAACTTGCTGACAACCAGAACCCTCAGATCCCTTTCTGTGTGTCTACTCACCAGTCTCTGAGCCCCCAGTCTATACGTACAGCTAGAGTTGCCTAGTCCCAAATGCATAATTCAACACTTGCTCTTGTTAAACTTTGTATTTGTTAAACTTCAAATCTTGTTAAACTTCATATTAACTGGTGATTGTCCAGTTCTCTAATTTTTCAAGATCTCTCTACAAGGTCTCTCTACAATCAAGACAGTCAGCAGCTCCTCTCAATTTGGTATCATCTGCAAACTTAAAACAACTTCTAGTCCAGTAGCCAAGTCATTTATGAAAACATTAAAGAGTTTATGAAAACAAAACAAAACAAAAAAAGCATTAAGCATTTATATCAGAAGAGATGGATGTTCATCTTCCTGTTTTAATGCAGAATTGAACTTAAAGCCAAGGTTAAAAGAAAGAAAACCAAACTAAACCAATCAACCAACCAATCAACCAAAACTCTACCTTGTCACCTTCTTCAATCTCACAGATTTTCTCTTCATTTGCAGGGTTAAAAACTTCAAATTTTTTGCCACTGACTGAATTGTGCCATTCATTGTTTATAAATATCTGTAAAGGAAAAACAGTGCATTACTATTAGTAACATATTGCTTATCTTCTGTTGCTTATCTTCTATGTTAAAGAAAAACACCAAGAGCTGTATGATAAGTTCCTGAATTCAAAGAGGAATAGTTATTGCTGCATTACTATGAAGAGAAGAATGATCATATATGCAGTTAACCAACTTTTTATAATTATCTTATTTTGGTCACTTTCTTTCTCCATAGCATATTTTACACTTTGTTTCATACTATGAAAAGATATTTTTACACTGAGATCTTTTCTCTTTCAAACCAAAGTCTGTGATGCACTGTAGAGGTACAGTCCTAAATAACCTACCTAAAACTACCAGTCTTTCCTGTGCTCATAGGACTGATAAATATGGGGAGCCTTTCTGTTACATGTCCCTTTGGAAATTAATACAGTATTTAGGTTTTGTGTAAATAGTACATGCAGTTTATTGCAGATTATCATATCCTTTGGGTTTGCTTTGATTTCTCTTAACCTTCTCCCACCAAAAAAGGCAATCCCACCAAAAAAATATCTAATAACACTATTTTTCTGAAATGAAAGTAAAGACTTAAAAAAGTTTTACAGTCAACTGAATGAAGAAAATTAAAGGAGATAACCAATTAGAATAAAAAGCAAGCATGTGTACTTTATTTCCATGTTACAGAAGAAAAATAACCAGAAATTAGAGAGCTGTTATTTTTCACCAAAATCCTTTGATTTTGTGGATTGATCCCTCACTGAATGTATTTTTATTAGGATTTAAAAGCAGAAATTTAATGCTCTTGATCTTTTACATGAAATATAGGATTTTTTTTTTCATTAAACAGAGATAGAAATCACAAATGAAGAGGAAATAATGGATGTATTCACCAGAAGATATTGTTAGAAACCATAGAGAAATGCTAGACTATATTTTCTGTTGATAGTACTCTTCACAGAAACACTTTCCTAAACAAAACAAAACAAAAAAAACCAAATAAAAACAAAACAAAACAACAAAAAAAAAAACACATAGTAGCACATACTGGAAGAAAAGTTCTCTCTTGTTCATAACAGTTGCCTTGAAAAAAGTTGAATTAATTTATCTATGAAATAGAAACACCCACTTCTTTATTTACTCTTTTTCTGCCTGTCCTAGTCTTGTAAGTTTAGCATTCCAGATCAAACCACTACATAACAAAGTGTTTACACTGCCCACACTAAAAAAGTTCAAGAGTTAACAAGCAGGAGAATTTGAAGTGACTCATGGGCAGCATATGACCATGGTCATATTCTAACATAGCTACACATATAATCTAATACATCCCTATGGATCTTAGACAATATTTTCACATATGTGAAAAACTATGACACTTCTGATCAGTGCTTTCAGAATTAGTTCTCACTTCTCTTTTTGCAAGTGTTTGCAGTACCTTGGTCTGAATATTTTTGCATCACAATGCTCTATTTATTTCACAGAGGTCACGCTATGGGTGGCAGAAGGGGGGTTCTGATCACATGACCATAATGTTTAATTCAACACATGAATAAACATATAACAAATGTTGCTGCCGACAGTGTATATAACTTCAACACTTGGCAGTATTATAGTTTATGGTAGTGTGTATGGATGGGTTCTCCTTGCCCTCCCTACCTGAATATCTCTCTGTAAAACACCAGAAATTCAAGCCTCCCTGGTTTTGTTTTTCAACATGTACTGTAATTCCTTTTTTTGAAGGGTAAAGCTACTTTGTACGACTTCACGCTTCAGTAAGATGATCTTTGAGTAACAGTTTTAGTTGTCATTGCTTTATAATCTGCATGATTATCTTCTGTTTAAAATGATACTAATCATTTGATGCCATTCATTACTTATTCAACAATTTGTATCAAGATCCTGATTATCTCCAGTTTAATGGCTGCAGCCTCCTAATTGTTTGTCACCCTCAAATTGGTGTCACTTCCCTGCCTCCATTTTAGTAGATAAATGTAAAATGCAACCACTCCTGTTAGTTACCAGCAGTCTTTATTTATTTATTTTTTATTTGTACTGCAAGGGGTACTACAGAAAATCAATATTACTTGTGTCCAATCTGTTAGTCTTCCATCCTTCATTCTAACTCTGAGGTTCCCTGTTATGTCTCTACACTGAGGTTGCTCAACAGACACCAACACTTGATTTTCCACCAGGAAAAGGAGGTTAGCATGCTTTGCTCATGTAGAAGTTTTTCTCACAACTGTTAAGTGACATTCATTGGAAATGTCTAATAACATTAAAATAAGATACATTTGTGACTACAATTTAAATTGAATACTGTCCTGTTATATATTTCTATTTCAGTCTCTTCATAAACAACCAAATGTATAGCTAGCAACTACGAAGCATGTAAGAGGAACAATTGCACAACAGCTGGCCTGAATCAAATATAATCACAACATCTTACCTAACAGTGGTGAAATTGATACCCAAAGTTCATTTAATAAATGGTAGGACTGTGTTCCTACTCAAAGATTAAGCTCTTATACAGGCTAAAAAGCACAGTGTGTACTGAATTTGCTTTGTGTGGCTGGAACAAACATCATCACATCTTGATGGCACACGTAGAATAACATCTAAACAAGGCAAGATGGGCATTGTTGTTTCCATAATTGAACTTTTATGATCCAAAGCCTTTTGCAATACAACACTGGAAATTCAAACCTAGAGACTTTTATATGGGAACATCTAATTAAAAAATGCACCATCACAACCAAAATAAAAATTAAATGTTTGAAATTCTTATAATGTCTAAGTGACATTAGTGTCAAAAATACTTTCTCCAGTGACAGCACAAAATCCTGTATATTTTGTTTTTGCTTTTAATGTATACTTTGCTTTTGCTCTTAATTTTGTTATCTGCTTGGCATGTTTTTTCCTTCTCTTCCAAGATCTGGTGTCCTAATTTCAATCATCTTATGAACCTTTTAAAAAAATGCCTAAAGAATATATCAGGAGTGAGCAGTTCTGCATTTCTCTGTTTTTGATTGCTGTTAATATGACTGTTGATGCTATCTGTAGAAATTAGTTTGCTTTTCCATGAAAAAAAAAAAAAGGAAATAAACCACTACAATTATTCCTGAAAACAAATGAACAAACAAAACATATTTTTAAATTATGTCAGGAAAAATATGGCAACATGTACAGTATTCTTAAAAGTTAAATGTTGCCTTTTAAAAGATCTACTTTATACCATTATAGAAAGGATACAGTATTTCTGAATTTTCTTTTCTGTTCTACTGAAGAAGGTACCAAAAAATCACAGAATTACACAACTGTTGAGGTTGGAAGGGACCTCCAGAAGACATCTGGCCCAACCCCTTGCTCAAGCAGGGATACCGATAGTGTCAAGCTGAGATGCTCAGGACCATGTCCAGATGGCTTTTGAAGACCCCAACGAGGCAGACTCTACAACCTCTCTGAACAACCTGTGCCAGTGCACAGTCACACATACAGCAAAGTGTTTCCTGATATTTAGGAGGAACTTTTTGCATGCCAGTTTGTTCCCTTTAACTCTTGTCCTGAACCAATTCAGACAACAGAGAATAAAATGAGTTACTAAAAATGTGCCCTATTTTAGCTGTAATTACAGACAACTTTTGTAATATTACACAGCTGTGAAAATTTATAGGACAAGCAGTGTGAAGGCTAGGGGTCCCTGGGTGAAATTTGAGGCACTTATCTCCATTTGTAAATGAGAAATAGATTCTGAGTCTGATCTCCAGGTGTGTTAGATCCATGCTATCCCAGAGCTTGACATATTTGAATCTCTGTGGATGAAATTGTCAATAGGAGTTAGACTTTTCATTCTGATTCTGTAGGTCAGTCTTCAAAGAGAAAGGCAAACTTCATTAGAAAGATCTGAAATATGTCACAGAGGATAAAAAGAGAAGGACATGTTGCTACCAAGTGTGAGGTATGTTTTTTTTTTTTTAAGGTGAACATGGCAATGTATGCAGTCCAATGTTATAAGCAGCTGTCATCCTGTCTAACCCCCAAACCCTCCACCAAAGGAAGGTGCACTCCCTGTCCACCGGTGTCACTTTGTGGCCAACATGCATGTGAGATCTTGCTCATGCTCATCACTGAGCTCATGGCAGACACTGATTTTACTGGTGATTTTGTCTGTGAGGATCGTGGATGAGAGCAGCTTCCCCACATCTAATCAATCACTGGTTACAACCATGCAGGCAGAAATCTGCATGCTCAGAGAAGCAGGAATTTCTACATTTAAATACAAAAAGAAGAAGTATTTGGAGGCAGGAAAATTAAAGCAAATGACAATTGATAAGGGGCAGGACAGAGACAGTGACATAACTTCAAGATTATTATTTTTTTTATTATTATTATTATTTATTGGTCACAGAGAACTGTGATTTAAACCCTACCCCAACTATCTGTTATAAATATATGACAGCTTTCTTGGAACTTTATTTATTTATTTTTTTTTTTGCATACTACTGAAATTGTTTGCACTGACTCTCTGTGTAGTCATTAATAATAGGTTAATGGTTTGGTAATATTGGCAAGACTGATAAAAAGATTATATCTAAATGTATGTGGTAACTATTTCCTGTTGATATATTCCTGTATGTTTCATCTTGATTATATGTGGGCATCGTATATGGACTGTCATTGTTAGCTCCAGTCATCAGGGCAGATCAGAAATTCCTGATATAATGAAAGCTGTAAGGGAAATTAAAATACTAGTTCCTCGAAATGTCAGATATGCAATAAAACTGATCATAGGAGTATCCATGCAAAATTCTGACTGTTATGAAAGGGCAAAGACAGCAGTTAAGTAGTTAATATGAAAAAAGCCATCTTTAGTAACTAGTTACATTGCCAAGAAAAGAGACAAAGTAAAAGGTAAATATTAACATAACACTGCTATGATGTTACAATATGCCAAATTCATATCTGTCTGTAAAAGGAATAATCGTAAAACATACCATTTTTGGAAGTTTTGAAAGTATTTGTTTAAAAATTGCATTTATTGCACCAACCAATATCAACCATAATATTACTCTAGAATATCTTTCTTATTATTGTTTCCAATACCATTCCCATTTAAAACATAACTTCATTACTTTAACTATATACACAACATTGTATCAGGACTGTATAAATCAAACTATCCAGATGTCTTTTTTTGAGCAAAACAGCAGTCTTATGCAGGTATGACAGACAGAAGAGAGAAGGAAAAAAGTCAAAACCCTCCATGTAACAGACACATATACATGTGTATACACTGCAATGTATACATTGCAAACAGCTGCATTCAAATGTGCATGCAGACATACTCATACAAGTCTGTGGAGTTATGCTGAAAATGAACAAACAAACAAACAGGGAACACTGATGTACCATCCAACAGCAGTCTCTGGCAAGTCCCTCATCTTACTGAAAAAAAAAAAAAAAAAAAAAAAAAGGATCATTTTGAAATGTGTTACACAGTTTTGTCTGTCAAGCAGAACTCCTTTGGCAGCTTTGATTCTTTTTTCTCATTTGTAAGATGTGAATACAAAAGACCTACTTTTATGTTGTACATACTGTGCATTGAGGATTGTCTCTGATTACTGAGCATGGTCAATGAATTTTAGGGCTGCAAATTTACTTTGCAAGGATTGATGTCTTAGAAGTGTTGTTGTAGTCGTTTTTTAACTGTTATTTCAGTGGAATTTGTTATTATTTATTTTTTTTTGAGGTAAGACAGTTTTTATTTCAATAAATTGAAGAACTAATCACTATCAGTTTGTACCACACCTGAAAATAAACATTTTTTTTGTAGATGAGGACGTATTACTCTATTAAAGCTCTGTATTTAAAATAAATTCCAGGTAAAAAACTATTGTAAAGACCCTTTGATTGACTTTATTTCCTGGTATCAGGGTGAAATAAATCTTGATTCTCTGAAAGGATTGGTTTCATTTCAGAAAATCAGATACCAGTATACTAGTTGTGGTAGAAGTTACCTGCAAGACTGTGGTATTTATTTGTTTAGGCAGTTGATGTTACCACCTTAGTGATCTCAGCAGAAAACAAGGAGACAAGCCATGTTCTTTGCCTTTTTTTTTTTTTTGTGTGTGTGTGTGTCAACCCCCTGTGTTTTTTTTGTTTATTCATTTATTTTTCTTCAGTCCCTTAATATTTTGAAAAGATTGTGAGTTCATTTTATAAAGTATCTGTTAGACAGATGGTGCTGTATTAGTGTCTGTGCTGCAGTAAGATTTAACTTGATTCAGAGCAGCTTTGTCTCAGATGGACAAAGCTCTGCTGAAATAGTTAGGATCTGTCTATAAACTTATTCTTCCTTAGGGAAGAATTTTAATGTAATTCATTATTACTATTATAAACTATAATCCATACTACTGAGATATTATTAGGAAAAGTAACAGAGCTACCTAAAATATGGACAATCCAAAACTGACCTAAGGGTAGCTTTATAAATATGGAGTGAAATGTTTAAGCTGTCATTCTAGACATCTTTAAGTACAAGAAACTCTTTCAACTTCATGCAGCAACAGAAATAAAAATAACCTTTTACCACCACAAATGTGCTCCCAGATAGCCTTCAATAGTGCAATAGTGCTTTTTTTTTTTTTTTTTTTCTTTTTTTTCGGACAATGCTCTTTAAGTGAGTCCAGCTGCTTGTTTTACAGAGTTAAAAGTAATCACCTAATGTTGGCAGCTATTGAGGTGACTGTTCACAAGCTCTCCAGGGCAGATAGTAAACCAGGAGATGACATTGCTAGCATTTATTGGAAATGAGGAATAGTGAAAAGCTTTGACTGAACTCTTGCATACTGAGGGCTGTAATTCAGCATCACTTAGGTGAGATGAAGCACAGTGCTGAAAAATTTTTGCCCCGTGCTCACACCTGCTCTCATAGATTATCAGGATCATTCAGAGATTCTTGAATTTGATGCTATCATTAAGTTTACAGTCATATCCAAGACTGAAGGAGATCTATGACCCAAGAGCAGATTCATTTCACATGCTATATTCTCTGATTTACTTGTCCCAAAGTATCTCATGGAGTCTCACTGTATTCTTTAGGCTGTACTGTTAAAATACATGAAATTATTTAAGGAACTACTGGAGACAGAAACTGTAAACTTAAAACAAGTACATCAGTATGCAATACATATGAAATCTTCATAAGCTAACCTCTCTCCCGGTGTTTTTCTGCACAAGAAACTGATAATGGGTTTATATATTTCATATGAGATTTTTTTTTTTTTCATTCAGAATTGTATGCTAAAAAATGTATGTATGAAGAAAATTTACATAATGAACTAATAATCAGAGAATATATCCATTCTGTCCATTATCTATTTGAACTTTGGGATGCATCAGTTAGTGGCTTTTTATTTACAAAGACAGCTGAGCTTAAGAAGAGTAGGTTTCTATAGTAGCTTTATAGCCAATGACCTTTCCCCAGGTATCTTAATTATTATTTTTTTAATATTTCTATCCCTTGTCTTTGTTTGTAAAAATAGTGATTACAACATACATGATACTTAACTAAAGTTTTTCTTCATTCAGGGTGGTTTACATTTTCTGGTATTCCACACAGAGCCTAGTGAGATAATGTGTTGTCATTTTCTCCCCCTCATGTGATTCAACAACCTAATAATTAACTAATCTGAGTTTCTCTGTTTAAAGGAACATCATCAGGCTTAGTATATTTGAAAGTATCATGACAAATCATTTGTTACACAATCATTGTCTAATTCCTCAATGCTAAGTAAAATATTTACTAGTACATTTGTAGCCAGGTACCAACACTCGTTCTGTTGGAATATTTTTAAAGGAGGTTCAGATATAAAAGCAATTCAAGATCACATTTTGTACACACTTGTGGTTCAGCAACCAAACCAGAGTATTGAAAATTAATCCTCTTAAAATCTTGGAATTCAAATTTCCAAGGGTGGGTTTTGTTTTATGCTACATGAGAAAGGCACAATTGATAATCTATCTATACCAACTTACAGATCTGTAGAAAATGAATAGAATAGCATAGCATAGCATAGCATAGCATAGAATAGTTGGAAGAAATATAGAATATAAGCTATAATAATACATAATATAAACTATAGAATAGAATAGAATAGTTCAGTTGGAAGGAACCTACAAACATCATCTAGTCCAACTGCCTGACAACTTCAGGCCTAACCAAAAGTTACTTCAGGCCTAACCAAAATGTATTATTGGGGGTATTGCCCATGTGCCTCTTGAATACTGACAGGCATGGGATACTTCTTGCCTGTTCCAGCGTTTGATCACTGTCATGTAGTTAAATGATTTTTGTACGAGACCCAGACTGACCCCTCACACAGAAAACAAACAGGAAAGTGCATTTAGTTTAAAGGAAAATCCTTGGAATATCTCCTCTAGACTTCCCTCCAGACAGATAGTAGTGGTAACTGTACCATTGCATACAAAGAGAAGGGAGAGTTTTCAGGTAAGAGGAACCTGTCAATGTCCAAGGTTCTTCAGGCAGAAGGATTTATACATCCGCAGTAATTAATACTTTCCTGGTACCTCCAATGTAAATAGTCACAGCAATCCCACATTCCATGCGCTGACTTGCATGGCACAGGAGAGAAACAGGACAGGTAACAAGACAAAAGTGGAAAGGTTATATTAAATTGTGGGAGGGAGGGCCGATGGATTTGGGATAACATTTCTATTATCCCAGTTCTCTGTCCCTCAGTTCACTGTTGTGGCTTTTAGATAATCCTGTGTGCTACTTGAAGAGAGGAGGAATGCACTGCAAAAAGTTTGGTCACTTGTAGGTACATAGTTTTGCAAAGAAATGCAAATTTCACATAAGTATATTTGTCATATTTCTCCAGAGATACATATTATATGTTGTTTTTCAGGAAATAATATCTCTTGTCCAGGCAAAAAAACACATGAATTTACTATGTGCCACTCTCCTTAACTGGGTATTACAGAAACTTCAAGTATGCTGACTGTTTTGTGATTCTAGACTGTTTTGTGTTACTAGAATGGGTTTTGCTGATGGATAGAAAGATAGAAATTTTAATAGGAATTTCTGTCATTTATGCCTTGCATATTCACTTGCACAGGATTTCTGAGTAGGCAACTTTCTCATATTAGTTGTTTTTGTTTTCCATTGGGGAAAACAAGCAAACAAACAAACCAAAACAGAATCACTGTAGTTTGATGTTTCTAGAACATCAAAGTCCCCTGTGTAGAAATGAATCA
The DNA here is from genome assembly GCF_047663525.1 of Anas platyrhynchos. NCBI lineage: Eukaryota > Metazoa > Chordata > Aves > Anseriformes > Anatidae > Anas > Anas platyrhynchos. Next base: position 39,199,765 of record NC_092621.1, on the reverse strand, counting down.
TCCCTGAATTAATCTTTTTTTTTTTTTTTTTTTTTTTTTTCCTGAGACAGGAAGAGATATCACATGGTAGAGCTACATAGCTTTCCTAGCCTGTTAAATATTTACAGAGTAAGGTCCTGCATGATTTATTCAAGAAAGATATGCATTGAAATCTGGATAGGTTTTTCCCATGAAAAAACAGGATAGAAAAGAGTTGAAAAGAACTAATCTAGATAATTGATGGACGCTTTTCTGTTAGAAAAGAAAATAAATTCTGGGAATGTAAAAATTATTTCTATAGCAGTGGCAATAAGAAATAAGAAAGAACCATAAATGAGAAATCTCCAAAGAGAACAGGTCCTTTCTGATCAAATGTTCTATCTGAAAGTTTCAGGGGCAGAGTTTCAGTATTCTTCTGCCAATGATGTGTTCAAAACACTTGAAGATACCTGTGTGCTATGATATTACAGAAGAAAAGGGCCTTTCAAGCCAGGAACATAACACTGGACTCAGACCCTCTTTATCTGTTTGTTTCTAACTGCATATGTAAATAATTTATTACTAAAAAAATGCTTCTAATAGAATTGAATAATTAGCAATGGTAGAATTTGTTTTATTGTTACTTGATTAGACTGAAAAATAGATTCATTATCTCAAAGATAATTAAGTGAGTAGAATGAACTTTAGTTTCATTTTCACACATTTTTTTTCCACATAAGTATATTTGTCATAATTATTTAAATCTGCTTATAATACAATGTGAAACCCTAGCATTTCAATTTGTTTTCACTGTTCTGAAAAATACTGTAGTAACAGAAACCTTTCCTTCTTTGTTCCATTTATACTTTCTAAGAAACTTTCTGCAGAAACTTTTGTTTCGAGACAAAACAACACTAGTTCCTAACAAAATGTGAAATGATTCTCTCACACTTGCACACTTCCTGAAATACTTCAGGTAAAAGGATCACTAAACATTAATTACTAACATACATAATATCATAAAAAGATCAGAATAAACATTTTAATTACTGACATAATGTTGCTTTCATATAAGATGAAATGTGCACATATTACAGTCTGAGGTGAATGCATCAGAGAAGTTAACAAACACAAACACTACTAACCTTGGTGTACTTAATTTTCAGATCTTTGAGTGGTTCTGGCAGTGCTGGAAAAACTGGAGAGGGATTGCTGTCTGAGCCTTGCTTCTTCATATTGTCAAATCAGGAGTTTGAGGACGTTCCTGAAACACAGGTGAAATGAGGTATCAGGGAAGCACAGTGATTTTTGTCCTGACTGAGCCCTTAGCTTTATTTGTGCTTTTTTATCTGTACCAGCTATGGTATATTTGCATACAGGAATATGATTGGATGAAAGAATTCCCTGCAAAGAGAAAATGACACGACTTATTTTTAAGACCAGAAGTAACAGCCTTTTCACTGAGCTGAGATATTGAAGTAGCAAACTCTGCTGACAAAATGCGTTTAGTCAGACTCCGTATTTTTCACATAGGAGAACACAGTTTAAGGCCTCCTCTTCTTACCTGTAAGATTGCTTTCTCTCAGAAGGTAGGTCCTTAGATATTAAGTGATGTTCTTCACTTAATTGATGGCAGCTCTGAAGATAAAGACACACTTGTTAGTTCTGGAAATAAACTAAACCCTTCTCACTAGAGAGCTAGCAAGAATAACACCCAGAGCTGGAAAGTATTCAGCAGAAAACAAGCCACCCTAGTTTGTGCTTTACTATGTTCAGAGTAAATTATAATTCTTATAATTAATACTTGTTTTGTTGATCACAGAGATAACAGATGACTGTGCTAATACATAATCCTTCATGTGCTTTTCAAGAAATGTAAAGACAACATAGTTTAATCTAGGAAAACCAACAAGCAAACAAGCAAACAAACAACCAAACAAAACCCAACTTCTCTGGGTAAAACCAAGCAAGGTCTTGTTCTTATTTTTTCAGGTAGCAGCACAGATTTTTAAGGACAAACTCTTTACAGTAGGGTCCTTTGGAAAATCTGAGTTTGTGCCTTTCAAAAGGAATTATTTAAAAGACAGGGCTTTCCTACCAAGAATAGAAAGCACCAGCATATGTATATAGAGTTCTGATTATTCAATAAGAAGCATATCTCTGGTACTGGTATATGTCACAAGGAATTCCTTTCTTCATGAAGTCCTATTTTTTCTGAAGAATGACATCACAGAACAAGATGGGATTGCATTAACACCTGTTTTTGTATAGTAAGTTTTTGATACATGCACAATGGATTTGAGCCATAGAAATAAAGAGAAATGATCTTATTGCTTTCATTGAGACTGCACAGATGCTTGAAAAACTCACCAAGCTCAGTTAATTCATGTATCAGGCATCATCTAAACCATCTGGTAATGGTGGCTTTGTTGCTTTTAACTGATGGATGATGCAGGACATCATGAAATTAATCTTATGATGCATTAGTTATATGTAACATACTTTCTGAATTAAAGAGCATACTATAATTCTCATTGATTATTATTGTGTTTGGACATATGATTGGAACAAGGGTTTCTAACCCTTAGAAAAGTCTAAGTAACTTGTGGATCAGGCATAATTTTCAGAAAAGTCTTCTTGCAGTGACATGCTGTGGGGACCTGAACAAGTTTCAATCACCCACTCTGTTATGTGAAGAAAGGAGTCCAGTTCTCATTGCTATAATGCCTTATCTAGAGTATGTTATTTTCTAGCTGTTATTTTCTTTTTTGCCTCAGTTGGCTGTCTCAAAATGTCAAGCTGGCTGACTCAAGACATCAGGAATGATGTATTTGAAAATGTAGTGAACAACACTTTCTGACTCTAACACTTTGGATTACAATGTTTGCTTGCCTTAGAGAATGTCTTTCTTATGAGATTTATGAGACTTAGAGAATCTTACAAAAAAATAAAAACAAACAAACAAACAAACAAAAAGCCTAAATTGGATTTGTTCATTAATGATTCTAAACAGTTTCATAGTTTTATTCTACCTGTATTTGGAATATGAATTTTTTCTTTCTTTCCTTCCTTCCTCCCTCCCTCCCTCCCTTTCTTCCTTCCTTCCTTCCTTTTTCTCTCTATCTCTCTTTCTCTCTTTCTCACTCTCTCTTTCTCTCCCTCTCTGTTTCTCTCTTTCTCTCTGTTTCTCTCTTTCTCCCTTTCTCTCTTTCTTTCTCTCTTTCTTTCTTTCTCTCTTCCTTCCTTCCTTCCTTTCTTTCTTTCTCTCTCTCTCTCTTTCCTTTTTTCCTGCTTTCATTCTTTTCTTCCCTTCCTCCCTTCCCTCTCTCCCTTCCTTTCTCTCTCCCCTCCACCTGCCCCCCCCAGTTTAAATTTAAAGTCTGCTCTAATAATCTTCCTGCTAATAATCTTCCTGTCACTTATTGCTCCACTAACAACCTAATTCATCTGCTAATTGCTTTGATTTGTGTATCTTAAACAGAATTTAACTGGAGTTGTAACAGAAAGACCAGTGGAAATACCTGGTTTCGACTGAAAAATAACCTTTCTCCCAAGTGAGGGTGTCCTAAAAAAAAATTGATATTTTGATACCGTCTTTTTCCTGATTTATTTATTTTTTTATTTACAAATGTTCAAGTTACAAGTCAATTATAATAACTTCTTTGAAACACAGTGAGGTTTTTCTCTTTAAATATCTATAACTACAACCTGAAATCTGCTTACATAAGCTTCATAGATACTTCTCTGGGTGCAAAGTTTTGAATTCTCCCTAACATGTTGTTAATAATTGTTTTATTTTTCTACACAATTTGTTCATCTACTTTATCCTTTTTTTTTTTTTTTTCTTTGCCATTTCCCTCTTTCCCTCTTGTATTGAATGAATCACCTTCACTACCACTCTTCCTGAGAGCCCTTTATTTTCTCTGAAAACCTTGTGCATTGTTAAAAAGATCTCATCTCCTAAAAAGATTACTTGCTATCTTGAACTCTTTGCTTGCCCTGTCATCTGGTCTTATCTGTTGAGCGAGACTTGCTCCAAGCTTTAACATTAATGTCAATAATTCCTTTACTTTGTGGTCTCGTATCTGTGAATGCCTGACTCCCTCCCCTTTTCCAGGAAATTCTAAGTATTGCTTAGAGAAGCTGTTCATGATCCCCCTATGGTTTCCTTCTTCTCATAAATTTCATATTCACTTTCAGCCTAAGATTCTCCTAAGCTGGTAGAGAAATTGTTTCCTTTTCTTCACATCCTAAGTTCCTGTTTTTGACAGTTTCTATTTTTTTTTAATTCCTTTTTTTTTTTCCTCATACTGCATCATTTTTTACTCATTTCACCTAAATAATGATGTGCACTTCAAGCACTATATATTTAGCAGACTTCACTATTCTTTCAAATAATGGATAAAGCAACACTTAAATATTGTACCTGGAAATTTACGTAATATTTTCCATCTAATATGGTAAACATCAGATTCTGTCTAGTTTTTTGTTTTCCTTTTTGCTTTTGTTCTTTTTGTTTCTTTTGCTGTACTATGTGACTATGATAGTTCTACGTTTTAATACAAAACTTTTCCCTAGGTTTAAACCTATTGAGTTCCCCTATTCAATATAAGATCAAAGAGGAACAAAGAAAAGTCACTGGTTCATCATGTAAATTGTAATTAACCTATGAGACGCCTTGCTGCATGATAACAGCAATAATAGTTGGTAATAAAACACAAGATTGAGGGCTGCATGGACTTTAGGACTGTCTTAGTCTATTAGGTCAGTAAATTAAATGAAGCTTGTACACCAGTGAGCTGGGAGAAGCTGTAAATCATTTGTTCTTGTGTTTCTTCATAACATCTAAAAAAATTAATAACTAACCAAACATAACATTCCACAGTACAAGTTACCTCTCTCCTCAGAAGTCATACAGTAAGATATCACCAACATTGTTAGCAGTTCTTTTTGATTGGGTTTGTTGCAACCTAGGTGGGCAAACTATTTGTCCTATAGTCTTGAGATTCATTGAACTGGCATATTCATTACATTAGACACCACTTAATAGACAGCAGCATACAGACTAAACCAAAGTTTTTGGTTGGGATAGTTGGCAATCCAACTAGTGAAATCTGTGTGCCAAAAAAAACCAAAAACACAAACAAAAAAAAACAAAACAGCTGGAGGTAACCTGTGACTATTTTTATTTTCCTAAACATGATACAAGCATCTTCTAAAATGCTCTGTCATATCCAAACTGCACCGAGAAATCAGTCCAGAAGTCTTTGCCAATTCATATCAGTGTCTCCAGAAATGTCATACAGATCTAATGTCACTAAATGACTATTTCTAAGTTAATGGCTTCACAAGAACCAAAGACAAGGTTTATGATTCTATTTAGTATATTTATGTTGATGTATGCATTTAAAAAAGACGTACTTTACTTTTAATTGTACTGTAGAAGATTATTCCAAGAATAGACTCATCTCTTACCCAGAAATTGCTTTGAGTTTTTTAAAGGCCAGAAAGTGTTTTATTTATTTGTTTGTTTGTTCATTTGTTTTGTCTCCCCCTTACCCTCCACCCTCCCAGAGGTCAGCTCTTTAAACCATCATTTAGGAATTGTTACAGGACTAGACAGAATCTTGTCTCTTTTCAAAACAGTCTTTATCATTATTACTATTATTACTTTGAATCACTGCCAAACTGTCTTCCCAATTCCCACAGTCTGTGTGTCTCCATTCTCTAGCAATAGGGGACAGGTGACTTACATTTTGTGTACTATTGAGATTACAATCACAACAGTAAGAAATTCTTGTCCATAAGTTTCTACAGAAAAGAGAGTTTGCCCTTCAAAACACATATACCTGATCATTAAAGAAATCTAACTATTGCCTTTTACCAGACAAGCTCAAAGCTGAGTAGATCAGATAACACTGAATATGTTTAGCTTGCACTACTTCTAATGAAGGACAGTGCAAGTATTTTAATGAAGGTGAAAAAAGTTTTTGTTCAAATGACAAAACTTTCAGTTTTTGTCATTTATGGTTCTGGCAATGTTCCAAATAGCCTCTATTTGGCATCTGATAATCTATCAAAATTACTTCTTGAATTGCGTAACAATTATGCCTTCTAAAAAGTGAGATAATGGTTTAAGTAACCTCAAAAAAAAAAAAAAAGTTACTGTAATTCAAAACACTTAAAATGAATAATCTTCCATAGTGATTTAGGGCACTGTTGTCAAAAATGCTCTAGAATAGGAAGTGAATACAATCACCTGCTGTACCTCTTGGTACCTTGGTAATGGTATTGTATCATTTGTGTTGAATGTAGTCTTAAATATTTAAGCATGACCTTATCATAAAAAAAAAAAAAAAAAAAAAATCACTTGAAAATCTCTATTGAGACTGTTATAGAAAATTCTGGATAGATGAACCACTTCTTCCAAACTCAGATAATACAGGGATTGAAGTGGTTCACATGGATATACTTCTGATATTGACAGAAACAGCCATTAACTTTGGACTGGAAAGTGAGTTTCAGGAGTACCAAAACAGGTTAAAGAAGGGGGAAATACAGTTTCATAAAATAACCGGACCTTCACTCTGAGATTCACTTTTTCAATCTTTCTTATGTCATCCTATTAATGGTGGCACAGAAGAAATGGAAGTCATTATTTAGAAACAGACACACTGGAGTGAATTGTTCTGAATTGTGTGCCATCTTTTGTCTCTGAACTGGGAGTCTGAATGTAGGTTGCAGGTGCTAGATCTGGAAATTTTAACTTTGAAATAGAAACCTTCAAGCCAAAATGATTTTTCCCCCCCTGTGGCTACTGAGAAAATTCTTTTGACTTTAACAGTACCTGAATACCTGGCACTTCTGAAAATCCAATCATTCATTTTATTTAAATAGAAGTCTCTCTCAATACAATTAGAAATCCTTTCGTCCTTATAAAATTTCTGTGAGGTACAAACTCATAGGGTGAGGCAGCTGACAGATGCATAAGCATTTAGTTATTTGAAATTTGAACCCAGCGAAAAATCTTTTCCTTTTGCTACATGGACAATAACATTGTATGAAGAAATGTCCCGGAAGATATTTCTCCATAATGCCTCCACAAACAAGTCTGAGCACACATTTTAATACTAGGTACTGTTTGGCTGATTCATGCAAACACCTTTGCTCCAGTAATGGCCAGGTTTAACTTGCTTTGGTTCAGTACAACAAAGGCAGAGTCAGAGCAAGAAGTAGAAAAACTAGTGCTACCCATTTCGTTATCTTGATATCAAGAGATATTGAATGACTTCTTGATATCTGCACATGGTCTGCTCAAAAAGATGCCATCATGAGGTTTATTTTCTGCTGAATCCATAATGACACTTTTAGTCCAAGACATTTTCTGAAAGGAGGGACAAAGTTAAGTGTGTCCTCTACTCTCCCACAAAAATTTGCAGCCACATTTTTTTTTCTTTGTCCCTATTTTTCTCTCTCTCTTTTTTTTTTTTTTTTTCATTCAAATAGAACCCCACCTATTAGTAGAGCAATATCATTTCTTCCAATTTTATGCAAAAATCAGGTACTATCTTCTCAGTTGTATGCAGAAAGTCCTGTGCAACAAATTTCATGAAATTTCCACCTTTTTACCTTAAGTACTTTCACAGCAGACAACAAAGTATGACAAGGGAACCAAAGAGAACAAAGTACCTAGAAATGATAGTTTGGGCTTGGAGTTAAAAATACCACAACCTATTCAAAACATGAGCATCAGTCTAATACCCTGGAAACCCCAAACACTGGAATAGTGGTAGTGCAAATCAAATCTGCTGGTGAAAAACAGTAAAAAGCCACTTTTAAAAAAACAGTCACAATTCCACTCCCTCAGATTTTACTGGGCGGAAATGACATGTTTTGTCTTGATTAGCCAATGACATGGCTCATTCTTCAATAAATTTATGTCACTCTCATTCAGTTATCTACTTCTCAGCTAACTTTACAGCAGCCCTTCCTAATCAGTGGTGAGAAATAGAGCACTTAGAGCAAATATCCTCACACTCCAGAAGAGGTATTTAAAGTAGGCCAACTGAATAACATCCCAGAAGTAAACAGTTATTGTTGTTGACAGTAAAGGAAGTCTAGTCATCTACCTCTAATATAAAGACTTTATTGGAGTTTCTGGAGTGTCCTAGAGCCAGGTGGAATATGTTATATGTGTGTGTATATATATATATATATATATATATATATATATACATTTTATATATATAAATGTTTTTATATATATATATATAATACATACATACATATATACATATATGTATGTATGTATTTTATTTTCACTATAGGGAGATGTCTTCATGTCTATCATTTATGAACAATTATATTACTTTTGGACTGCAAACAAAGCTTAACAATATCCTTCTGTGAATAGCAGGCCCTCAGGAGAAGATAAACACATCCTCTCTGCCGAAGAGTCTTTGCCTTTTAAAAGATTGACTGGGAGCCCAGGAATATTTATTTAAAATCTAGCTGGGTTTAACTAGAGCAAAATGTTTTATTAGAAGCATGTACATCAGTCTAAACACGTTTTCAGAATGCTCATCTCTCTTCTCCGGACATCTCTGCATGGCCTTTACTTTCTGTAACACGTTTCTTACTTTGTATTGATTCTGCGGGCAGATGGTCTATCTTATATGAAAGGCAATTTGGAGATTAAAAACAATGACTTCAATGCAATCATAAAAAGCAACCTCAAAGAAAAAGTAAAGAAGTAAATAGATATTTCATGGCAAGATGGTAAAGAACAGTGTTTCATAAATTATTAACACTATTTCTGGAAAGGTTAGTTACAGAATTTATTTCAGCCACAGGAAGCAATTTTCTCTGTAAAGCAGATAAAGCTAAGTACCAGCTATTTTAGTATTACTGTACTTCCTAAAAGTTGCAAGAATTAGCATCTAACAGAGTTAGCTTCTTTACGTTGAAAAGTCTTGTAATTGTTTCTTCTCCCTTATTTATTTTATCATCATAAAACTAAGAAAAAAGTGAAAGATATGACAGTTTCCATGAAGAAGATAACAAATAAAAACAACTCATTATAATTTGGTACATCAAAAATATACATGCAGTTCTGGAGAAATCATTTTTTCACAAATCTGATTTAAATCATATTAATCCAAAATATAATTGTGACTCTTAAAGGTCTGTGACTGCACATGTTTTCCCTAAAATACAGAACATAATCAATTATATATATAAATATATATATATATACGTATTTCCAACTATCCTAGTTCTTTATTATTATTTATTTATGTCATTAAATATGTGTAAAAATGAGGTCATAGAAACTGTCTGTTCATAAATTAGCAACTCCCAAAAGTATATGTTTTTCACTCAGGCTAATCTATTTTTCATGTCAACAGGATATTATTTAAATGAAACATTATTAATGGTCTTTAAATAAATAAATAAATAAATAAATAAACTATTCTGAAACTTTATGAAGATTTATAATTCTTATGTCTCACTTCAAGAAAACTATGGAAAGAACATCTGGCTATAACAAATGAGAACTGATATATGACCAGTATTTCCATAATAACATCTCATCAATGAATAATTGTGAATAGAGTTTTAGTAAACAACTTCAAATATTTCATGGCAGTCTTGGAGAGCAATGAATGAGTTTTAATATTTAGAATATTTTTCTTTGATACTGTTATATTTGTTCCTAATTATTCTGAAAACAAAAACAAAACAAAACAAAACATTAAATTGAGGTCTTTTTGCATATGTCAGAATGAAAAACTCCTATATATTTTCTGTTAAAAATTAAACTTATATATTTTTTTTTTTCAATATATAGGTCAAATGAGTGTAAGTAATAAGTAATGAAATAGTTTAAAGTTTCCTCAAATAATTGTTTATGAATAAGGAAGCAGATTTTATGCCACAGGTCACAGATAAAATCACTTATCAGTGAACATCACAAATAATTTAATGCAAATCAATAAAGTTCATGCAAGTGCAAAACTAGTCAGTTAGATCAGAATCAGGCCCAATGCTGGTTATTAACCTGCATTGTTAGCAACAAATGTTGCCAAGTAGTTTTCAGCATTTCCTCCATGAACTTTTGTTTCAAAGCCAAGATTTAGACAGCCGCAATTGGTTTTACATAATTGCTATGTGCTTTATAAGCCTGTCTGTAGTGATTGTATTCGTCATTTATGAAAGTGATCCATATGGAAATAACCTTTCTTCTTTTAAAGTTTCGAAGGGCATCTAGAAAAAAAGCTGTTGTACAGCTAAAAATAAAATGTCATGGGCATATGCATCACTTTTTTTTGTTTGTTTGTTTTGTTTTGTTTTATTTCCAGTGTTACTGTTTGATATTAATGACCAGCAAGACTTAGTGTTTCTCAAAGATTTATTTTTTGTATCTGGTTTTGTGAGATGTACTGGGCTCTAGGATCTGCATACTGGAAATGAGAAAATCCTTCTCATTCAAGAGCCACTGTACATTTTCCATACATAATGTAGTAAACAACTAGGATGTGACTTGAAAATTGCTGTTAGTAGAGCAAATCAGAGTATTATCTAATTTTAAACTAATTCAAAATCAATAACAGTCCATTTGTGTTAAAATCCTCCTGTCTCAAAATGCTTTTACTGTGTATATTACCAGAAAAGTCCTTCAGAGTTAGCTTGACACCATCCATGTCAGTAAGAAATCTCTGGTCTGAACTCACCTTTATAACATTTGAATTGGAATGAAGAATGCCAGCAAATTAGCATACTTGCAGTAGGAATATGAGTTATTAGAAATAAAAGTTAGCTTGGCACATCATACAACATTCATCATACAACATTTCCAAATTAATTGTGACATTGAAAAACATCAGTGGAGGATTTTGATGAATTTCCAACTTCTCTATTTTGCAACTGTTTAGTTTAACTTAAACAAACAAACATCTAGCATGAAGCAAGACCTCCCTTTGTTTACAGAGTTCAGGGAGGTTTCTGTGGATGCTGTCAGAGGGTGGTGTTTCTAATGAAAAGTGGACTTTAACCAGATTGTAAATCTGTGCATACATGTGCTCTGGGGGGGACTAAAACTCAGAATCCAAATCCCATTATAAAATAAAGTATCTCTGTTTTCCTGTTGGTACAGTCTACTCTCCCTTTAAGGTAATTAGTAAGATTGACAGTGTCCCCTGTACTGTAGTTTATATCTTAATTTCAAGTTTAGATGCAGTGAGTTGATCACATTAGGTTGTCATTTGTAATTCCCATTTTTCTATACTTTGTCATGGTTATAAGCGAATTCTCATGTGTTTGCTGTTAGAAGTACTGCACCAGTGTACATATGCTACTCATTAGCATCACTGGTGAGAATTAACAGCTAAAACACTTAACTATGATTTCTAGAAAGAAGATGTGATTAATAGCTCCCTCTGAGTACTGCTGAGAGTTTTCACATTGCCATTTCAAGAAATGGTGTTAGATCTTGAAAAACGTTGTGTAGTATTTAATTATTAAGTATTTAATTAAACAGTATGTTAAGGTATTGAAAACATTCAGGGGAAGGCAACAGGGTAAAGAGCTGGAAAGCATGACTTGTGAGGAGAGGCTGAGGATTCTTGGGGTTGTCCAGTCTGGAGAAAAGAAGGCTGAGAGGCAAATTCATTGCCCTGTGCAACTTTCTGAGGGGAAATGGAAAGGGAGGTGCCAGTCTCTGCTCTCTGGTAACTGATGACAATATACATAGTAAGGAACAAAGATGTACCTGAGGAGGTTCAGACTGGATGTTAGGAAAAAATTATTTGCTCTAAGGGTGGTCAGACACTGGAACACACAGTTGATGCCCCATGCTTTTTTGTGCTCAAGAAGCATTTGGATAATGCCCTCAATTAATTTGATTTAGCTTTTGGTTAGCTCTGAAGTGGTCACGGAAGTCTAGTCAGGCAGGACTAGGTGTTCTTTGAGGGTCCGTTCCAACTGAATTATTGATTCTAACTAATCATGTGTTATATGTGAGACAAATTTAAATTATATTAGTCATTTCTGTAAGATTCCTTCAACTTAGATATGAAGATGATGATAGCATCTTCATGATGATAGTACAAGAAGTCAGATAAATAGCATAGACTCTGGGAACTAATTTCCTGTTAACAAAGAAACATGTTAACTAGATGATTTGCAAAAGTAAAGTAAATTTAGTTACAGTAAATTTTATGAGAAGTTGAGCTTACACATCCCTATATTTTATATGTAGAGGCATTATTAACTTTTAAGCTAAAAATAGAAGTATGTTTTGTGGATGTGTACATGTGAATTTATATATATATGAAGAGTATTGCAGAAACAAGGCATGCTTTTTCAGATTGATTCAATAAATGTTTCATGTTCCTTTTAAGAAGATAATCTGAAGAAAAGCAAACAAACAAAGAACAACAACAACAAAATAAACAACAAACTTCTATCTACGAAGTGACAAGGTTTGACCCAAGAACAGTATAGTTCACTGAAATGTTTCAGTACATAGTTATTTTACTGCAATTGTGAATTATTATTATTATTATTGTTATAATAATAACAATATATATTAATATTAATTAATATTAATAAATACTACTACTAATAATAATAATAATAACAATAAATACAGCTGTAAATATATTTAAATTGTTAAATAATTTATAAGAAAACTGGGGTAAAAAACATTTCTCTCTTCATGGTTCTTTTTTGTTTGTTTCAATTTCTCCTTTTCTTTCCATAAACAAATTAAACAGTGAAAAGTACCTTTTAATCTCACAATGTGCATTTCATCCTATTTAATTTGATGGACCTTTAGGCTAATGCCCCAAAGTGTGCTTAGATCATCAGCAGATCCAGGACACCAATAATCTGTATAATTAAGAATGTAAATAAAACTATTTTTATCACAATTTTTGTGTAACATGTAACTTGCTGCCAAAATGTCTCAAGAAAAAATACAAATTCAAGCAAATTTCTGAGGAGTTTATTAACTTTTAAAAGTTTTAAAATGCAATTAGGTCTATTATGGTTTGAGTGCTCCTTTTATTAGTTAACAGGGTATTTGAAAAACTTTAAGGAAGTATATGAAAGCTGAGAACATCAAGGTATCTTACACCTAAGGAAAAAAAAAAAAAAAAAAGTACATGTTTATAACATTTCAGTGCATTTTTCAACATCCTGCAGAGGATTGTTAAATACATGTACTCTGGCTTATTCCTTTGGAGGATAGTGTGAATGTTAAGATTTATGCACAATAATTGTGCTTATACAAAGCACTAAAAAAGTTCTAAGAATTGTGCATTACTTGGATGATAACCCAAAGTTGTGTCCTGGAGTTGTGATAATGATAGTAAAAACCAAAATTTACCCGGACAATCAGAAAATTTTGGAGAAAGTAGAGAGGTAAAAATGAGTCAAAGGTAGGAGACCGTGACCAAAATTAGAGTCACTATTTATTTATTTATTTATGTTCTCTGAAAAACAAGCTGCATATTGCTTAATTTTAAAAATTGGGTTTTAATATCTTTATATCTCTGCTATCTTTTCTTGTTTAGTTATCTTGCCATACTCCACTGACACAGAAGTTCTGCAGGCTGTGGGAGACAGAATGTAGTCTTTCTAGCATAAATTGAAAGTTCTTTTTGTTCAGGATAAGGTTTGCATGAAGCCACTCCTTTCCCATTATTACCAGGAAAGATTTACAATTTCTATGCAAAACTAAGCAGAATGCTGTTTCCTAGAAATTTCACTTTGACTTTTGTATTAGCTCAGCATATGCCAGCATTAGAACTTTTACCAAACTAGAAGTTAAAAAAAAAAAAAAAAAAAAAAAAAAAAAAAAAGGAGATAAACAGGACCAGTAGCAGAGAAGAATGGAGAGATTGTCCAACTACATACAAGGTAAAACTTAGAACACTAAAAAAAGATAAAGTCTGATTAGATGAAGGCTGAGCTACTGTGGATTCACATAAAAGAGAATTACATGTATAAAAGTATTAAAATAAAATAAGAGAACATAAACAAAAATGTTAGAATAGACTGTATTTTTGGTTTCTTTGTTTACTCTCTGAATATTTTCCCTTTATAGGTTAAGGACAGCCAAATTCTCTTTACAATGACGACAGTAAGAGCAGAAGCAGATGATTCACCTTCTCTTTCAGCACATAAGTCTGTAACTTTGTAACATGTCTCTTGAATAGAAATATTCCAAAACCACTGTAAAACTTTTCAGTTGCTGGGAGCTGGGCCACAAACTGCATTTTAACAAATGCATTTTTAAAATAAATTTTCTTCCATTTTCTTCTAAACTGTATATTGCCATAGTGGGGCTGTACAGGGTTTCTTAATTTTCTTTCTAGCACTGAATTTTTTCATGTTCCCTTTCATGGACCTTTAATAAATATACTTTTTCCTCTGGTTTGTTCTTCAACACTTATTTGAACATAATACTAAAGTGGTAAAGCTGGCAGCTAGGATGTTGCATAGTGGAGTTCCATTTTGTTCTCTTATGATTCATTCTACACACTGATGTAACTAGACTTAGCTCTCCGTGCATCTTTACACTTCATGGTCCATTTTTCACAAGGCTCACTTACCTTTTTCAATCTTTCATCACTATCATCTCTTTTGGACATGTCAACAAAATATATGTAACTTATTTCTTATTTATTGATTTCTTGTCAGAAATCAAACGAAAATGTGGAAAAAAAGGATACCATTAATCCTTGTGTACTAGCTGTGCAATACTTGTCTAAGATCTTCCTAACATTACAAGTTCTTAGAAACCTCTTTTTTCATTCATTTGTTTGTAAAGTGTCCTACCTTGCCAAGGACACTTTACAAACAGTGGAACAGAATGCTGCCATATTTCTACATAAAAAGCAGAGAAAGATCTGTTTCTCTCAGGATCATTCTTAGAACAACTAGAGAAAATCTGCTCTCTGAGGGGAAATTACATGAGGTTCAAGTGCTGTAATTTACAGTGAAGAGGAAGAATAATTGTAAGATGAGAGCAGGGTCATCAATCTAGAAATGTCATGCAAGTTCATATTAAGCCAAGAGGGACTATTAAGACGTCACTTAGTATCTAAGTAAATTTATCGATATGCTTAGTACTCACAGTTCAGAAAGGTTTAGTGTTTGGAGAATTGCATTTTCATTTCACCTAATGCAATTAAAAATATTTAATTATAGGCAGAAGCTTTTGGATAATCAATGTAAGAAGCTCTGAAAGACAAAGTGCATGAGTTGTTTTGACAATATTAGGCTTATGATTTGTTTTCCCATTTCTTCTCTTTGTGACGGCATGTAAAACAAAATAATACAAACATTTTATTAGATTGTATTATAGTGTCTTGTCTGTTTTTAATGTATCTACAGCTATACAAGTAATGCATTTAAAACAAGTCAACAACAAATCTACTAATTTTTGTGTTTGTTTATGAGGATAAAGGAATAGCTGCTTGACCATGCTACCACTGAGGAAACTGCAACACTGAACTTAAAAGTAATGACGTTTTAATGAAATATTGCAAATCCATTCCATTTGTATGATATACAGATCCTAATTTTGTCATGCACTGGAGTGTAAGATTAGTTAAATAGAAGATGCTGACAACACATTCTTAGGACTATGTGATTTTTGTACAACATTTCATTTTTCTGTTTATACAAAGACCAAAAAGAATGTTTCTTAGAATAAGTCATGGAAATATGTTTTGGAAAAAAGTTGTAAAGTTCCAAACATATGAGAATGTTATAACGTCACAAAAATCTCCAAATAAAAGGTCACAGAGTTCTTTTTAAATTTCTCCCAGATCTGACCACAAAATAAGAAAAGCTGCTTGCTTCAATCTAAAAAGAAGGATAGGTCTCTAAACTTTCTTTACTAGTTTTATAATAACAAATAATATTAATATAATTTAGGGAAAAAGACATAATTTATTTAATCAAATTCAGGTTTAAGTGATATGTTAACAAACAAGAGAAGATACTAACTTAAGTATTGCATACAGGCATTTTGTCAAATATGTTTATGCATGGAGCTGGACAGCCAATACAGAAAATTCAGCATGAATATTCATGGCAGAAAGTATTTTCTTTTATGGTGAGCATTTGCAGAAACAGAGACTCTATGTAATGACATGCAGTGGATTAAAAAGGGACTATTTGTGAAAAGGGATGATGAGTGTTAAAAAAGGAAAGTATATTTATCCAAAACTAAGTGAAAATTTACGCCTAGAAATGTCTATAACTTTCTTGTTGTTGTTTGGTCAAAAGGTAAGAAGAAAAAAACAAACAAAAGCAAATTTACCTTAACGGTAATAATAATGACATTATATTGCATCAGCTATAAAACAGGGGAGAGTTTATAAAAAAACAGCCACATTACTTCTTGAAAGAAGTGTTTGCTTTATGGAAGCAAAGCACCATTTGGAGCTTTTGGAAGAAAGGAGCACTCCTTGTATAAGTGACTAAGTTGCAACCTAAGTCTTTGTAGCTGAGTATATCTTCCCTACCTAAGGGTGTGGGTAGTTCCCATGTCTTCTGGGACCTTCCTAGATGTTTTAAATTTCAGTTTTCAGAGGAGCATATTCATATTCCTAGTTATTCTCACCCAGATACTGAAAATAATATATTCAAATTTAAATCTTGAAAAGTCTTTTCCTTATATAAAAGTATGGATCTAATTTTTGTTTTATGAGAAAATGTTATACTTCTAACATTTATATGGGGCATATGTCCAATACATGATACTATTTTTTACATCAGTTCAACAAATCAAATGAATTTAAAGGTACAGATCTAATTAATATCTGAATTTCTTGCCAATGTCAATACTAAGCAGAATGGAATACCCAATACCGAAGGGTCATACCCCCCAAAGGTTGCATATTTCTGCATACAACAAACTATCCTGAATATAGCTGGAGCCAAGCTTTCTGTGAAAACTCTGTCCAAACAAAATTTCATAGACAGGAGTGAATCAAAAGCATTCAGCATTGTGGATTCTTTAAATTTACAAATGCTTTGCAGTGTTCCTATTAACACTTTAAATCTTATTAACATTATCAAAGTTTTATGCTGTATCTGTGGCTTCTGAGGAAGCCACTAACAATCAGATTGATATTATTCATAGTCCTCAGCACATAAGAAGCTAATATTCTTCCATAGCTAATATGAACAATTGTGTTGATATCATGAATGCTGTAGCCTGAACATTATGAACTTTATGACTTTATGCTAGCAGAAACTCATTTCTGTTTTCCAGTATTTCTTTATCAAGGTATCAATGATAGTTTTCAAGTACTTTTTAGCAATCTGCCTAAACATATGCAATGCATTTTTATATAGACTGAATTTTAGTTCTAAGGTGAATTTGAGCACAAAATCAAGTGGAAAAAAATACCGTGGTTTCAAGTATTTTGTCTTATTTGTGTAGTTTGCTTTCTATACGTGTAAGTCTTGATAAGGTAAATCAACTTTACTAGCATAAATATTGATAACATATGATGCACTGTCTAAATACCAAAATGATTTGCAGCAGTTTTTAATACCAAAGTTGTTAAGCTGTTTGAAGCAGTGTTTCTGTAATGATAAACTCTAAAACTGTTGGCTTTTAAAAATTGTAATATTTCTAGTTAGATAACCACATATGTGAGTCTCTGTGTGCCACAAACTCCCAGAGAACACAACAACCCCTGCATTATTTGTACATTTTAAAAGTTACTTTGTTCTTAATTTTGTAGCTATTTATTCAATGTTTACTATCATATCCTGCAATCTCTAGGTTTGAGAAAGTTTCATGTTCAGTACAGCTGGAGCCAAGCTTGCTGTGAAAACTCTGTCCAAACAAAATTTCATAGACAGGAGTGAATCAAAAGCATTCAGCATTGTGGATTCTTCTTTAAATTACATAATTTTGTATAATAATTCCACGCAGTTCATTATAAATTCTTTCCCTAGTTTGATATGTACTGAGGTGTTGTTTTTTTTTTCTCCTACTCTTGCCATACCTGTATAGATTGGTGGAAACTAGAGATTTTGCATGTATCACACTGAAAAGTGTGATGTATAGGCATGGTGCATTTACAGGGGCTTGCACAGTTTTATATGGGGAAAGTAATGAGGAACGACAGAAACTACTGTTCTAATCTGCTGCATGCAAGGGGATAAATATGTTTACTCCTGTAAACTACCAGTGTATTTATTATATGTATGCTAGAATGGTAGAATAGTATATGTATGGTAATTGTTTTCTACATTTCTAAATGCATGCATTAGCTAGATACAAGTTAGAGAGATGATAGATTAATTTAGTTTTAATATCTCTTCATACTTTTTTTTTTTCCTGCTATTTTTATTTCTTCTGGACAATGATTTAATGTGTGACTTCTTAAAGATGCTTCAGAATACCTATATAACTGCAACTGATATAACCTCAGGTGTCACTGAAAGAAATTATTAGTATCACCTACTGCGTATATTTGTAATGTTTGATTTTGATTAAATCACAAATTTATACCCTAGTTTTATGCAAGTCTTGCATTGTGATCACATAATTGTAGTTATATAACATAAACAGTTTTAATTATTGATATTGAAGCAGAAGCATTACGGTAAATTCTTTTAGGTCCATGCAGATAATAAAATACTTTTCATTGTTGTGTAAAACAGACCATTACCTTTCTCTGCATGTTTGCATTACTATATAAAAGAAAAATCAATCAGAGGATCATTATAAGGTCTTAGTTTTTCCTCTCCTCACTGAATCTAATATAGTTTGCACATAATTGCTCCAATATAGGGGAAAATATATAACCAATATATTAATAATAAACATTTAAAAAACAACAACAACAACAAAACTAAATTTAATGTAACATTATTTGGTCTCATGTGGGTACTAACTCCCTCTTATACCCTGATAAGAAATTGACAAGGATATCTTTTGGAAGGGACTTCGCCTTCAGCAATGTGCAGACATTATTATATGTTCAGATAATCAAGACTATATTTCAACTTTCATTATATATTCCTTTTTTTTGCTATTAGTCTAATGTTTTCTCTGATATAAAGAGATGTTTAGGAGAAAGTCAATTAAAATTTCTCTCTATATATAAACATATTTTGTTTGTAATATGTTCAAAATGTCCCTTGATTAGCCCTTTTTTTTTTTTTTTTTTTTTTTTTTAACAGATTTTTCATTTTGATTCATGTATACCAGATTTCACCTGGAATTCTTTAAATTCAAAGCACATTTGCATTAACATTGCTAATTAATGGATAATTTTTAACATTAATTACTACAACACTTCATCTGTGTGAAGGCACATGCATACGTAATAAGCATTTTAAAATTACCATCATCCTGTATTTGGCTGTTGCTAAATGACAAATGTCATACAACTCTCTTTGAAGACAAACTTTATGTATTTATGTATTTACATATACACTTATGTACACACAGACAGATCTAAGTTCTATACATGCATAAATATTTGTATTAGCTGCACAGCTCTAACTCTCTTTCCTGAGCAGGCATTTCAACCAAACAGTATCATATGTAGTCAATCAAAAATGCAAGGCCTTACCTTTACAATCAGGGCTTGATTTCCTAGATCTGTTGTATTTCACTTCAACAGCACACTCTGTGCTAAGGTCTGTGATCCACACTACACTCAAAGTACCAGGCATGACATCTATATATACACAATTCAGTAATAGCAACAAGTGAATACTTAGATTCTTACTTCAGTTCCACATTTATCAAGTGATATTACTCATAGAAAGAGATCCTTCAAGCAAACAATCTGCTTTGAATTGGAGGTGATCTCGATGATACACTTGAAAAAAAAAAAAAGCGCTCATTGTACAACAGCAGATGAAAATACCCGCAGCCATTGCACGTACCATTCATTCTACTAACCATGTAATATACATTGTCATTTTGACGTGTAGATTATTTCTCTTCCTCTATCACCTCCACGTCAATCCAATTCACTCATTCTTGCCAATGATGAAAAAAAAAATAGAAAAGGAAACACGACGGAAAGATTGTTATCCTAGATCTGCATTTGCGGAACATTTTAAAGCCAGTTAGATTAACCAGTGGGAAGATGTTAGTCTTGATAAGAGAATCCCCACTGGTTTTCTGTCTCCTTTAGACAATGAAATCACATAGTTGTGTCTGTGCCTCTCTGTTTTGGATTGTTCTATTTTAACACATAACAGATTGAGGGCTGCCTACTATCCCTAATTAACTCAAGTTAAACTAATGAGAGAGAGAGGGTGGAGGGAGTGCCAAAAAGAGAAAGATCATGAGTTGGAAGAGATTGAATTACAACTTAAAGAGGATGGAGAAAGGATAAGAGAAATGGGGGAGGGGGGAGGAGGTGCAGATACAGTTAGACTGCAAAGTGATTGAGAAGAAGGGAGAGATTTACCCTTCGATTCCAAGAAAAGGCAAAGATGTCCTGCAGAAAACACCAGAGAAATACACACAATCCAAAGTTGTACTGAACTCAGACTCTAGTTTCTTGTTGGGAAATACTTCAGCACCCACTGGAGAACAGCTCAGATTCCAAACTATTGCAATGCTATCAACAGCTTTCTCAAGCATGTGTCCACAATTTATTGATGTAGTTCTTTCTGCCAGCAAAATACCATGTAAACTACTCATGGAAGAAAGTGGTTTGTTCTGTCTGTTCTTCCCAAGCTGCACAAAAACATCAGGGAAATGTTAGATTTTTTTTTTTAGATTGTATTAAACAAATTTAAATGTAGTTTCCCTTATGGTACATGTTAGAAATATAAATACATACACAAAGAAGGTAGAACTGAATGATCCCAGAGCAAAAGCAATTTATTACTTTCTGAGATTTGAATATTTCTAGATTGCATGTGTTTTCAAAAGAGGTCTAAATCCTGAAATTTCTTGTTAAAATTTAGTTTGTGGGAAGTCACATTTATATTGACTATAACACAACAATTTTTTGATAGAGTTTATTTGGAAGACTCCCTATGTGATAATACAAACCTGAATCTTATATATGTCTTAAATACATCAGTGATCTTAAATACATTCAGTGCTGTGCTGATTCGGACCTAACAGCACAGGCACTTTTAGGTTACTTGTTGGGTTAGATAATACAGCATTTAATAAAATGGCAGCAACCTAATTTAATACAGAGCAAGTATGAAGTAAGAACTGGGTTTCAGGTGTATGCACAGTGTACATGTAGGTAATGTACTGCGTAGACCCCAGACCCAGAAGAAGATTTGGTCAATAATCCTATATTTCTGAGTCTGGTGTCTGCTCTCTCCACACACAGAGATGGGAGGCAGAGGAGGATTTACTGCAGTTTTAGATGAGGTTGTGAGTCTTACCACAAGTGAGATCACACCTCTTTCACACTTAAACATTCCAGACTAAGTCTGGGCAGAAGAAAGTGGTAGTAAAATCTGAGAAACAACAGAAGAAGTGACAGCAGCACTCTTTTTGGTGTGGTTGAGAGGAGGGCAGACTGGGGGGTCTTGGCAGTTGTGCCAAAGGAAAGGAGCGTGGTGAAGAAAATGTGGTGTCAGACCAAATGAGGTCAGGGGGAGGAAGGTACCAGATCCTCATATTGGGGAAATGAGAGAAGCAACATGCAGAAAAGTGCGAGAGCCAAAAAAAAAAGAGTGGGGCTGGGTGAGAATGAGTCTCATAAAGCCACCAACAGGCAAAGGAGTAAAGGAAGGCCAAGAAGAAGGTGCAGCCTGGCCCCTGCCAATCTCACCCCCCAGCAGAGCTCTTGTGGTGCTCCCTGCTTGTGGGCATACCAATGCCTACACATGCAGCCTTGTGCATGCCTGTGCTTCTACAACAGCCTGGCTTGGGGTTAATAAAGGCAGTGGTTGTTTTAACAAAGCCGAAGGGATGTGACAGGTAAGAGGGAAGGGAATAGCCTTTTTGGCTGGCTGTGGTTGTTTGTGTCTAACGAGGCCAGCTTGTCGCCAGGCTCTGTGCAGATGAAATGAAGCGATGGGATAAAGCAGGGCAAAGGAGGCGCCACGTTCTGACAGGCTGAGGTGTGACCTGATGAATCCTAACCACCATGGACATCCTTGGGAGTGCAAGGGGAGGGATGGCAGTAGTGCGGGGTGCAGGGGCACAGCCAAGCCTGGGGAGGGAGGGCGGGAAAGTGGGGCTCTGCAACACCTCGCTTCAGGCTGAGGGCACAAAAGGGAGCTTTAATTACAAACCCAGCCACTGGGACACAGATCTTCCTAAAATGAAAGTTTTATTGATTTATGTTCTCCAAGGAAACTTTTGATACAATCACTTCATATAGTGCCAAATAGCTTTAAACTCTTCATATCTTCATATCATTATATCAACAGAGAGCTTTTCTGCAGGTAGAGGGTTACATATTGTATGAGGAGATATAGGCATTTTCTTTCCAAATACATTCAGAGACATGGCCAAGTGCTAAAAAGCCTGCCTTCTAAGCCCTAAGTGTATGAGCACTTGTATCTTCATATTCACTCTGTGACTTTGGGCAGCTAAATCATTAACATACATCAGTGTTAGACAGGTATGGCTGCAACTTTCAGCAGCTGAAAGTGCTGCTGACCATGTGTTTCTACAATTACAGGAATACTCTTTCTGATAATGTCTGTGCATACCTGGGTCCACATGAACCAGTGATTTTACTGACATATAAATGTACCTTGTTAGAAAACTTTTACAGGAGGCTGCTGTAGGCAGTTAGGGATGTTCTATTTTAACCAGTCAGTACATAGGTATATGATACTGACAAAATTAATAAAAAAGGAGAATCTGAATCATAAATTGAAAATCAAAAGTAGTGGAATTTTGATCACCATTAAACTGTTCTTCCCTTGAGAAATACAAGACAGACACTACTAAGATTAAGAAGTTAGCAAAGATAGATTAGGAAGAATATATATGTGTAGCTATACAATAGTTGCATTTAGCATTCCTGGATACTGGAATACAAAAAGCAATAGAATTTTTATTTTTTATATCAAAATGTGAAAGAGAAAGATAACTGAAAAGAAAGGAAAAAAGAGATATACTACACTTTATTGCCTCTGGTAATGCAAAATCCATAGAAAATACTTTTGCTCTGAATAGTTTGTATTTATCTTTCATCTTATGGTGATGTTTCAAAAATGTAAAAGTAGTAACACTGGGGAAGTTTGGGTTGCTGCATTTTACTATGCAAAATTCACAGTAGTGATTAATATGTTATAGAAACCATATTATGCTTAACATACAGTGCTGCTTGGAGTGAAAGGCAGTCAGCTGGGTGTGAGATGCCAGAAAGACAACTTTTACCATTTTTATACTGAGTTGTCTGGAACATAACATGTTCATGCCAACATTCTTTCTGCACTGGAAAACAAAACAAAACAAAACAAAACAAACAAACAAAACAACAACAACAACAAAAAACACCACAAATTAGAAAACCTTGTTTCCCAATAAATATTATGAACAAGTAGTCTTTTAAAAACTAAACAAACCAACCAAACAAACAAACAAAAAAGCAATTAACCTCTATTTTTGCCAGTTTCATATGAAGCACCCTTCTACACTGTAGCTATGTGCACATATAACTAAATGATAAGAACCAAATTTACAAAGTTGCAAATTAACTTTCGTCTCTGAACTCTGCAGTATATAATCCCCTTTTTTTTCCCATACCACACAAGAGATATTTATATATCATATTTCACCTGAAAAAAAAGTATTCATGAGCAAACAGAAGAAAAAGGGAAAAATGAGGACTATTTGGCTGCAGTCCCAGCAGAAAAACGCAAAACACCAAGGAAATAACATATACCTGAAACATACACACATTGTCATATACATTTACACATTTGCAAAGCCAACGCAGACAATCCTGTCTCACGTAGAGGTAGGCTGTGAACTTTGCAACAGAGCTGTCAGACCATGAATACTGTATCACAAAAGGCTTCCAGAAATGTAAGTTTATGAGTCACCTGAGACTTTGGTACATGGAGTGCCATAGGATTAGGTATTGATTGTTTGGTCTCTCCAGCTCTCAGGCAGGCCATAAGTCTGTTAGCCTCTGAGTCAAGAGCTGGGAGGACAGAGGGACATGGCAGTCTGATTGCTGAAATGAAGGCTAGATTAGCCTGTTCCTTCTGAAACTGGAAAAATAATAGGATTGGTTGTAGAAATAATAATAATACTAATAATCAATTTGAAAGCAAATTGTTTTCTAAAATACATAGACACAATAATCAAATATGAATTTACACAAATTACTTTGATGTCAAAAAGAGAAAAGAAATACAGAAAAATGTGTACTTCTGGCATGACAAACTAATCCTGATATAGGAAAAAAAAAAAAAAAAAAGAGAGAGAGAGAGAGGTGCTTATGCTTACATCACTCAATGTAAATAACTACAAGCTATATTATTTTATGTGTGGCAATCAATGAATCTAGCTAAAAGCTCTCTATTACAGTTAGTATCATGTCCATTTCTAGCAGTCTTTCACTACAGCTTGAATTAGTCATAGAATCATAGAATAATTTGGGTTGGAAGAGACCTTAAATTTCATTGAGTTCCAACCCACCTGCAGGGCTGGACAGGGACACCTGCCACTAGACCAGGTTACCCATAGTCCCATCCAACTTGGCCTTTAATACTTACAGGGAGGGATATCCACAGCTTCTCTGGGAAAGCATCTCAACTCCCTCATAGTAAATATGAGGGAGTTCTTATTATCTAATCTAAATCTGTCTTATTATCTAATCTAAATCTGTCTTCTCTTATTTTAAAGTTTGTTCTACATTAAATAATGTAGAATTCCATCTTCCCTCCATTTCATATTAGGGAGATTTATTTATTTATTCATTTGTTTATTTTATTTTTATTTTTTTTATTTTAATTTAAATTGCATAATTATTTTCAAATTATTCAAACAAAACCTGTGTTTCAAGAAGCGTACAGAACCAAATAATTAGTATTATTTTCTGTGTAATACTTGTCCAGAATTCTTATGCAAATCACTTAAGAGTTATGTTTTGCTTTCAAAAGGCGATAGATGTTCCTCCTTTATTATGTTTCTTTAGAAAGCTATTATAAAAAAGAATCACCAACACATTATCACAAAAACCCACTTTCAGTATGTACACTACTGCTGCATAAGCAAAGTCTCATATTGTGATTGGTCAATAAATATTCTGTTTTACATTTTATTATTTCTTAAAAAAAAAAAAAAAAAAAAGGTTTCTGGAAAACCCTGGATAAGGGAAACCAGTAAGACACTGAATAGGGATTTGTCTGCAGCTTCAGAGAACATGAAAAAATCACTGTAACAAATGTGCATTTTCAAATTTGTGTTTTACAACTGTTGAGGCTATGCAGAGAACATATATATATATATATATATATATTTTTTTTTTTTTTTAAGTAAGATGTCATGAAATTCAGTGTCTTTGATTTTTGGTTAATTATTGGATCACAAGGAACTTTGCTGCAACAGATCACATTTTGTTCTCTAATGCTGTGTGCCAGCAAGAAAAGCTGTTGCTTTAAGAAGTTTAGAGGGCTTCCCAAAGATTACCATATGAGAGGGAATGAATTACCATACTCACAGGAAAGAGGCTTTTGAGTCATTTATCCCTTCATCTGGACAGCTCAATAGCAGCCAACACATTAAGAGCAGACCCAAGTGAACAGGCATAAGTAGTTGTCCGAACTCGAAAACACTTCCTTCTGAGCATCTTCAAGAATTTTCTTTGCTGGGGTTGTGAAGGACAGGCTTTAGCGCCCAAGCAGGTGTCAACATATGAGAGCGATCAGCCATAGCTGTCCTATAAATCCTAATCTACCCTTTTCTACCCCTATTTCTCCTATAATTTATGCCTCCACTTGCCTGTGCTGCTGTTACCAATCCATATATGCCTTGATTACCTGCATGACACTGCATTGCAGAACATTTGGCAACCCAGCCCCAGGCTTTAGACCTGTTTGTTGTGCATAAGCCATACGTATTTATTTTTCTAGCCTTGGATCATGGAAAGCTCTAAAATAGTTATCAGCACTAAATGTAGACTCATGCCTGAAGCTAATGTCACACCAGATTTACAAAATTTAGTGCATTTAGTCATGTTACTGTTATACTACTCCAGCAGTGGAACAACGTCAAGCCTTCATAACAAGAGAAGACTTACATTTTAGGCATATTTTTGGTATATGGTTTGCATATGCTTTCACACTTTGCAAATATTTTAACATCTTTTGTGTTTCCATTTGTTCTACTGTGAATTCCTGAGAAACATAAATGTGGTGTAATATTCTCACAAAAGCTAAATATCTCCCTGTGGATGGTAATGCATTCCACAGAAGGGAAGCAATAAGTTACATATGCAGAAATTGTCATATTACTCATCACCTTTTGACTCAATCATTTGCAGATCAGTGGAGGATGAAGGACTATTTGGCACTTCTCCATCCATTATGATCTTCATTCTGCTATGAAATGTATTATTAGTCACCAAATCAAGCTAACAGGAACTTAGGGACTTCAGACAACTCAATCCTCTAAATGATGTCTGACATGGGGAAGCTACCTCTGTGCCTTTTATCATGTGTTTCTTTCAGGAATATCTATGCCCATGGCAATGAAACAACGTATTCCATTTTAGAGGGGATGAAAGTAAAAAATTGTAGTAAAATTGTAGGGATGTAGTAAAAAATTGAAATACATTTTAGTTGCATATTTTAGTTGCACATGTATGATAAAATACATATTTTAGCACACACGTACAACAAAAAAAAAAAATAAAATTTACCTTTTCTTGATATATATTGGAAATTAGAATAGCAGTAAACATTGCTTTTTTTTTTTTTTTTTTTTTTTTTCTGCTACTGTGAAGAATGTATTTAGCATGATCACTAAAATGAGAAATAATACAAATATTTAGCACATGCATCACATTAACAATGTCAGGTTTTCATTAAGTTAGAGAAAATGTTTAAATGTTCAATTTTCTATAAAACACTTCTAAATCCAAATCTGGAAACACGTTGTCTAGGAAAAATCTAGGCATAACATTGCTAAATTTGTTGCCAAATAACAAATTTCTGTTTCCAAAACTCATAATCTTGTTACTGTAAATATATATAAGTATGTAAGCGTGTATGTGTACATATATATATATATATATATATATATATATATATATGCAAAATAAAAATCTGCAGAAGTGTCCTCCAAAAGAAAAATAATGGATGAGACTCTGCCAGGAAAACAATACAGCAGACTATTTAACAGGAAATGCTTTAGTTGCTCTGCTACTTTTTGCAAGGTATGCCCTTGCAGCTGAAATGAATAGCCCCACAGCAGTCAGAAAAATGACCGAGTTTTATGGAGCGATAGATATTAAGGAGCAAAGCCCCAGGAATGCAGCATTTTTCAGAGTGCAGGTGTATGTGAGCAGACAGGTTGGCTCTGGAGTGGGTGATTCACTGAGATGCCCTGAATTGCTCAGGACAGGTGGGATCTATCTCTCCTATCTCTCCTCCTACCTGGAAGTCTTTGTGTTAACAGCTGTCTTAAAGTTACTATGATTTTTTTTAAAATATAATTTTATTTTTTTATTTTTTCCCATTTATTTCTTTTTAGGAAAACATGAGTTAACTGTGAGAGTACCTTTCCACTGTGTGCTTGCTTGGATGTTAGCTGATTGAACTGTGTAAAGTGACTGTTTGTTTTCTACTTCATCACATGAATCAACTCTGACTTTTCCAAGGGCTACCATTTTAATACCTGATACCTCTGAAGTTAGTGGTGTATCTGATTAAAAAACAAACAAACAAACAAACAAACCACCATCACCACCAAAAAACTTCTCTTTTTTTTTTTTTTTTTTCTATTTTTTTCTGTGGATGACTACCTGAAATAAAGACCTTTTACAGACAAGGAGATTTCCTTTGGATGACTCCTTAGTTATTCATTCAGGTATTGTTTCAAGTTTCACTGGGTTTGAGATTTTTCTGAAGACAGCTGCTTTATCAGAAAAGTGTTATATGGGTATGATTACTCAAACCAGCTATTTTCTGTATTAAAAGAACATGAAATTCTGTATTAAATGATTTTTTATTTTATTTTATTTTTTTCCTGCACTAAAGGGACATTTGAACTGAATTAATATGGACTAATTCCCAAAGATTTAATAAGACCGCATACTCAGCTGACATACATTGCTGTCTGATTTGCATTTTAACAGGTTATTCCTTGTAATTAAATGTAATTGTTAAAAGTGTTGTGAGATTCCATGATATTACTTGATTGGTAATTGAGATATCAACAACAGTAATGTTCAAGGATTTTCAGTATATACTTCATTGATTTTCTGTACTACTGTTATTATCTTTTCTTTTGAAAATAATATATTCATAAACTCCTTCATAACTAATTTTATTAGTTTTATGAACTGTTAAAGTGGGCTATCTTGCAGTCTATCTTTAATATCAATGCATATGTTCCCCAAAACTTTATACATGGATATAGTATCTATGCTAAATATTACATAAAAAATTATTATGAAATGTTTAGTAAAAGGTAAAGTCTTTTGCATATAAGTTCATTGTTTTTATTGATTAAAAATTGTTAAATTTAAATCTAAATTTCCTGGCTGAGATCATTCAAATCTGCTCAGGTTACTTGAAAAATTAAATATTCTATATTGTCAATTTATTACCATTCATAGTGTTCTTTGACTGTCTGAAACATTATGCAGGGCAGAATTCATAAACAACCTCTCTTGGAATAAAAGAAATTAAAGTAATTTAGTACTCATTTCTCATTTAATTTATATCTATACTTAGCAAATCCAGACTAACAGTAGGATCATTTCAATTTATAGCATGTGTAATCAGGATTAAGCCTTTAGGCTTTGTGTTAGTGAAAGCAGATGTGCTTGTATTCTTATGTTATGTTATCAAAAATGCGTTGGTACAATTCCCAGGCTTTAATAATCATTTTGTGTGTGTGTTTTTCCTGTTATCTGAGAAATTTCTTGCACTTTAATGTTCTGCTAGTAGTTATTGGTATGACTTTTCAGATAATATCTGAAACGATATCTCAATCCCATGCATATAATCACTATGTATTTTATAAAGATCTACGCTCAATTGTTGAATTGCTCTTCTGAGGTTACATCCGTCTTTCCTAAAATCCTTCCGTTTTCCTACTTCAGGTATCATTGCTGTCATTAACACTCTATATCACTTAAGGGTAACTCAGGCAAAGAAAACACAACAGTTATTCCTCTCACTTTCCTTTGTTTTCTCTAACAGGATTATAAAAAACTCAAAACTATACAAGAAAAAGCAGTTTCTTTACTACCTTACTGCCTATTGTTTCATTTTAGTGTCGTGAATAGGGTCCTAAACAGCTGTAAATAACACACAAGAAAGGGGTCTGTATCAAAGTATGAGAGACTTAACAGTTGTTAAGTCCTGAGCTAACATACATACTAAATTATAGGCCAGACTTCAATTCCAGTTTTGCTGTTGGTGCTCTCACAGCAAAGACCAGTTAGCCTGTGTGTGCACCTCTAATTTTGGTGGCTGACCAAAAAATTCCAACCTGTCATTAAGATCTAAAAAAGAAAATCATAATCACCAAGGAATAAAATCCTGTAGTTGTTTTAGAATTATAAATATGAAATA
This sequence comes from Anas platyrhynchos, assembly GCF_047663525.1. Classification (NCBI taxonomy): domain Eukaryota; kingdom Metazoa; phylum Chordata; class Aves; order Anseriformes; family Anatidae; genus Anas; species Anas platyrhynchos. Next base: position 39,170,062 of record NC_092621.1, on the reverse strand, counting down.
AATATAAAAACACACGATCAAATATGATTTAACTATGTTCTAGCAAATTAGATAGCATTTAAACATGACCAGAGACAAGTTCATTTTAATTTCCAATAGCAAGACTGAAAGATCAGTTTACAATTTGGTAAAATAAAATTTAGGATGAAGATGTATTGCCAAAGAATTGAGTACTTCACTTGCTATGGGGATTAATAGTATACTTAAAAATTGGAACTTTTTTTTTTTCTTTTCTTTTTTTTTTTTTTTTGGTAAATATTGCTTAAGCAAGGTTTGCACATACCTTCTTTAATAAGTGAGAGATTGACCAGTGTTTAGTAATGAAAAATATTACTATTACTGTTTTGTCATACTCAAGGCCTTAATAAAAATATTAATGTTAAATGACTTTTCTTACTTGTTTTTCTGTGCACATTGTTCAACAGAAGTTGGGATTTGTTCCTAGAAAACTCATTTTTCTCAAATATTATATATATATTAAAATTACTTGTCATTTTAATGGGGAGTTTGCAAATATTGAAATTTATGAGTTTTCTATATTTTTGTGTATATTGATTTTCTTTTCTTTTAAAATTCCTTGATACCTGCTCTCTTAATAGTGAATTCATCTAAAAATCTTCTTCCTCTTTCCTATAGAGATTTTCTACTTTCTTGTAGAAAAAAAAAAAAATAATAATAATAATAAATAGGTGGAAGGTTTAAAATAGAAATATATTGTCTGGGTTGTTTAACCTTGAAAAAGCTATGAAACAAGGAATTTGTTAAAATGCACTTCCCTCTCCTTTCCAAACTATTCCTTGTACATTTCCTTCTCCTTTGCATACTACATATATACATGTACATGTATACATGTACACTCTTTTTCAAGAGTGAATGAAAGTAATTTGCTTGTTCTTTTCAAGGTAATTCTGAGTACTGTTTCATTGATGATAAACTGGGGAATACCACAGACAGAATTTGCTTTATTATGTGATTAGCTTACTTCAACTCAATTGTGTATTAAAATAATTATTGATTAGCTGGGTTTTAATTTGCAGGTTATAATTCCTTATCTTGTTAGATTTCATTTTCAGTATTTCCCTTCCATTCTTTTACAAAAGTTTCTAATTTTATTTATTTTTTGTCTGTTGGTAAACTTAATGCTCACTAATTCACATTTGAACATTCCTAACATGAATAATCTGATGTCTGCAAGTGTATTTCTTCAGTCATATGATTCCTGAAATGATTCCTGACTGAGCATAGGTTTAATAAAATATTTTAAATTAATTTGAAAAAGATTGTAGCCAGAGATCAAGGGCTCACCATTCTCAATAAAATAAAATGAAACAAAATAAAAACAAACAAACAAGTGAACTGCTAAACTGAACTGACTGCTAAAACTGATGTTTTTGACAGATTTTCAAGTATATGCTTGCACATAAAAAAGTGTTTGCATCTCAGATAAACAAGTAATCTATCTTAATGCATCATGGCAATTAAATAAGTATAAATGTTTGCTGTACTTAAGTAGATATTTTCCAAATGTACAGAAACCATTTAATTGAAGAAGGTGTCTGAAGAATAAAAGCAAAGTACTAAATGTATCAAAGACAACATCTTAATAAAAAAAAATAGAACTGCAGGATGTCTTGATTTACACTAAACAGCATTCAGTAAACTGTCTTGTAAGGCATGTGATGTGTTATAATCCATAGACTTTCAATCTCAATAAGGAGTAAGGTAAAATTCTTTTGACCTTCAAGTTCAGGTTTTCTGAACGTATTCAAATAAGAAAGTGACCAGGGCTTTGCTAACCAAGAGATAAGGAAATAGAGTGGTATAGAAAATAATAACCTTCTTCCTATTTCCCACTTCCAACCACCCAGCCACTGCTATAAGGTGGAGAATAAAACATTCTCAGTTCTTTTAATTCCATTATCATGGGAACCCAAAGGGAGATAGTTGAATGAGTCTCCAATTTTTCTCCTAGTCTCAGCTTATTGCTTTTGAAACCCATCGTTCTGTGGTACTAAAACCTCCCTGTCATGTGTGAGTTCCTCTCCTCACATTATCCTTTCCCTGCCTCAAATAATGCTCCAAACACAACACATTATTTAAGGAAGATATGCTCTCCAGGGAAGAGGCCACAGCACCAAGCTGCATTTAAGATGCATTCAAGCTGCATTCAAGATGCATTTAAGCAATGCTCTCAGACATCCAATTTGATTTGTGGGTGGTCCTGTGTGGAACCAGGAGCTGGACTTGATGATTCTTGTGAGTCTCTTCCAATTCAGGATATTCAATGATTCTGTGATTCTAAGGTGATATCTCATAAAATCCTAAATGTTTTTTGAATTCAGGCTATCCAGTACTACATTATTACCAATGAGAAAACTTTTCAAAGAATAAGATGATGGCTAATCTATTATATTTTTTCTTATGGTTCTGAGAATCAAATTTTCAGGCAGTGTAATTTCTTATAATTTTTTTTACTTCAATATGACATGGAACAGTGTTGAACTACAGTCAAATCTCTAGAGAATATTGTAGAAAACAAGAAAGAAATCAGTGAAATGCAAATGGTTTGTTTATTACATGAAACTTACACCATGCAGTATCAAATATTTTGAAATATTTTGAAATAATTTAATCTTTTGCTGTTTATACAACTCTTCCTCAAGAGAAAAAAACAATTGAAAATACTTCTAGATGAAAATTTTCAACCAACTGCAAAAGCCATACTTTTTATTGTTCTTACTTTAGAAGGTTTTCCTTTAAATTTAGCAACAGTCATTCTCCATTCCACATAGAAGATTCAAGTTAAATGAGAAAACTATTATCTGTCATCAACCGTGATGAAAAGCAAATGACAAATTGGAGGTGAAAAGTTACGTTTGCTAGAGCTATTACAGTTTTTCTAATCTAAAGTGCTCCTACTCCACTGCTTGTAGAAATTCCTCCTAATATTGCTGTCTCTTGGAATTCAATAACATACAGAGAGAGGAAAAAGGTCATCCAATGATTAACAAAAGCTCCAACATAACTTGCTGATCAGATCAGTGTATTTCATATTTGTGCACAGATTTCATCTCACAGTGTGGTACACTTCCACAATTAAAATCAATATAAAAGTTTTCTATGTATTTTTGCTTTATGTGTGTCAAATGACTTGGTTATGACATTATTCAACACTCTTAAATATTAAAAAAATCAAAAAATTGGTAACCCTACTGTGTTACTCTAATTTTCTAGGCATAGTTATGTATTCAGAATAAGAGTAGTGTAGCACTGTGGTGAATCAGAAACCATAGATCAGTGGCAGAGCAAAGTAAATAAGAAACTAAGATAATGAGATACATACAAGTCAATAGAAACTAGGACTTCTACAAGTGTTTTTTTTTTTTTGTTTGTTTGTTTGTTTGTTTTTAATGCTAGAGATTTAAAGTAATCTGTGTTGAATTGCTGAAGTTAAAAATCCACTATGGCCATTTATGGCCATTTATGACCATGCAACCTTGGGCTCTCGTCTATGAAGATTATAAAACTGGAGAACCTCTAGGATGAGACTTTGAATGGATAACTGACTGAAAATAATCTGACTGCTGAAGTGTTTTTTCATTGAGGACTTTGAGTGTATGGGGTTCCTGCAGAAATTATGCAAAATAAGGTATAAGGAATTTTTTATACGTTCTTTCTCACATAGTGGATGTGTCTAAACAGAATGTAAGGGCAAGAGGTAGTTCGTTTCAGCAATCTGTGTTGCACTGAGATAAAGAATAATTACAGCATGACTGCATGACTAGGCATATTTGAACTGGCTAAAAGATAAAACATCTTGGACTGCATCCAGTGATGTTGTAGTAGAGCAGATTTCAATGAAGGTCAAGTGAAACAATAACAAGTGACCCTTTTAACAACATGACTGCAGAACTAGATAGAAATTACCTGGAGGCTTACATTTCCAGCATGTAGTTTCCATACAGTATCTTCATATTTTATGATACACCACAAAGAGCCAATCAAGGTTCACAAGGGTCTGTTCAATCAAAGTTCACAAGCGGCTGTTTTAATACACAACACGAAGTATGCCCGGCATTTGGAAACATTAGAATTGCATTTTTTGTTTGTGGAGAGAAGTTAGCCTGAGGCAAAATTCCTATTAAGTTCTCTCCACAGCACTACACCCACAATGAAAACCCTAACTAGAAGTATAAGAAGTGGTGTTTTGTTTTTTTTTTTTTTTCTTCCCCTCCCCCCCCATCAAAGACTTCATATTCCACAGCTTATTCTAACTGAACACAAAATGTAGTCATTTACACTATATTTTTGAATGACACCATTTGTCAAAACAACTTCCTTTTCCTAATTACCACATTTCATTGCGATACCTTAAGTCATCTTTTCCAGAGAAACAATGTCTCTCAATCTTGAATGATATTTTTTGACCACAATACTTAAAATTAAGTTTAGAAATGCAGAGTTGCTCCAGCCACACTGTAGATGAATCCCCCATGCACTTACAGGTAGGTTTCTATGCATACATTTTCAATCCAAATTTTTTGAAATATTACGAAGCTGTTTTCCTCTTCTCCAAGTATCTATGACACAATTAAATGACCAGAAATGAAGCCTGCCAGGATTGCTTTAAAGTTGTAGTTTCTTTAGGATTTTTTACAAGGAATTTTTCCTGGAAAGATGTAGACCGTACCTTTGTGACAGAGGAAGCTCAGTATTTTGTTTCAAATGAGAGACAGAATGCAAACAAACCAGAGCAGGGGCTGGTGATCAATCAATAAATCAGAAATCTCTTTGGCAATGTAGTCATACCCAAAGACATTGTTTCTGATGTTTCTTATTGATGGTTCTGATTATTTCTGATATTCCCAAGCTGAATTTAATTTCATATGAGATTAATATATCTTAGTTAAGTTAGTTCTTATATGGTTTTTACTAGACAAATCGATGGGGGGGGGGTGGGAACGGGAGACGGGGGTGCAGAGGGAGTATGTCTAGGTTTATTATTTTCTTCTTGAAAATGTGAATAAGAACTGACATTTCTTCTAAATACACATTTGGGTTTTGAACACAAGAAAAGAAAAAATACAAATAACTTTTCTTAAAGGTAGTGTGTGTGTTTTTTTATTTTGTCTATTTTGGAGAATTTTGTCATGGGTGGTTAGGAAAAAAAAAGTTTTCATCGAGCTTTTGGAGAAAGAAAGATGGAAAAACAGATCAGTAAAATGAAATAAAGTGGATGACCAGCTTTCTATGAAGCTGATTTCATTATTTTTTTTTTCCTGAAAACCTTAAAAGAATTAAAAAAAATAATATTATGTACTCAACAATTTTTTGAACAGAGTTTTGAAATCAACAAGATACATTTGAAAACAACAGAATGATATAAATTAGTTTCTGTCAGGAAAGAGTGAATAAATAGAGTCTATTAACTTCAAGAAGTTTAGAAATAAGCAAATTATGACAGGTACAAGGAACAAAAGGGAATATAGCTTTATTGTAGAGAAAAGCTGAGTGAAAAGTCACAGGGCAATGCAATCATGCATTTTCACACAGAGTAAATAGAAGAAACAATAAAACTCAGCTTTGAGAGCAGATAGCTGAAACAATGAAAATCAGCACACTCCAAATATGTAGAGAGGTGTGAGAGGAAACAAAGTAATGTGGACTAAACACTGATATAAAAATGTGATAGCTAAGGCACTATTTAAGTTTTTTTTTTTTTTTTTTTTTTTTTTGTACAGATATTCTCATCTCAGTTGGATTAGTTTTGTTAGTGCATCTTTCAAAGGAATTGCTAAGAGAATTGCTAATTCAGAATAAAGTGCTGATCAAAAGAAGTATGGGATTGAGAGCAAAAATACAAATACTCAAATTCTAAGGAAAATGGTGCATACATGCAGCTCTTGCAGATATGGTCAGTGGTTTTGCTGAAGTCCTTGTTTCCGTTCTCAGGTTTTCCATCTGCTAGAAAAGGTGAAAAAGGCTTAAATATATAAACGCATATATATTTATAATATTTTTATTTATTTATTTATTTATTTATTTATTATAGTACTGAGAACTGGTTAACTGTTTAGTTCCAAAGTAGAAAAAGTATTAAAGGAGAAAAGATAGAGGAAATGATCTCAACAGTGGAGATTATTGGAAGCCAGCAGAAGGAACATGCAGAAATAGCAACTACGCATTATCATTAACAATTGTCTGTAATGGCACTGTGTTCTGACACAATCTCAAAGACTCTGAAATGTTTTGTGAACTTGTGTTCATCAGATCTACTGGTATTGCTGTAACAGCAGACATTTCATGACATTATGCTTTCCCCTTGTGTTTTCTGTAGAATCATGAATATTAGACAAAATTTAGTACAGGAAGGAAATTTATTTTATTCCTACAAGAAAAGATGTCTTGTAGAAATACAGTTATACAGAAATACGAATATGACTGAATTTCCCTGGAGGTTGCATCAATATTTTTACATTCTAGATATTATTTAAACTTGTTAAATTATCAACTAGGAATTGATCACGTTTGCATAAAGCATATGTTAACCATAACTAAGGCAGAATAACAAGTACAATACCAAAATGCAAGACATTTCATTTTGTATTATGCACAAGAACAAAGAGCAGATGAATGGGAAAAAAAAAAAAAAAAAAAGTAATGCAGATATTTATTAATGACTTCAACATATTGACAGCTAGAAATGAGCAGCTTTATGCTGAACTAGTATTTTCCTTACAGTGTAGAACTGTCTCATGACCTTCATCCTTCTTTACTTTAACTATTCCAATTCAATGGTACTTCATCAAGCAAAAAACCTCAGCATCAGGACATTGGTTTGGAGGCATTCTCAATGATCCATTTTTCTTCCTGCGTGAGAACCAGCAGCACATGGGATGTGAGGTTAGCATGAAAACTGAAACAATAATGAGAAACAAAAAATGTATATTTGCGTTACAAAAAATATGCCACAACTACTCGGCTAAAACTAAAAGAAAAGGAATGCTTACTATCTCCTGTTTTCATCCAAGGCCAAAAAAGATGTTTCAAAAAAAAAGCATTAAAGGCCAACGCCTTCCCCTACTTCCCTACTTTTGTTAGAAAAGCTCAATTGCACCTCCTTGTGGTGTAAAAAAAGAAAATAAAACTGATCAGTCTGACATGGCTTTTTATTTCTAAATTGAGACACTGAAGGCAATTCTTATTGGATACACTCTAGAGATTTGACAAGAAAAAAGCCCAAAATACAGAGATATTCAGAGATATATTTGTTATTCTCTATCTGTATATCAAATCCCGAAGCAGATTATTGCAAAAATTACAATAAATAGGGGTCTGTAATTTCTCAGTTGTTTGCACAGGAATCTTACTATAGAAGGACTTTTTCTGAACAGTGTCAATGCATCAAAATCAACAATCAAATATTGTCACTATTGCATAAAATTATGACCCACAAGTAGGTCATAAACCTAATCCTGCCTTATATTGACACATTTCAAAGGCACAATATTAACAGTGGTTTTCTGTTTTGTTTTGTTTTCTTATATTTTGTCGGTTTGTTGTTGTTGTTGTTTTCTTGTTTGTTTGTTTGTTTGTTTTCCCTGCTATCAAACGTTTTTCTATGGTAGACTTTTTGCTAAATGGCATTTCCATTATGCTGCCAACCACAGGGCACCTTATAGGACTTCAGGTTATATCTTGGGCTGCATACACATTCTTAGAATGTTCAAGGATCAGTTCCTAACTGTATCTTAAAGAGTATTTATTCTCTGCAGTCTAAGTTTTGCTACCCTCTCCACCCAAACTGTGGATAAAACAAAGATGCAATAAGATGTCTTCAAGCAAGTTGTTTCCTTCCCATGGAGTGCAAATCCTAAGCAATATTTGGCGAATCAAGTATGTTTTGCTAAACATGCTCCTTTGGAGTTGTATCTTTTAAATGGAGGTCACTTTGGGAAACTAAACATAAAAACTCAGCAAATATAAATATAAATAATATAAATATAAATATATAAAGAAGAAAGAAGGGGTCAACAACATCAACAGAAAATACAAAATAAAACAACAAAAATAACAAAAAACAAGACACTTTAGTTTCTCTAAAGAGAGATTTAACTACAGCAAAAAAGAGGAAATTTTGAATGATATTTTGAATGAGATGAGCTTTGAAGCTCATCTCATATGAGCTTTGATCTTAGACACTTCTTTAAGAAGATTATCTTCATGTCTTCATGTCTACACAAAAATATATGAAGATTTAAGATACATAATATATACTTGAGTTATCTTCTTTATGATTACTTTTTTTTTTTTTTTTTTTCCTGCTGTATGGGAATAAGCCAAGTGAAATCTATGCCTCCAACAGAATTCACATTTTCTGAAATTTATTTCAGATATTTATAGAATCTTTACTGTGTGAAGGGGAGTTAATTATTTTCAATTATTTTAATTCTTTTATTATATAGTTTATGACTGATTAATGCAGAAAGCTTTGTAAGAGGCCTTAAGAAATGCCTCTGAGGATTTGTAGCTGCTTGTATAAAAGTACCGCCTCACATTTTTTTTTCTTTACTTGCTTCTACTGAATATTTATAAGATAAAGAATACAGACAACTGCCTCAAAATCTAATTTAAAAGTAGATTTCTGTGTGGACTAGGTGTTTTATCACAGCTGCTAAACATATTGATGGTTTTCAAATATAAGTATTTTATTTAGTACATCATATTAAGTGGATCATATAAAGAAAAAATAATCTTTCTGCAAGTGAATTAATGCCCTTTTTGTTATAACAGAAAATTAACTAATGCTGGCCTTATGTTGAAGATTCTGTGTTGTCTTGGATGCAGATTGTAGAGTCTTTGTCACTGGACATATTCAAAAACCAACTGCATACAGGCCAGTGCAACCTGTTTAAGCTAACCCTGCCTGGAAGGTTTGTATTAGATGATCTTCAGAAGTCACAATGATACACACTATAGATAACAAAGATTTCTATTAGTTTTTATGAACATTCTTTTTTCTTTTTTTTTTAATGTCTAAAATACTTTAAAATATATTGAAAACGATTTTTCCCCATTAGAATTGAATAATACAAATCAATTATTTAGAAAAATCTTGCATAGTCTTTCATTTTCTGTTTAGTTTGGAAAGTTTACATTGCAAGCGACTTTTCTGTCAGTTTTCACTCCTTGGCCAGAAATTTGGAAAATTAATTTCATAGAAGCATGAATTGAGCTTTGAGTTGGAAGGGATGTTAAAAATAATCTAATTCCAACCCCTGGCCATGGGAAAGGATATCTCCCACTAGACCAGGTTGCTCAAAGCCCCATCTAACCCAGCCTTAAACAATTTCCGGTTTGAGGCACCCACACCTTCTGTAAGATACTTGTTCCAGTACCTCCTCACCCTCTGCATGAAGAATGTTCTCCTAACCTCTAATCTAAATCTACACTTTCATTTTAAAATCATAACCTCTAGTTATGATTTTAGTGATGATTTAAAATCATAACATCTAGTACCACTACGCTCTTTGAGGAAGAATATTTTAAGTAAATTCCTTAGAATTACGTTATTAAGGTATTTTCAGTAAAAATGTAACTATGTCCACAAAGCAGAGAAAGTTTACAAAGTCAAATTTCCACAAGTTAATGAGAATAAAAGACCATGTTTTCCAGAAAATAAATAAATAAATAAATAAATAAAATCTTGCAGTAAATGTTTACCTTTTATATGGCTTTTAGAATTTTGGGGAGGTCTTTTTTTTAATTTTTATATATATATATAGTTGTATCTGACAATACTGTATTTAGTTGCATTTAGTGGAATTTCAATTTCAATCATATAATCACAATATAACTTCAAATTGAAGGCAGCTCTGGAGGCCCAGTCTAACCCTTCCCCCAGAGAGGATTTCTTAGACCCTGTCTGTTCTTAGACCCCATCTCCAAACTTGAAGCTGCACCATCTGTAGAAGTCTGTTCACTGACTACCTCATTGTGAAGTGTTGTCCTCAAATCCATTTGGATTTTCCTGTGTTTCTGCTACCTCTCATCCTCATCCTGCACATGTCAGAGTCTCATTTTTTTTCTGTGTTGTCCCATCAGACAGCTGAAGGTAACAAGAGAAACTTCCCCGAAGCTTCTCTTAGTCTCTACTCATGGGGCGGGTACTTCAGACTTTAACTACCTTTGTAGCCATACTCAGGTGAATCGTAACCTGTATCATGAAAGTCACAGATTAATTATTAGACAAGAGGCCAGAGGTCAGAGGTTCTAACCAGTCATGTGTACTCCAGCAACAGGGATCTGCTACTGGCATGGAAGGATGTAGCAGCTGAACTCATCAGTCAAGAATTTCATTGCTAGGTTGCAGTTTAATTATTTATTAGTGTTTGTGAATAGTCAGGACTTGGCTGGGTGAGATTGCTGGCTTTTTGCCAATCTTCCTTTTATCTGAATGACATCTAGTACAATATGAATTGGGAAAGGGATGCAACTTGGTTATGACAATTAAATTTAATTTGAAACTATCTCTCATTCCAAAACTGGACTTGCTTGATCAGAGAACTTTCAAATTCGCAATACATTTCCTGAATTTGAACAGCTTGAACAAGACCTTTTGCCCTTGCTCTAAGGAATGCAGTCTCTGGAAGCCTTTTGCTTAAGGTGAAGAGTCAGAATGCCTCCGTCTCGGTCTCCCTCTCCCTCTCCTTCTCTCTCATTCCCTCCTCCTGACCCCTCCCTCCCTCCCATCTCCCAGCTTTGTTGCTTAGGTTAAAACATGAACATACAAACTCATTCAATCTCAGTGAAATTCAATCAATCAATCAATCAGTCAATCAATCAATCAATCAAACAAACAAACAAAAGAACATGCGAGGATGTGAGGGAGCCATAGCCTTTCCAGATACGGATATTACTGTGGCTAAATGTACATGGGGTGATCCTGGTAGGAACAGGCAGTGGTTTAATTGGGTGTCAATTACAATTAAGATCTACTTTATGGTTTGCAAGTTTTTGTGTGTGTGTGTGTGTATGTTTGTTTTTGGTTTTGTCTTAGACTCTAATTTCTGTGACAATCATAACAACAATCACAAAATTAATTTGTGCTTTTAAATAATTTTAATAATTTTAAAATCACCACTACTTCAGTGTCAGGAGGATAAAACACCTATCTGTTCAGCCACAGAAGTATTCAGACACAGAAACTGCTTAGAAGCTAAAAGGCAACTTTCCGGCTTTCGTGTCACATATGCCATGCATAGGTCTGTTGCTGCAAAGAATCCACACATATATGCAGCACTTATGTAATGCCTTGATTTTGTGTATGCCCTATATTTTTTAAACTGGTTTATTAAGCATTTAGACTAGAGATTCTTGAAAGTTGGTATTCTCTTAAATATAGAGAGGAAAAAATAAACACCCTAATAAAGCCACTTGCCATGATCGGCTCTGGGGCAGACACATTCTGCAGCAGAGCGGGGGATTGGACATGCAGGGCTATTTTTTCCGGCATCGAGCCCACATGAGGGAGCCGCCTGGACCTGGTAGCCCCCGCGAGGGAGGCTGATGAGCGCCCCCTCCCTGGCCGTTCAAAAGCTGCCCCTAGCGAGTGAGAGCAACCAGGAGCGCGGCAAACAGGGCGTGGCAGAGCAGTTCGCGCAGGCAGGGGAGAGCAGGAAGGGCAGAGTGTTCCCTCCCCCCGTCCATATGAACAACTACTCTAACGGTGGTCTACCTCTAGCTAAGCTACAATGGTCTCCACTAGGCACAGTGCTCTCTCTAGGAAGTCTGTACACATCCAGACTGACTGCCCACTCAAAAATGCAGCAGTTCATGTCTCCGGATGCAGGGAGTGCCTGAGCCTGTTGCTACCACCTGTGGGGGGCAGAGAGACTGTGTGCGTGAGGTGTGAGGAGGTGGATGACCTGGTCTGCCTGGTGGCAGAACTCAAAGAGGAGGTTGAGAGGTTGAGGGATATCAGGGAGTGTGAGCACGAGATAGACTTGTGGAGCAACTCCATGTGGGGCCTGAAGGACAGGTACTAGGGTGAGACACCCCAAATGGGGGTGGACCCCCTGCCCTGTTGCTGTCAGGCAGAGGGAGGGGACCTAGGAGTTGAGGAGGAATGGAAACAATTTCCTGCTCCACATCACAGGCGATGACCCCCCTGCCAACCCCACCTTCCCAGGTGCCCTTACGCAACAGGTTTAAGGCCCTGGAGCTCAAGAGACCGGTAGGTGAGGAAGAGGTAGAAAGTCTACCCAGGAGGATGCCTAGGGCAAGGAAGTCAACTCCACGTCTCAGGACTGCCTCCACCAAGACAGAAAGAAGGGTGATTGTTGTGGGCAACTCCCTTCTCAGGGGAACAAAGGGTCCTATTTGTCGGCCTGACCCTACCCACAGGGAAGTCTGCTGCCTCCCTGGGGCCAGGGTCAGGGACATTGCCAGAAAGCTTCCCAACCTGGTTCACCCCTCTGACTATTATCCTCTTTTAATAGTCCAGGCTGGCAGTGATGACACTGAAGAGAGAAGCTTGAAGACTATCAAATGGGACTTTAGGGAACTGGGACAGTAAGTGGATGGAGCGGGAGTACAGGTGGTGTTTTTGTCTATCACTATGGAGGCAGGGAGGAGTACAGAGAGGACATGGAAAGCCCACCTGATAAACACGTGGCTCAGAGGCTGGTGCCAACACAGAAATTTTGTTGGTTTTTTTTTTTTGACCGTGGGGCACTTTACTCGGCACCTGGCCTGATGGCCACAGACAGGTCCCTATCTCTAAGGGGAAAATGAATCGTAGGCCAGGAGCTGGCGGGGCTCATTGAGAGGGCTTTAAACTAGGTAGGAAGGGGGACAGGGTTGAAACAAGGCTTGTTAGAGCTGCGCCAGGGGTAACAATGGCAAGGCTGGGAGACAAGGCAATGGCCCATCTGAAGTGCATCTACACTAATGCATGCAGCATGGGTAACAAACAGGAGGAGCTGGAAGCCATCCTGTGGCAGGCAGGCTACAACTTGGTTGCTGGCACAGAAATGTGGTGGGACCACTCTCATGACTGGAGTGCTGCAATGTCTGGCTATAGGCTCTTCAGAAGGGACAGGCAGCATGGAAGGAGTGGTGGTGTGGCTGTCTATATCAGAGAGAGTTTTGATGTCGTGGAACTTGAGGCTGGGAATGATAAGGTTGAGTCCCTCTGGGTTAGGATCAGCAGGAAGGCCAACAAGGCAAGCATCCTGGTGGGGGTCTGTTATAGTCCGCCAAACCAGGATAAGGAGACTGATGAGGAGGTCTGCAGGCAGCTGACAAAAGTTGCGCAATCGTCAGCACTTGTTCTTGTGGGGTACTTCAACTTCCCAGATATATACTGGAAGCACAACACAGACCAGAGAAAGCAGTCTAGGAGGTTTCTGGAGAGCTTGGAAGATAGCTTCCTGATGCAGCTGGTTAGTGAGCCTCCAGAGAAGGTGTCCCACTAGACCTTCTCTTCACAAACAGAGAAGGATTTGTGGGAGATGTGGTGATTGGAAACTGTCTTGGGCAGAGTGACCATGAAATGGTAGAGTTCTCCATTCTTGGAGAAGCCAGGAAGGGGACCAGTAAAACCACTGTATTGGACTTCCTGAGGGCTGACTTTGAACTGTTCAGGACACTGGTTGGTAGAGTCCCTTGGGAGGCAGTTCTGAAGGGCAGAGGAATCCAGGAAGGCTGAGCGCTCCTCAGGAAGAAAATCTTAATGCAGGAGAAGTCTGTCCTCAAGTGCCCAAAGATGAGCCGGCGGGGAAGAAGAAGACTGGCCTGGCTGAACAGAGAACTGTGGCTTGAGCTTAGGAGAAGAAAGAGGGTTTATAATCTTTGGAGAAGAGGGCGGGCCACTTGGGAGGACTATAAGGATGTTGCGAGGCAGTGCAGGGACAAAATTGGAAAGGCCAAAGCTCATCTGGAGCTCAATCTGGCTACTACTGTCAAAGACAACAAAAAATGTTTTTACAAATACATCAATACAAAACGGAGGACTAAGGAGAATCTCCAGCCTTTACTGGATGTGGGGGGGAACTTAGTTACAAAAGATGAGGAAAAGGCGGAGGTGCTTAATGCCTTCTTTGCCTCAGTCTTTAGTGGCAAAACCAGTTTCTCTGTGGATACCCAGTACCCTGAACTGGTGGAAGGAGATGGGGAGCAGAATGTGGCCCTCACGATCCATGAGGAAATGGTTGGTGACCTGCTACAGCACTTGGATGTATGCAAGTCAATGGGGCCAGATGGGATCCACCCAAGGATACTGAGAGAACTGGCAGAGGAGCTGGCCAAGCAGCTTTCCATCATTTATCAGCAGTCCTGGCTATAGGGGGAGGTCCCAGCTGACTGGCGGCTAGCAAACGTGACACCCATCTACAAGAAGGGCGAGAGGGTAGACCCGGGGAACTATAGGCCTGTCAGTTTGACCTCAGTGCCAGGGAAGCTCATGGAGCAGATTATCTTGAGAGTCATCACGCGGCACCTACAGGGCAACCAGGTGATCAGGCCCAGTTAGCATGGGTTTATGAAAGGCAGGTCCTGCTTGACGAACCTCATCTCCTTCTATGACAAAGTGACGCGCTTGGTGGATGAGGGAAAGGCTGTGGAGGTGGTCTACCTTGACTTCAGTAAGGCTTTTGACACTGTTTCCCACAGCATTCTCCTCAAGAAAATGGCTGCTCATGGCTTGGACTGGTGTACACTTTGTTGGGTTAATAACTGGCTGGGCAGCCAGACCCAAAAAGTTGTGGTGAATGGAGTCAAATCCAGCTGGAGGCTGGTCACTAGTGGCGTTCCCCAGGGTTTGGTACTGGGGCCAGTCCTCCTTAATATCTTTATCAATGATATGGATGAGGGGATCGATTGCACCCTCAGTAAGTTTGCAGATGACACCAAGTTAGGTGCTTGTGTCTATCTGCTCGAGGGTAGGAAGGCTCTGCAGGAGGATCTGCATAGGCTGCACCGATGGGCTGAGGACAACTGTATGAAGTTTAACAAGGCCAAGTGCCGCGTCCTCCACCTGGGGTGCAATAACCCCAAGCAGAGCTACAGGCTGAGAGATGAGGGGTGGGAAAGCTGCCTGGCAGAGAAGGACCTGGGAGTATTGGTTGATAGTCAGCTGAATGTGAGTCAGCAGTGTGCTCAGGTGGCCAAGAAGGCCAACAGCATCCTGGCTTGCATAAGAAGCAGTGTGGCCAGCAGGTCCAGGAAAGTGATTGTCCCCCTTTACTCAGCTCTGGTGAGGCCGCACCTCGACTACTGTGTTCAGTTTTGGGCCCCTTGCTACAAGAAGGACATCGAGGCGCTCGAGCGAGTGCAGAGAAGGGTGACGAAGGTGGTGAGGGGTCTGGAGAACAAGTCCTACGAGGAGCGGCTGAGGAAGCTGGGTTTGTTCAGCCTGGAGAAGAGGAGGCTCAGGGTCAACCTTATCGCTCTTTATAAGTACATTAAAGGAGGCTGTAGTGAGGTGGTGGTTGGTCTGTTCTCCCACGTGCCTGGTGACAGGACGAGAGGGAACGGGTTAAAGTTGTGCCAGGGGTGTTTTAGGTTGGATATTAGGAAGAACTTCTTTACTGAGAGGGTTGTTAGGCATTGGAATGGGCTGCCCAGGGAAGTGGTGGAGTCACCATCCCTGGAGGTCTTTAAAAGACGTTTAGATGTTGAACTTAGTGATATGATTTAGTGGAGGACTCATTAGTGTTAGGTCAGAGGTTGGACTTGATGATCTTTAGGTCTCTTCCAACATAGACAATTCTGTGATTCTATGATAAAGGGAGCAAATTTTCTTTCTTTCTATCCTTGTTGTGAGGGAAGGTAAATATAATATGAATCTCTCCTCTAGAAATATTTTTGTAAAATACGTTGGTTAGACATGAATCATAGAATCATTAAAGTTAGAAAAGACCTCCAAGATCATCTGGTCCAACAACCTACCACCAGTATCACTCACTAAACCATGTCCCTAATCACCATGTTGAACCTTTCCTTGAACATCCTCAGGGATGATGACATCTTGACTACTCTTTCTGAGAAGAAATGTCTTGTAATTTCCTACCTGAACCTCCCCTCGTGCAAGTTAAGATCAATCCCTCTAGTACTATCACTAGTTATTTGTGAGAAGACACCAACCCCCAGCTCCCCACAACTTCCTTTCAGTTAGTTGTAGAGAGCAATTAGGTCTCCTCTGAACCTCACCTCCTCCAGACTAAACAACTCTAGTTCTGTCAGTTGCTCCTCATAAAACCTGTGTTCCAGAGCCTTTACCAGCTTTGTAGCCCTTCTCTGGACACGCTTGATGTCTTTCTTGTAGTGAAGAGCCCAAGCACTTGTGCATCAAATGGAGCTGAAGGCTAAATGTAGCTGTCAAAATTGAGGGGATACTTACACTGAGTACATTTAGTAAAGGGAGACAGAACTTCCCAAATGTGTTTTTATGCGCCAAACTTTGGTACCTTGTTTGCTGTGTTTCTTCAGAAGGATAGTAATGACATCTTCTAGGAAAACAGCACCATCTTTTGCAACGCAATGTTTCTGGTATATCCAGTAGAATTCTGTTTTCATGCCATATATATGATTTGCCTTTATTCTGATATTTAACTCTTTAACCTTTAAAGGATGTTGCACTGTTCATGCTGCACTTCCAGGGTGGTTAAATGTTCTCATCTAGCTGTCATGACAACAATAATGAATCAGTTATGGAGGAAAAGGGAGAGATAAAAAACAACTGTGATGCAAGCAAAACTTCATCATTGCTTCTCAAAAATTTTAAAAATAAAATAAAATAAAATAAAAATAATTAAAATATAATAAAATAAAAATACCACACTGGACAGATGAAAATCACTGTTAATTTATTGCAGGATGAAATGACACTGTACTGCAGTGGAGAGTGCAGGGAAAGAGGTTGCCTAAAACATCACTGAGACAAATATGTAATGAAATAATGAAATGCAGTCACTCTGTAAGAAATAACATTTATCCAGCTAATGTGAGACCTGTGAGGAGAACCTTTTTCTGCTCTTGTAGAAGTTTAATATGTTCTTTGGAACTCTTTTTGAAAAACAATAACAACAAACTATTATTTTGCAAATAGATGTCTGAATTACAGTCTACTTGCTCTATAATTTACTTCTGTCTTTATAGCTTCTCTGGCATCACCAGCTCCTCCCCTTTCCTCCTCCCCTAAAATTTAAAAAACAGAACAAATTTTTAAAGTGTTCATTCTAGCCTCAAGCAGCTGCAGAAGCTCTTAAGGAACAGCCCGAAAATATCAAGGTACAGCCTCTTTCCATCATTGCAATGAGACAGTATGTTTTTTGCAGTCAAATTATTAAAGGGAATTATTTCCTAAGAGTCTACATCTAAAATAGAAACAGAGCAGAATCAGGAATTACATATTTTCTCTGTTAATATATATGGTCTCTGTTAATATACATGTTAATATACAATATATATATATATATTATTTATATATATATAAATAAATAATAAAAACTAAAGCTTGTAAAAGGAATATAGTCTGTGTTTAAAATGTTGAATTTCTTCAGGAATTAGACTCAAAAGAAGTCCAAAGAATTTTCTTGATTTTTTTTATGTATTTCTCATTATTAATTCATGAAACTACAATGATTACAGAATACAAAGCAGGAATTAGAGGCTCTTTCAATGCTATATAGAACGATAATAAATTGCTATAAGTTACTAAACTGCTATACCCTTGCTATCATAAGATATATGTCTATATATGTCTGGTTATTATTTGCCAGTATCAATTTAAAACAAAAGAAACATGCATGTACTCTCAATACTCTAAGATCAATTATGATTTTAAATCACAAGGAATATTAAAAACTAGCTTATTCATTCATTTAGATTGTTATAAATCAAACTTTTAATTAGAATATTTCTATTTTTAGTCAGACTTTCTGTACTATTAAATTCCTTTAAAAAATGAAACTTTGTTGACATACATCTTATTTTTTTCTATGTATTTCAGTCCACTATAATAGTCATTAAGATGTCTTTTTTTTTTAAAGATAAATAAATATTAAAACTATTGATGAACATATTCCATATTAAAACTATTGATGAACATATTCCATAGCTTAATTGATCAATATAATCATAAATCTTATTATTTCTGGTGTGATGTACAAAATGTGGATCCTTGTATATTTCTGTGTCATCATTAACTTAACCAATTAATTGCAAGTAAAAAATTAAAACTTTTTTTTTCCCTGCAAGCTATTTCTTCAAATACTTTTTGCTTTTTTTTTTTTTTTGAAATTCCACTGCTTGCTCAAAAATATCATTTATCATTAAAATTACAAGTGCTGTAACACAAAATAAGAATCCATATCAAAGCCCCACTTAAGATACTTGTCAGATATGTAGAACACCATATTCCTGATACAGACCTTTCTTTGAATCTAAAAGAACACTTGCAGGTTAATGAAAAAAATATTTATTTTAGTTAGATCACCAAATTCAAATTTGGAGTAACAAAGTCAACAAATGAAATCATTTAAAAGAAAAAGTTTGTCTTCTTCCTTGTTCTCTATGCTGGGCAATGTTTTCATTGCATGGTTAACATATATAAATATTAAAGTAATTGTATTTTTCTGAACATATTTTATTGAGACTTGTTTACACTCATTGAATTGATTTCTGCTTCATTAGGCTAGGAGCAGGTGTGATGTCAATTACATTTTTCACAGAAGCAATAACTTTTTTGACACATCCACAGGAAAATATAATGATTAATTTTATAGACTTAGATGCAACTACAACTGGATTTCTGTGTTGTTTATCTTACTTGCTTTCCCAATGTGCAGGAAATTGTATAGCACATAGCAGGAAATTAGTAAGTGCTTTAAAAACATGATTAGTCAAAACAGATCTGTTTGACTAATCTGTTTAGTTTTTACTATCTGTTTAACTTGGGAATTTCTCCTAGGCCTGAGATTTAGATACACAGAAAACCCATCGTTCTGAGGAATGTGCCTATTTATTTTTTTTTATTTTTCAGTCAATGGAGAAATATTGGTTGTATTTAAAAATTCTGAAGGAATATATAGTTCATATATATATATGAATATATAGTTTATATATAGTTCATATATATATATGAATATATAGTTTTTGTGTCTATGATTCCCAGAAATGATTCTCCCTCCAATTCCTCTTGTGGGTTTTTTTTTTTTTTTTTTGGTTTTGTTTTTATATTATTCTGTAGGTAGATGTGAAAAGGTGTTGCCTATAAAATTTTACTAATCAACAAGATTACAAGTTAACCTATGGTCCATTATTCCCACTCCCATCATTCACACTCCCATCTGCAATTTCCTTCTCTTCACAGATAAGTTTGAATTGTAAAGTGTAAGATATATTTAGTTTCATTTACATAAAATTTAAATGACACTATGTGTTAAAAATTGGACAGAGTGCGAAAAGTAGAAACTTGCTTTCTAGTACAGACCATGTATGGAGTGAAATACTCAGAATTTTGTGGTATTTTAACATTTTTCAAATACTCTGACTTTCAGACAGAAGAAAAATTTTATTTCTTGAGTAGGCATCTGTGCTAAATTGTGCTTTGTTCATACAGGTGTTTTCTAGTTGTAGTACAAATATTGCATAAATACACTTCCATCTCTTTTGCTAGAATTAATCTTCACTTCTGCACATCAAGGATGAGAGCACTGGTCAGGGACAACTGTCCAGTTTTGAATACAGGTCTTCAATGTTTTACACAGAAATTTTGATTTGTGAATTGCTCGAACACTCCCTCTTTGTGCCTTTCACATTTCTGCATTCGTAAGTGAAAAGCCAAGGCTTTTCTTGCATAAAATACAAAGATAATGGATATTCTTGAAGATATTATTATATACTCCAGTTTAATAAGAACTTGTTTTCAGAAGCTGAAGGATTATGTTGTCCTATAATCCTGGTTATGAGTCTAATTTCAGAAATGCAAAAATCTATATTATTACTTTTTTTTTTCCTTCTAACTGTATCATATATTTAACTCTAGTTGCAACTGTGATTTGTAAAGTAAGTATTATGTCAAGAAAGCACAACAATAGCAGTCTGTACTCTGAATGAGCTCAAGGAAAAGAAAATCATTATTGAGCTTTCATTTTTCGTTTTTTTTTTTTTTTTTTTTGATCACTGTAGTGTGTTTACGTGGCAAGGTTTTGGTAGCAGGGGGCCATAGGGGTGGTTTCTGTGACAAGGATCTAGAAGCTGCCCCATGTTTGGTAAGGGCCCCACTGCTGACCAGAACTGAGCCAATAAGCAATGTTGTTTTGCGCCTCTGTGAGAGCATATTTAAGACAGGGAAAAAAATGCTGCGCTACACAGCAGCTGGGAGAGTGAGAGGAACAGCCTTGCAGGCACCAAGGTCAGTGTAGAAGGTGCTCCAGGTGCCGGAGCAGAAATCCCCTGCAGCCTGTGGTGAGGACCATGGTGAAGCAGGATGTCCCCCTGCAGTACCATGGAGTACCACGGTGGAGCAGGGTTCCACGCTGCAGCCCGTGGAGGAGACCACGGTGGAGCAGGTGGCCCTGCACCAATGGAGGCTGCCGCCTGTGGAAGACCCCTGCCGGAGCAGATTTCAGGCCAGACATGTAGCCCGTGGAGAGGAGCCCACGCAGGAGCAGGTGACCTGGCAGGAGCTGCTGCCTGTGAGGGAGCCGGGCTGGAGCAGTTTTCTCCTAAGGGATGGACCCCGTGGTACAGACCCATATCTGGAGCAGTTCTGGAAGAGCTTCTGCCTGTGGGAAGCCCACGCCGGATCAGTTCATCGAGGACTGCATCCCATGGGTGGGACCCCACAGCACAGGGGACGAGAGTGACCGAGAAGGAGCGGCAGAGAAAAAGCGCTGTAGACTGACCATAACCCCCATTCCCCCGTTCCCCTGCGCCGCTTGGGGGGAGGAGGTGGAAGAGGGTGGATGATGGGGGAAGGTGTTTTTGGTTTCTTTCCTTTGTTTCTCACTTCTCTAGCTTGTTAGTAATAAGCAATAAATCTTACTATCTCCCTATGCAGAGTCTGTTTTGCCTGTTACAATAATTACTGAGTGATCTGCTTGTCCTTATCTCAAACTTTGAGCCCTTTTCATCTTATTTTCTCCCCATTCCTCTTTGAGGAGGGGGAGTGATAGAGCAGCTGTGGTGGAGCTCGGCTGCCCACTCGAGCAGAACCACGACAGTCACAGAACAAGCAGTTTGACAAACTCATTACTATGAATATTCTTAAAATGCTCAAATGTATATTGGCAAACAAGTAATAAAAATAAGTTTGAATTCAAATTGTTATTTATTTTGAAATGATTTTTTTCAGTAATCTGAGAATTGGAAAGGAATTCAACCTTATTTCCACAGGAAATTTCATTTTCTAGAAACGACCATTCACCTACCTTGGACACAAATGAAAGTTAGATCAAGGTGAACATGAATGCCTTATCATGTTGTTTCTCTTTCTTCAGTAATACTGAAGACTTTATATTAGGCAGATAGTTTATTGCTAAAGATATGTGTGTTTTCATCAGTGACACATCCATGGATGTCAACTGGATGTTGCTTGATATTACAGTTAGTCATTGAAGGTTTTTGCTACTGCTAGTGTTGAATATTCAGAATCTCTGTTGTTTTTCTTTTGTAGTTGAACTGTTTATCTTTGTTAAACAGTGAACAGATTATTTTATTTACTTGTATATATAATTATTACCATACGTATATATTCTATCATTATAATTTGATAAATATAACACACCCTTAAAAATGATCAAACTGGCAGACCATGTCCAGTTGGAACCCCTCCTGAGAATATCAGTATCAGATATGCCGTGGTTTTTTTTGCCGGTGCTGCTGTATTTGGAAGCGATGCTAAAATAATGAAACTAGCAAAATTTCAATCTATCCTTCTTAAAGAAAATAATAATAATAACAATAAATATTTAAAGATTTTTAAGTCTCATCACATAGATTCACCTATCATTCACAACTCCTATTTCAATTGTTAGGTCTAGATTTTCTTAGTAGCTATATTGAATAGAAAAATATTTTGAAGGGTTAATTTTAGATTTCATTGTGGTATAAGTTCTGAAATTGTAAGTACTTCCTAGTACTTACAATAGGAAAATGTTTTTTCCTGAACTAACGGACCGGTATAAGATGCTATCACAGGATTAGAAATTTAGAGAGGTAAACACCTCTCTAAGTTTGTTTTTAGAACATTATGTAAGAACCCAGGACTTTTCAACCCAGAGATTTCTCAGTGACAACTGTCAAATAAGAAACATCTGGCTGAAAAAACAATGAACTTTGCACTTAGCGAAAGAAGATAATTGGAAGACAGATTTGTTCATGTTGAAACATTCATCTTCACCATGTTGCTGCATCAACTGAATATCAACAGTTCAGAAATCCAGAATTTAGTTCTTTCCCAGAGTTTTGGACTAGAAATGAAACATAAGCATTTTAAAATCTCAGCTTCAGTGAGAACATCAATCCAAGAATGTTTGTAAGGTTCTTTTTCCCCTTCTGTTGGGAATAGTTCCAAATGATCATACCTTTCACAAAGCAGCAGTATTTGGAGAAACAACACAGTTGTCCAACATTAATTAAAAGGAGGTGTATTCAGCTCCCTAGCCTCCCAAAAAATTATGGGTGTAATCATTGAAACAAATATACAACAATTGCTCTAGTAAAAGGACTTATCACAGCAGGAGGCCCCTAATTTCTCTAGCATTGCAAGCACATTATAGAGCTGATATTTTGCTGTCTCTTGGATCATCCACAAGCACAAAGACTACTCTGTTTGTCATGTAGGGGAGTTGTTTGTTTTATCGAGCATGTCATTAATGTTCTTAAGTGTTTATAAGACCAGAGATGGTGTTTAAATGCCTACTGCCTCTGGCACATTTTAAATTATCTGGTAAAGTTTTGTGTGTCTTATTGAACTAAAGATTGTATTAAACCTGAAGTTGTGTCTATTTTTTGCAGCAGGTGGCTTTATCTGGTGTGCTTGAAACTGCAACCAGAGGTGCTGTAGAAATAGATGGAGTCTGTATCACCAGGACCATCACTAGTTGAGGCCACAAGTTGAATAATAATAAAAAAATAATCCCACTCACTTCAAGACTTTATTTGTGATAAGGAAAATAATGCATGTTGTATTAGGAAAAAATGAGTTCGTCTGATATTCATTTTCAGTTATGTTTCTCAATCAGCTTCTACCATTATGAATTTAGATGCAGAAATATTGGTGCATGATGCCTATACATTATCAAGAAGTATAGTTTGTGAAATGATTTTCTTTGCTACAACCTGGATTTAATGGGAGGCAACACATTTGGCTTTGCTGAGTAGAACAAAGTGGTTAGGGTTTCTCATTTATCAGCATTTCAAGGTTTCAGTATTTATTTTATATCATAACCGAGTAGCAATTCAATAAATTTCTTTGTTTTCTACAGTCAAAAATTGTATTTTCTAGTGTATTCAGCCTACAATATCCTATAAGCATCTGAAAATGTCTAGCATATTAACAGCTTTCATTTGAGCAGAACTAAATACTAGGACTAGGCTATGTAGAGGCTATATTATCAAAGGCAACTAACACATTATCTTTTTATATAATAAGGAATTTGTGTCATGTAAGTAAATGAATGGAAGTACATTTGAATAATTTTGAAGTGTTTGTCTTAATATGGCCAGTTAATTAGTTCAAAAATTGATGCCAATGGAAAAAAATTTGTAAGATTAGAAAAGGCAATGTTGAAACCTCAATTATCAGAAGAACGCTGTTCATATAAGGATATAAATGTATAAAATTTTTTAAGGATCATATTTCAGGAAATTAGCCAATCAATTTAAAAACACTGTTACTAGAAACAGATGAAAAAATGAACTTAATACATTATATATATATATATATATATATCATAATGTGGAGAAATGAAAAAAGGAGAGGAAAATAAAATGGAGAAAAATGAATTAAAAATAAAAGTTGGTACTGCAGAGCAGAGAAATATTTTCTGTGAGACTCTGAATGCAAAGTTACCCCAGGGATATAAGTTACAGCAGCACAAGTTTCAGATCCCATCAGGGCCCACGGACTTATGAATGTTCAGTTATCTTAAGTATTCCCTGACCTGATCCTCTTCCACTAAGGGTACCTCTTTCTTGCTCTAACTTTTCATTCCTGTCTCTTGGACCTGAGATTCCTGAAGTTTGGTCTTGCTAATAAAGGCTGAGACAAAGAAAGCATTTAGTATCTTGGCCTTTTAATTGTCCAGGGTAAGTAGGTTTTGTGTTTCATTCAGAAGAGGGCCCACATTTTCCCCAGTCTTCCACTTGTCACTGACATACTTGTAGAAACCTTTTATGTTGCCATTAATGTCCCTGGCCAGATTCAATTGAATCTGGGCTTTAGCTTGCTTAACTTGGTCCCTGGCAGCTCAGACAATGTCCGTGTATCCATTGGAGGTCACCTGTCATTGCTTCTGCCATCTGTGTATTTCCTTTCTGTTTGAGTCTGGCTAGAAGCTCCTTGATTATCTGTGTAGGCATCCTATCATTTTTTCCCATCTTCCTCTTTGTTGAGGTGACACAAGCCCATGTCTACTGTTTTGCACAGTTTGTGTGCCTTTGTTACCTTTTATGCAATCTCCATAGCTTTAGCAGCAAAAAATGTATAGGAGGTGGAAAGGACATGCCAGAAGCAGCTTGTAAGAGACGAATGTCATATATATGTATTTGTATGTGTTTAAATTTCTGCAGCTGAACTTTTGAAGAAAATTTAACTACAGTGTATTTTAAAAGCCTTGTTACTTGAAATCTATGTATTTGCAACTATTTGTCTCTCAATTTTATTATGCTAAACTGCAATCTCAGGCATTATATCAATGAGAGCAAAATATGACTTCACTGTTTTTTGAGTGCCTCTTATGAAGTAGCTGTTCTCCAGTCTCCAAAGGATAAGTGCACTGTTGCTCTACAGACTCAAAACCAAAAATGGACCTGATTTTTTTTTTTTTTTTTTTTTTTTTAAAGTGCTACTTATCTTTCTTAGCCAATTGCCATCATCTTTTATAGAGGAATTTTTCACAGTGCATTTGGTAGATGTTTATAATCACTGACCCCATCCTCCTCCCTTTCAGTGATTTATCCTTTGTCATTCTTACCAAAATAAAATAAAATAAAATAAAATAAAATAAAATAAAATAAAATAAAAATAAAATAAAATAAAATAAAATAAAATAAAATAATTAAACGTGCATTAGACATACTACTTTCTTATGTCAAAAAAATAAAAATAAAAAAATAATTGTTTTAAAACCTTTCTAAGACTGAGAAGGGTAAATGTGAGAGCAGATACCTGAAGAAAAAAAAAACACCACATGAAGGAATTGAGAGCTGCACACAGTTCCTACTCTGCTTTTACTTTACCTATAATCTTCCTTACTCTGAAGAGAGTCACATCTCTAAAGCATCTTTACATTGTAATAGTACAGAGTATATCAAATTTCTGCTACTAGAGGAGTGATATCCAAAGATATAAAGTAATACCATAGTTTTATGAATGCCTAAGGTAAAAAGCCACTATCAAGGCTGACAAGCTAACCATTGAAGGAATTGGTCTGATCCAGTGTAGTTACCCTGAATAGCTAATGGATCAGAAATACTATGCCTCTCAGCTTCGAATGAGGCAAAAATATGCTGATAGGATCTCAACTTAACCTTTCATTTTATTCAGCCCTTCTACCTTGTAAGAGAACTACAAGACAAATGTTATGTGACAGCAATGAAGCTCATGGGTTCTTTGTACACCATTAGTTAATAAATCATTTAACCAAAATAAGATTTTAACTACTGCATAAGTTAATTAAATACTTTCAATTTCCTGGTTAAACTGATATGTATTTCAAATGTATTTGTGAGTTGATGCTTTTCTGATTCTGAGTATTTTATTCCTTATACCTACAGCCATTATCCAAACTATAAATAATCAAAAAGTTTTGAAAATCTTTGCTGTTAATCTCTTATTCAGAAAAGACACTGGTGTTGTGTGTGTGTGTGTTTGGGTCTGCAAATCTGAGAAATATTTCTTGTGCCTTCCACACTGGTCCAGCTTTCTGAAGGTCGGGAAAAATAGTGTAATGCAAAAGTGGAAGTTGACTCATGGTATTTGTCTCAGAAAGCCTTACCTTACCTTATCTTATTTGCCCCATTATTGGGGGCAAATATGTTGAATATGTACTCTTTCAGGTCTTTTGTCTGTGGAAATACTGTTCCAGAGTAGTATGACACTATTTTGATATCCTCATATTCTTCTGCTTATTCCTCACAGAGTCAGTACTAATGGACATTAAATACAGGTCTGTTCCCAGCTCCCTCTGTACATCCTGTCTTTCATTTATACCATTTCCTGCTTCCATACTGGTAAGCACGAGAGGCATGCATAGCAAATGCACAGGTTTTGGTTTCATGTTTTTTATTCAAAGTCATGGCAAACCAATTGAAGTCCCTTTCATTCTATGAAGATTCAAAAGACAATAAACTGCTAAATTCCATGTGTGTTTCTGCAAATCTACTCGGAATTAGAAAAGTCAGTTTACTTCCTGAACAAGGAAATAATTTTATTTTATTTATATATTCATTTATTTATTTTTATGGAGTCTCAGGAAATTTGCCAAAGTGAATCTAGAAAAAAAATGTGTGTGATGGCCTCTCAACAAGTAGTTTGTGGTCTTGTACCACAAAATCTACATGAAGCAAGCTATTAAACAATTTTATTAATTTTATTAAACAAAATCTACATGAAGCAAGCTATTATTCAAGCAGATTAAATTGCTTATGACTTTCTATTTCAGCTGTGACCAAACAGCAGAACCGTTCTCTTTCTGTTAGTAAAAAGCATTGCAGAAAATGACTGACAGAAAGATGCTTAGTTCTGATTTATAGTATAACACTGTATATATCCATCATTACCCTGGAGTCAATGGCTTTACTGCTTGGTTGCAAAACGCCAATTAGATTAATTTCTAGACAGTTGATGTCAGAATTTTTTGAATGATGTTGTCACTGCATTTGCAGAAATGTATTGAGATTGATTCTTTTCTTACATAACTGCTGCGATTCAGGGCATGCCTTAAAGAAAATATTAATTGAACTTGGAAGAATAATTTTAACAAAAAAAAATCTAAGGAATATGCAGTTGTACATAATATGTTTCTCATATTCTAATAGTGGTGACAGATTGTCATGCAAAGACTTTTTTGTTTCATTTTCAAATAATCTCAGAAATGTTTCTAATGTTATATATATAGGCAATACACATATAAAGCAAACAAACAAACAAACAAACACACACACACACAAAGATGGAAAAGCTCCAAGCTACCAAATGATAATACAATAAGTACTGGTAATGAGATTTTAGTTGTCACTGATGTATAATACTAAAGTTAGTCTAATTTTTAACCATTGCTCTTGGGAATCTTCAAACTACTTTTGAACAGAAGATTAAAAATTATTGTGGATCCACTTCTTTTTTCCATTTCATATACATCACCGTTTGGTAATTCAACCTCATTGTCGTCCTTGGTAGATATAAACAACCTATATACATTCTAAAAATTTCTTCTTACTTTTTGCAGACAATTTTATTATATATTTATCTGTTACTTTCCTCCACAGGATAGCTAAGGTTAGAAGGGACATCTGGAGATTGTACTCCGACCCCACTGCCACCTTGCATAGGATCATACCAAGGAAGGTTTTGAATATCTATAGAAACAGACTCGACAACTGCTCTGGGCAACATGTGCCAGTGCCCTGTCATCCTCACAATAAAGAATGGTGACATAATGTATTCTCATATTCAGATGAAAGTTCCTGTGTTCCAGGATTTAATATTTTCATTTCCTGTGATCAAATATTGCCACTTTCTTCAATCCAGGATCTATTATTTTATGACAGTGGCTGTAGCAAATGCTCATCAGACATTCAAATACTATTTGAAGAGGAAATTGTTATGACCATATTTTAATTAAAAAGTATTAATTGCTTTATGAACTAGATTAAATATTTGTTTCATTGTTTGCATGTCAAAAGATTAGATGCATTAAGTAAATCTATGCTTTACAGAAGTTTTCCTAAAGAGTGTACTTGACTTTTACAGCAAAGATACTTCCCAGATTTTCGATGCTTCCTGAAGAATGTATGACTGTTCTGGAATCTATACAGTACCTTTCTTTACCTTCTTGATGAACATCTTGCCCCAGTGAACATCTTGCCCCAAAGTAATAATGTACATGAGAGCAGCGAAGAGCTCTTATAAGAGTCAGCAACTCAAAGTGGTGAAAACCTTGAAGGTCTGAAAAATGTTTTCCAACCTTTGCAATATTTCTGAACCACTTGCCTTCCAGAATGTGGTGGAGAACTGTTTTACTGGTAGGTTGTTGAGAACAGATGAGGATCTCAACAATAGAATTCTGTAAGTGGTCATTTATGTCAGTCAATACCACTCTTAAGGTGTCTGCGTAAACAGTTTTCCCAAACCAAAATCAGCATACTATCTCCAAATACATTGTAGTTTCAGACTTTCATTAGGCATACTTATGTTTCTTAGAAGCCATTTTTCTAAGCCTGTAAGAATATGTATCAATTTATATTAATTTCATCAGTATAACTCAATATATATAACTATACATATATAACATACATATAAAACTCAATATGTATTCATTGGTATAACTCAATTGAGAAAGTTGTACTTTGCAGAGGTTCAGGAAAGTGAAGAGAAGAACAGCTCCATATCCAAACACCTCAGACTGTTTCTTCTAGGATCAGATGTTTCTATTGTCAAACTTCTATACATTTTTCATTCACCTGATATTTCTCATTCTGTTTGAATTTATAAAAAGGGTATACTGTTCTGACCTACTCCCTAGGTATAGAAAAGACTGGGCATTTAAATGAACAATAAAAAGCTCAAATAAGACATACAGCAAGTTAATTAGAATGTATTTTCTCTGACTTTCACATACATTCTTTGGAATACTTCTGTTAAAAAATTTCCTCTTATAGTATTGTTAATTAATCAATCTCTCTAACTTCAGTTTCATCAACAGAAGTAATGCCAGGGTTGAGTGTAGCTGAGGAATTTTCACAAAAAGAAAGTATTCACTTGAATGGTTCCTTCATGTCCTTGGTACACAATACCAGGGTCACTTCCCTGCTTATCCTACTCAGAGGGTCAGGAAGTCAATCTGTTGGTTATGGCATTCTGTTTTGGTAACATGTACTTTCCTTTTCTGTTGTTTCAATTTTATGAATTCTCTCCGTGTTTCCCATATATTGCTTTCCATGCTGTACTGCCAGAATACAATGAGTAAAACAAACTTTCTTTGTCTTTCTTACCACACTCTGGCCATGTTGCCTGCTCTTGATTTTTGTTTATTTATTTATTTATTTATTTATTTATTTATTTATTTATTTTATTTACTTGTTGTATCAACTAAAACTCATTGCTATGAGCTTTCAAAACTTTTCTTTCTTTCTTTCTTTCTTTTTCCCTCCCTTCCTTCCTTCCTTCCTTCCTTCCTTCCTTCCTTCCTTCCTTCCTTCCTTCCTTCCTTCCTTCCTTCCTTCCTTCCTTCCTTCCTTCCTTCCTTCCTTCCTTCCTTCCTTCCTTCCTTCCTTCCTTCCTTCCTCTTCTTTGTTGTTTTTGTTTTCCTGTACCACAAGAATAGTAAAATAAAGTAATCAGAGCAGGGTAAGACTGGGAAAGGTTTGCACATGACCAAAACTGTCAGAGTTGTATGAAACAACATATGTATGTACATATGTATGTAGTTGTATGAAACTACAGTTGTAAGAAACTTTTTTTGGCAGGGGGGTTCGACACAACGATCTTTCGAGGTCCCTTCCAACCCCTTAAATTCTGTGATTCTGTGAAAGTTAAAGAATATATTTATATTTACTTTTATCATCTAAGGCATATATGTATCATTTTGTTGTTGTTATAATTGTTTCTTTTTTTTTCCTCCCCTCCCCTCCCCTCCCCTCCCCTCCCCTCCCCTCCCCTCCCCTCCCCTCCCCTCCCCTCCCAAAATTAAATAAAGTAAAAACCAACAACTTGAACATTTGCATATTAAGCCAAGAAACTACTACAGTAAACTTGCATAGATGTGGGATTAAATGAAGGAAAGAGCTGAAATATAAACCTTATGGTCAGACATTTGGAGAGCTAAGAGAAAAAAAAAAAAAGAATCCTGTCAAACTTTCACCAATGCAACCTTTTCACATGAAGTCTTTGTTTTACAAAGTTAACCAATAGTTAACCAATTATTTCTGGCTGGGCAGCGATGTCTTCACATGAATTATTTTGGGTTTTCATTCTAGTGTAATTTAATTTAATTTAATTTAATTTGATTTAACCATTTTGCTTTGTTTTGCTTTATTATATAAAAAAAATCAGTTATTTTACATTAGATAGAAAAATAGCTGAAGACACATCAAAAAACACCTCTGACATAGCCCTAGCTTGCTACAGTCATAGAATCATAGAATCATTAAGGTTGAAAAAGTCCTCCAAGATCATCTGGTCCAACAATACCCCTACACCAGTATTACCTACTAAACCTTGTCCCTAAGCACCAATTACAGCATGGAATAAACTTTTTTTTTTTTTTTTCCCATTAAATAATTGATATCATATCTGTCTCACAAGTAAATATATCAAAATTCTAATTGCTGCAGAAAAACAATTGATGGCCTGTGTGTACGTCATGTATGTAATTCATATATAGTTTTTGCAAATATTTAGTTTATTTTTTTTCTTTTTCCTCTCTCTGTGGTGGAGTGGCACTGGTCCAGTTCTGTCCGATGCTTGGACTGATGGTAAATTGTCATGCATCCTGAAGAGTGGTGTGTTCATCACCGAACAATCACAATTACCCTTTTCTTTACCACCCACATAAGCTGGTTTTCTCTTGAGAATCACTGCCATAATGCATCTAAATTTTAGTGAAATCTACATCCTGGTTCCTCTTCTCTTGCATTCCATTCCAGTGGTTGATTATGCAAGAAAAGTAGACCAACAGCTCTATTGAAACATAGAAATGAATACATTAATGGCACTTATGACCAGACATTGTGTTCCAAGAATTATATATTTAAATACACTTATCAAATTGTTTGCATAAAAGCACTGTGTTAGCTTCAACTGAAGAGAGCTTTCTTTTGGGATAGATATTTCATATCTGGAGAAAGTAAATAATGAACAGACACGAAGTTAATAAATAAATAAATAAATAAAAATAAAGGTTTTGGACATAACTTTCTGAACACCAGGGCAGTGCTGGAATAAAACTTGTTTTCCATTTAGCGTATAGACTGTATCATTAGGGACTTGACTCAGTTGACTAGTGAAAACAAACCACTCAAACAGGTACCTATGCTTGGCAGCTGACCAGAACTCTTGGAGTGCATGTTTGGTATTTAAATTCGAGAGTGTTTTTTTTTATTCCAGGAATTTAGTATTATCTAGTCAGAAACCATTTTCTGAAGACAACCATTTGTTGTCTTCAACAGCAATAAAAATTGTCTTCATTTGTTCTGTAATTGATTAGAACTGCATTCTGAAGTTCATATTTTCAATTTTTTTTCATTACTATGATTTTAATTTCAAGTTTTATTAAAAAAATAAAAAAGGAGGATGAGGAACTGAAATATTTTTGTACAAGAGGTAGTACTTTAAAACAACTGCTGAATAATACTTTGAGCTGCGACAGTGTGAAGTTAATTCTGGATCCTGGTCTTGCCTGAAAACTTCCGTATTTTCAGAAAAACAAACAAACAACAACAACAACAAAACATTTCTCACAAGCTTTGGCTCTAAAATTCCTGGTTTTCCATCTCCTTATATAAAAACTAAAATTAATGGAAACACTATTTTGAACAGTGTAAAGGAAAAGAATTTCATTTTGTTCAAAACTCAAGGGTAAGGAGACTTTCCTATGAATGATTTAACAAATATGTTTTCCATTCTGTGTTTGATAGCTTTCAATTTTCCATGAAAGCTTGGCATTTCACTCACATATGTTGATTATTGTGATACTTGACATTTCTTAGAACAGTTTTCACGTTTTGAATAAAATTGGTACAACTTCTGTGTTCTTAACTATCTTGATTCTTCAGAAAAATGAACTTGCAAGGAAAGAGCTCTATAATAATGGAAGCTTGAAAAGGAAAGTTGTCATTATGCTCTTGTAAAATATCATCAAGTTATACAAGATTATGAAGAGAGAGGAAGAGAGAAGGCAATTGAAATTTCAATTGAAAATGGAAATATTTTTGAACATTGGATTGCATCATCTGATGCAGAACAACAAGAAAGATGCCACAATTTTCCACTCTCACAGCTCTTATGAGGTCACATCAACTTTCATTCTTCCACAGATACTGCTATTTTGAGCCAACAAACCTACTCAGAACTTCATCACGTCAGAAGGTGTTCTTTGATTTAAGAGTATGAGAGTAGGGGGCACTTAAAAAAAAAAAAAATCGCTAAGTATAAGTGAGATATTATTTATATTATTTATGAAAGTGGTTCCTAGAATCTGGAATGAAGAGCTCCCTAAGTGGAAGTAGGATAGAGCTGATTTTGAATTACTTAAAAACATGCCAGAAATGAAAATGGACCCATAAAGGTAGATTATTTCTGAACCCTTATAGTATTGAGGAGGAGATAGGGTTATTTCTTTACTAGAAAGAGTTGAGTACTTCCTGTTTTTATAGGGAGAAATTGTAAAATGGAGCTTAGAGTTAAAGTAGAAATGGACCATAACATTGAGAAACTTTACATAAGGAAAAATAAGGTTTTTATTTCTTTGTTCATTTGAAAGTGTACTGACTATATTTAGAGGTAGCAAGCCACATTTGTGTAGTGGTGGGTCTTGTAGTTATGGTGGTCTTTAAAAAAATGAGAAGTAAGGTTTTCAGGAAAAGTTGGTAACTTTCATTACAGCAACAATCCATGCAGTTGCAGTCACTGTGAGCTTTATTTAAGAAAGTTAGTGATGAAAGTTATTTCTCTAGAGAAACATAATGTTAACACTCTAGTGAGAAAAGGCTAGCACTCTGAGAACAATTCCAGTTTATCA
Source organism: Anas platyrhynchos (assembly GCF_047663525.1). Classification (NCBI taxonomy): domain Eukaryota; kingdom Metazoa; phylum Chordata; class Aves; order Anseriformes; family Anatidae; genus Anas; species Anas platyrhynchos. The sequence goes on along the minus strand of NC_092621.1, from coordinate 39,136,871 downwards.
GGATATTTGGAAGTAATAATTCAAATAATTAATGTAATTTAAAATACACTTAGAAGTTATATATATGTATATATATGCATATATATATATGCATATGCATAATACATATATACGTATTATGCTGTATTGGAACTAGTTCTCTGGATTTTTGGTTTCTCTTTTGCAGACAATAATATAATGTAGCAGAGGGTTTGGTCAAGTAGTGATTATTGAAAAAAAGTATGAGAAAAGAGTTGACCTGGAAGGTGTGACTTACTCTGTACTTGTGACACACTATTTCCTACTCTTGCAGGCCTGCAGTAAATGTTTGTCTTTATTTATTTATGCAGTGCCAACAACTTAAAAAGAGGTTCCAAGCCTGTGTAAGTGTACTGGGTCTGGCTGGGATGGAGTTAACTTTCCCTGCAGCAACTCATACAGTTCTGCACATATAGCTAGAACAGCATTGGTATCACATCAGTGGTTTTTCTACTGCTGAGTGGTACTGGACTCTAACTCCCCAAGGGGCCAGCAGGCTGGCACTAGGCAAGAAGTGGGGAGGGGACATCACCAGAGCAGCTGACATAAACCAACTAAAGGGATATTTCATACCATGTGGTGTCACACTCAGCAATATAAGGTGGGAAAGGTGAAGGAGGCATCTGTCTTCCCAAACAGTGGCTACACGTACTGAGGCTCTATTTCAAGGACGTGGCAAGGATCGCTCATTGGTGGGAAGTAGAGAGTAATTTCCTTTCTCTTTCTCTGTACTTCCATACAGCCTATGCTTTTTTTGTTTGTTTGTTTCCCCCTCTCCCCCCTCTCCCCTTTCCCTTTAGTTAAATCATTTAATTAATAACAATTTTTCCTTAATAATTATTTTTCCTTCAATTAAATTATCTTTATCTCTACCCATGAGTTGTTTTTTTTCCTTTTCTTCTTCCCCTCCTCTTCTGAGGAGAGGAAGTGAGAGAGCAGTTCTGGTGGAGTTCAGCAGCCTAGCAAGGCAAAAGCACCACAGTACTATAAGAACTCTATTCTGAAGTGCTATGGTAAAACATATCTGCTGTTGTCACATAGAGAATGCTTTCAGTTTTTGACTATTTTCTGTAACTTTTGACTGCAGTTTAGGAAAAAGAAATAAAATATGCTGCAATTAATTTCAGTTTTTGTCCATACTGCAGTGCATAGATCATATTGCGGTATAATTTTGTAGTTGTTCTTTAATCAACTTTTGTTTGCAATTTTCTTATTCTTTTATGTAATTTCTTATTCTTTTGTGATCCAGCTATGGTTACCAAGCATGGGCGTTGTACTGTGGAGTTGCATATTAGCCAGTTATAGAGAAATCTTTATCAGAACAGATGACTATTTAGGAACTTCCTTGTTTTCTTTTTAAACTGGAAGTTCATTTTCCTATTTCCCAATAAAACAAAATAGGATCATTGAAGAAATTCAGAACATCTGTTACAGCTGTAGAATCCAAAACTGGCATAACAGATGGCAAGAGGAAAAAAACAAAAACAACTCACACCCTGTCCCCTTCCCCCCCCAACCTTCCCTGTTTAGAACAGATAATTTAGTTCTTTACATCACTTCAACATGGAAGAGATCAGGAAGACTCCCAGACTGAATACTGTTTATGAATAAACTTGAGATATTGTCTCAAAATATAAACCTCAAAAGAGGTTTTAGAACAAATCAGCACCAGTAGGAGGAAACTGCCAGCCAGCTTGTGATGTAACTCAACCAAGAGATTTAACAGAACTAAACTTGAAATGGCTGAAAATTTTCTGAATATTTGACTACTTAGATCCTTGGTCTTGACAAGGATGGCTTTTGATGTGTATATCTATCTATATATCTATTTATCTATCTATCTATCTATCTATCATCTGTCTAACGAAAAGTCTTGGTTTAATCAAACTGCAAGTAAACTGAGAAGCCTAAGTGTTTCATGATTTCTTTCCCCTTTCTCCCCCGTCCCTTCCACTCCAGGATGTCTTGTCTTCTATCTCCTTTAATTGAATAATTCACAGTTCTGTATTGTGCCCTTTGGGGCGTTAACAATCCGGTTAATCTTGCACTGTTCCACGGTGTCAGTGGAAGGTTGATTATTAGAGTGATTACAACATAGACACAACTGTGTGACTGAAAAAAGCTGTCTGCTGGTGTATGCTTTCATCTCAGCCCATGTAGAAATTGTACAACCATGCAATAACATGCTCTAAAACATACAGTATAGTCCATTGTGATTCACTGCTTTTATTGTATTAGTTACAGAGGTAACACAATGTTCTCACTGCATAATTACTTTTGAAAGGCAAAGACAAAGAAAAGTCAAATACTTGGGCTGTCTACCATGGTGAGTGTTGCTAACTGGACAGGCATCTCTCAGCAAGGTCTTTAAAAACAAACAATTTTCCTTTTGTGTACAGATTTGTTTTGTCCAAAATAACTGAAGCTAAGAGTACAACTTTTACTCCCCACCCAAGCCCTATTTCCATGGAACAGAGCTGTTCATGTTTCATGAAAGAAAAATACATTTTGGAGACACTTTTCTGATCTTGTAGAAATTAATAATTTTAGATAGCAAAAGCTTAGTGAATCCCATCCACTTACTATTCCTGTTTGTCTCAAATATCTAGACTCCTTTGTTCAGTCCCATACTCTTTGAGGTTATAATACTGTTGTGTTTTTTTTTCTCCTTTTTTTTTTTTTTTTCCCCAAGATGTCTTTTGAATATTTCATAAAATGAGTAAAATTTTCAAAACACTTATACACCCACATACATTTTCTCACAGTGAACCATGGGCTTGTAATTCTTCCAATTCATTTTGCACCCGAGAGGTACTATGGAAAGTGTTTCTGTGCTCCAAGCTTTTTATTCAGTGCTCCTCTTTAAAATGAGAAACTTGTTCTACTCTTTGCATGTCTCTTACTGTTCCTTTTTTTTGTTGGCCACCTAAAAATGTCAACGACAGAATTATTAATTGCCAAAATACATATCTTACAATATGTGTTCGTTATATACCAAGAAAAATTTTCAGTGCATTAACTTGACATGGTAGGCAAGGCAGTGATTTAAGGCAATCTTGGGGCTGCTCCCTTTGAGATCCAACAACAGCAATATGATAAGGGCCTTAATGCACTCTGTTTTTTGTTGTATAATTAAATCAATTTTGTTGCATCATCTTTGGGTTTCTTTCAGCAGGGAAAACTCAGTTCAAACAATTACCGTCTGTTTTACATTGATACAAATTCTGATAAGACTATTTCATTTGTTACATACCACTGAACAAGAAGTCTGTGCTCCCCCAACTATTAGATGTATGAGCATATTGAAGTACCTTTTGTTGTAACTCAGCCATCAAGATATGTAATTTTAGTGTAAATTTACCATTTGTATACAAGCAGTAAAATGGATAGACAGATGTAAAAGTCTAACATGAATCCTTTCATACATAGGAAGGTGCAACTATATAATTGACTAGTTAGCAGAGAATGTTATCATTTCATGTAAATGTGCTTAAGAGTTGATATAATATATAATGCAGATCTCTGTATATTATTTCTATTGAGATTTGCTTTTTGGCAAAAAGTTGAATGTACAGACATCACAGGATATCCTTCAGAGCAAATCTCAATCCCTTAATAGATAGGAAAAAGAAATAATTTTTAAATACATTCCAAAAATCTTAATAACTGGTTTTAAACCGTATGATATTATATATTGTAGTATATTACCTTGATTTCCATTTCAAACTTCCGCATAAGTTCCTCTGCATGGTGACTTTTCTCCTCAGAACATATATTTTTATGATCTTCTGGGCAGTTCCGGTAGTTATACAGTTATATAAAACAAATATAATATAACACAGTAAGTCTCTTAAATTAGAAATGTTCATTCTCTCAAAGACAGGTTCATAGCCCTTCTTATTTTCCTGCCTTAACCACTAAAAACATGTTGTCTGTTGAAGAATCATAGAAAAACTCAGCCAAATACTGGAAAAATAACTGGCCCTGTATGATCTTTGCAGCCCTCCACTGGACTCTTTCCAGAAGATCCCCATCTTTCATGTGCAGGGAAGCCTAGAACTGGACACAGTACTCCAGGAGAGGCCTGACCAGGGCAGAGAAGAGGGGGAGGATCACATTCCTTGGCCTCCTGTCCGCACTTCTTATAATACATGCTGGGATCCCATTGTCCTTCTTGCCAACCAGGGCACACTGCTGGTTTATGGTCAACCTGTCGTCCACCAGGACCCCTAGGTCCTTCTCTGGAGAGCTCCTCTCCAGCAGGTTTGTTTACAAAGCCATGGCCCAGTCTTATAAATTCATACAGCAGTTTATTAAAATGCGCATGTGAATGCACAGGTGTTTCATGGGATTCTTTACGGTATCATTATCTTTATCAGGAAGTGTAAAAATAGGACAAGGTGTAATGGTTTTAAACTGTAAGAGGATAAATGCAGATTATACTTTCGGAATAGATTTGTTACTATTTTTTACTATGATGGTGGTGAGGCACTGGAACAGGCTGCCTAGAGAATGTCCCTGGAAGTGTTCAAGGCCAGGCTGGAAGGGGCTTTGAGCAAGCCAGTCTAGTAGAAGGTGTCCTTGCCCATGGCAGAGCGGTTGGAATTCAATGATCTTTAAGGGACCTTCCAATCCAATCCATTCTATAATTCTGATTGTAGTATGCTCTAGGTGTCTTTAATTGATGTACTCTGCTTTCTTATATTCAAAAGTTAGTTGTCTGAGCAAATTAGCTTTCTTTAAATTGACAGAAGGATTTCTCACCTGCCAAGGCTACATAAAGACAATCCCTTTTAATCCAGTTAGGGATTTTCCCTGTCTGGATACAATCAAAAACAATCTTCTCAGTTTCAACGTATTCAAATTCAGATTTTGCTTTCCCAAGATTTCTGAAAAGCTTCATTGAGAGCTCTGTCCTGTCATTGTTCAAAATAAAATGAAGTTTGTTAAGAACTAGTTACTTAACTACAAGAATAGTGCAATTACCCAGAGTATGAGAAACATACTGTAAAAATGTAGGGAAAAAACAAATGTTGATGATGTAGCACAAGCCATCACACATTGGTTAAAACTTGCATATGACAGTTAAGCTGAAATGTTTTCCTGCTTTTTATAACAGATACTTCTAAGCTTGATTTAATTCTTAATGCAAGTGTAGACTTTTTTTTTTAAATTCAATTTCAAAACTATGCATGAATATTATAATAACATTCTCTAAAATGTATTTTCTTTATGTGGAAACAGCTCATTACTTTTCATTATTATTTCTTTCTCTGCTTTATTAACTATCCAATATACCTTTTCTCATCCATGGGTTCATTTCCATAAAATACTTCATAGGACAGAATGTCAGCCTGAGCATTATTAAAGGCTTCTTTCCAATCAGCCCTTTCATTCTCGTTCTTTCTGATAAGCTGGCTGATATACTGTTGTGCCTCAGGGACATCACAATATATGGTGTGAACCTACCATGGATCAAAAATTAGATTACATCTTCTGCAAAGCATGCATATCTGTTTGCAGTTCATGATATTTAGACAATAAGGACAGAAAACCATGATTTTTTCATGGTGCCATTTTCATGCTTCACTAATTTATCTTTTAAAATAATGCTCAATAAAAAAAAAAAAGTTGGTCTAATCAGTTTTCCATAGCCTGACTTTCAGTGAGGAGTTAGCTTTCATTAATTCCATGTGTAATTCTGAAAATTTCAACTTAACCTTTGAATAAACGTATATGTACTGTCTCTGCCAGGGATGGAGTTAAATTTTCCCCACAACAGTCCATACAGAGCTGTGCTCTGTACTTACAGCTAGAACAGCACTGATATCTCACCAATGCCTTGTTGATCAGTGCATCAAGACTCTCTCCAACTTCCCCTCTCCACCCAAAGCCAGGAGACTGGGTGATGGGGCAAGAGATGGGGAGGAGACATTTTCAGGGCTGCTAAATCTACCAAAGAGGTATTCCATATCATAGGATGTTACACTCAGCAATAAAAGCTAGGAAAGGGGAAGGAGAAGGGGAGAGGCTTTCATTATGAAAATGTATGTCCTCCTGAACAACCACTCTGTGTATGGAGGCTCTGTTTCCCAAAACATAGCTGATCTTCACTCATCAACGGGAAATAGAATAATTGTTTTTTCTCTCTTTGCTTCCATACAACCTTTACTTTTATCTTTTCTTATTTTTTCCTTACTTTTTCTTTTAATCAACCTGTGAGCCTGTTGTTTTTTTTTTTGTTTTGTTTTTTTTTACCCACATTGTATTTTTTCTTTCCCTCTTCCTTCAAAGAGGATGAGTGAGAGATTCATTGTGCTGGAGTTTATCTGTCCATTAGGGTGAAAGCACCACAGTATGTAAGATAATTTTTTCTATGTAAGATATTTTTTTCCAATTTTAGAAAACTCAGCAAATCATTTTTCATTTTTGTTATCACTGAGTTCTTACCTTCTTGGCAAGATTTTTCAAGAATATTAGCATCTTGATTTGAGGTTTCATTGCTTTGTAGTATCTTCTTTCACCTTCTAGGGTCTCACTGACTTCTCTCTCTTGTTTCTGTATAGATTCCTGTATCTTTTGCAACATGGTGTGTGCTTGCCAAAGAGGTTCTGTTTCCATTAAACATTCAGGCTTCTCTTCATCAGCTGCCTGGGAAGCAACAAAGATATTTCTTAAACACTAAGCCAGGATCTAGATATTTTCTCCTTTCAATGAACTTTCCAAGATTTTAATAAGCAAGTGAGAGAAAAAATGGAGAAATACTAAAAAAGGAAAAGTTACTTAGTTACAATGCTTAGCATATTGATTTTGTAATTCAAAGTAGTAGGTCTTTAAAAGATTTTATAGCAAAATTTACATGATTATAAAGACAACAGAACACTATCTGGTTCCAGAAGAATCAGACTTCATTACTGTGCTATTTTAATCATTAATCACCGATGTATCATTCTCAAGGAACGTATATTTTACAAGGCCCGTATGTTTTACTATCAGTTAGACCCTTGGTTTCCTTCAGCCTTTGCTAGGGAGAGTCAACCTGATTGCCTTTGAAACAATTGGAATAATGTTAAACCAAACCAGTTTAATTTCCATTTTTGTTCTCACTTGTTCTGCCTTTAATTTTAAAATCACTGGCACATCGGCTTTTTCTTCTTCTGTCTTTTCAGACTTTTGTTGAAGAATTTTTATCTGGAAATTCATGAGGTCACGCACTCTCTCCACATATAGACTGATGGTGTGAAGTCCCTGCAAAGCTGTATTGAAAATAATAGGGAAAGCAGGTAAGAAAAACTTGAGCATTTCTACAACTACACATTTGCTAGAATATTGTTTCACTGGGGTAAATTAATTCCTAGCATAAATTAAGAATTTACAATGCACAAATAAATTATAATAATCAAGAATTATATTACAGAATTCTACTCAAATGTTGAAATAAGCCTACTCAAAACTGCTGCTGACTGTAATAAGTGCTGCTGACTTATGCTAAGGAGTTTGGAGTCATGACAGACATTAATTCTAGCTCCAACGTTCTTCAATAATTTGATCTGAAACACATTATTGCAATCAAATGCTTATAGTAACTTCAGATAGCATACATTACAAAGTAAGAAAAACAGGAAAGAAGCAGGGCAGATAAAGAAATTTTGTGTCCAAAATATGAAACTCACTCAATGTGTGCTGGGTATAAAGACGGTTTATTTTTTTTGACAGATTTTCTAGAATGGAGACCTGCAAGACAAGAAAGGATGAGACAAGAAAAGCAGTGTTACCAAATTTTCTTGTGTTTCCTTGATGACAATATGTTAAACATGGTGAATTAATGTTGTCACTGATAGCCACAACCTAACTAAATTGGTTGTTGTGTACATGTATTTATTGCTAGGAAAAACAAAAACAAAACATATAACAAAACAAACAAACAAAAATGAACAAAACAACACAGAAGTAAAACAGATACTTCTCAAACACTGACATTTTTGCAACAGCCCGTATCAAAATGTCGTATGTTTATAATAGCACCTTCCCACATTACCAGAATGAAAAATGTGGTAAAATTTACATTGAAAGACTCTTGAACCTATAGAAAAGAAAAAGCCTCTGGCCACACAGTGTTTGTTTGTTTGTTTGTTTATTTCACTGTTAGTCAATTGGAAATAAGGCAATATTGTGGTAGATATTGTTAGAAATGTACGAAAAACAAGCAAACAAACAACTTTAAATACTGGTGCTATGCAGAATGTAATCAGAAGATGGTGCTGCATTACTAAACAAATACTCCTGTTTGAGACCTTCACTCTGAAATTCTACAGAAACCTGCATTCAATTTCATAAATGAGAGACAATCTGACTTTGAGACTCTTTTTTTTTTTTTTTCCTTCAGTGGTTTTTTAGATGATCCTGAATATATGATACCAGTAAAATGAAAATTGGCTGGTTACAGAAAGACTTGTACGTATTATACGTAAAACAGAACTCTATTCAGAAAATAACAGACAATATCTAAACCATGTTCACAGACTCTATCTGTAATAAAAATAAAATAAAATATATAATAAAATTAAATCTTTATTTTTTTTTCAGTCATAAGAATTTCAGAATTTATGGTGAACCTGAAATAACTTTAACATCAGAAGGGGGATTCTATAGGTAAATCTGAGGAGAGCAATTCTGACAAGCCATCACTAAAAAACTAGCAGGTCAAACCGGACAAAACTTTTTCAATACAACTACTAAAAGGAAAACCAGTAGAGATTATTTCCACAGACAAACATCTGCAAGTAGATTTAGGGAAGACACACTGGAATATTCAGAAGGCTGTACTTTTTCACTGTGCGTGCAGCCAAACTGGAACTGCTAGTATTTCTGAGCCCATGCTGGCAATTTCATGTTAGAGGAAAAACAACTGGAATAAAGTACATAATTTGAACATGCATTTGGGCTTCAGTCCTGAGAGCAGACTGGAATAGAATTACTGATATTAGCCGTAGCAATCTATTTTATTCTTTAAACATATAGCCTTTTATTGAACAGTACATAACAGTGAGCACTCCATGACTGTTAAATAAAACATAACTTTGTTTGCCTTTCAGAACTAAAAACAAAGGCATTCTCTGTTGAACTCTACGATTCATGGCAGTGTGTGGTGTTACAGCCTCAAGATATTCCCTAATTAAATAGGTCTTTCAGTCCTCCTCCTCTTCCTTTTCCTTCTCCTCCTTCTCCTTCTCTGTAAGAAGAAACTTCCCTCTTATTCTTCCCCTCTGTCTCCGCCTTCTTCCCTCCCTCTCTCCAGTAAAAGCATCATTACAATGAAAAAATGAGTGTAACAGAATTGTTATGATCTTGCAGTATATACATGTATATATATACATATATATATATATATATATATATATATATATTAAAGTTCTTCTGTCGTGAACGCCTGATAATGATTCTATACAGAAATACAGAACAAAGTTTAAGCGTTACAAAACTGTCTGACAATGTGGCTGCAGGCTGCAAAACAGTTTGGCCAAGATGAAAAGGATGGAAACACTCATTTTAACCCAGTACAATGCCTACTTTCTCAACATTTGCTTCTATCTATAGACTTTTTCTGTGCCTGCAGCCATCTCAGATATTTAGCAAACAGAATTTGCATTATCAGAAAGAAATATTGCAAAACTTGAGAAACTTAATGATGTCTATTTTTCCTTGGTAATACCACTCAAGTTATTTTTGGAGCACAGGTCAACCAGCTGCATTGGAATATTGTAATATTGTTCATTCGCTAAATTAAAAAAAAAAAAAAAAAAAAGCTTTACTGTGGTTTTACAATTTTTCAAAAGACATGAAGTGGAAAAAGACAGAGAAATGACAATCGCAATTTTTAGTGGAAAAATAACATAGTATGCCAAAAAAAAAAAAAAAGTCTTCTTCAATGGTGTCTAATGTCCCCAAAATCACTTGGATTCTCTAAAACAAGCCAGGTGTCTAGCAGTTTAATCTTAGCTGACTTAGATGTACATATCTAAAGGCGGACAATGTGGTTTTCAGGGTCACTTAGGTTCTTGGGAACAGCACAAACTGTGAAATGGAATAAGAACAAATTGAAATAGAACCAAAAAATTTTTATTTATTTATTTATTTTACCTTTTGTTCTTCCCATTTTTCTGTTTGTTGCTTCATTTGGTGAATAAGATCTTCTTTGTCTTGGCTCAGTTGTCTGTTTCTTTCCCTCAGGCTCTGAAGGTAGTAGAAAAAGAGATCACAATTACAAAGTTTCATTATGCAAAAAGACCTTTAGTTTTGTTGCTGTTGTTTTTGATTTATTTTTTAGTTTGTTTGCTTTTATTTTTCCATATATGTTGAAACATTATTTGGACTATCCTGTTAAGTCCTGGGGATTTTGCAAAATAAATAAATAAATAAATAAAAATCGACCAATTTACAAAACAAATGCAAGCAGGGGTAGTTTGATTCTACAGACACTTCTTAAAGGCTGGGACAGGCAGAAATTTTTCATTGGTAGCAGAATACAAGGAGGAAAATAAATATTTAGGAAAATAAACCTTAGTGTGTGTTTATCAAGAGAAAAGCATTAGATATCGTAAATATTCAGTGAATATCTTTACACTTCTGTTTCATAAAAACATAGCTATTTACAAGTGTCTAAGCACAGACAATATGAGACAACCTTACACTGAATTTTAATCAGGAAAGTCAAGATATGAAAACTGTTCTGAAAACACTGTGTAAGGCTTAACTGCCCTCCAGAAGGAGACAGGAATGGTTTTGTGGTAATTTCACAAAATGTGTGTCTTCAGTTGACTGTCCCTAAGAAGAAAGCATGACTTATATAACCCCTTTCTACAATACCTGGAACTTCCTGTTGCTTTTATCCCCATGTCAAAACTGTGCTTCTTATTTACCTTAACAGTATTTTGCCAATGTGTACTGTTCTTGTTCATCAGTTCACGGTAAGCTTCCAGCTGGGATTTCAAACTCCTCATTTTGTCACCATAAAGTTTCTTTATAGTAGTTACAGACTGCTCCTATGTTACAAAATATAATTGAAAAAATGAGTTTAAACATAAAAGCTAAGCATGATAAAGTAACATTTTCCATAACAGCTAAATATTAGTTCTCTTTCTCAAATGTGTTTTGTTGCCTGCAATATTTCTTGTTGATCACAGGAATTTCTTGTTGATCACATTCTCTCCCGCTCTCTCCCCGCCCTGATACCTCCCTCCTCCCTCCCCCCCGCTTCCCTCCTCCCTCCTGGCCCCCCCCTCTTCGTCACTCCCTTCCCCCCTCTCTTCCTCCCTCCTCTCTCCCCCCACTTCTATCCTCGCCCCTCCTCCCCCTTTCTCCCTCCCTTCCTCCCTCTCTTTCTCCCTCCCTTTCTCCCTCCTTCCTTGTTAATGCCCCTGCCCTCCCCTTTCTTCCAGAAGAAATCAGCCTTTCTCAGAGCAGGCCACAATCAATTCATTTTAGGGTTAGCTAAGCAATTTTAAACAAATTCAGGTTTTATCAGAAAATAAAAACCGTGAAGTATAACATACAAGCAGTACATAAAATAACTCTTAACAAAAGAACCCATCTAATTAAGGCAATAAAATTGTATGAGAAATACAAGCAAATCAGAAATATTAAAAAGCATGGATATTTCCAGTGCTCCTAGGAATGACTTCACTTTCAAAGATTTATAGCACATTACAGAAGCCATAAAAAAGAGGTTCTGTGAAAAAAAAGAAAAAAGAAAAAAAGAAAAAAAAGTTCATTACGGTTCCTGTGTTTGCATCTGTGCCCAAGAGGCAATTTTCGCACACTGTGTGTCTATGTTCTTCCTGTTTTCTAACTGTTTCTGTCCTTCTCTGCCCCTAGTAATCTACAAAATCAATTGAAAGTATATGATGTGACTGCATGAGGGTGATATTCCTAGTGAAGCATGGTGCTGGATTTTCATGTATTGCAGTTTGTGCTTATGTGATAACTTGAGAAAGCAATGAAGTCTTGTTACTCATCAAAAGAATACTAAGCAATTGTACACTGCATCCAGGGAACACTCAGATTTGCTTTACAGTCCAAAGATTTTACTCATTTTCCCTCGGAGGTTCCACAAATAAATAAATAAATAAAATAAGTAAAAAATAAAATAAAATCTCTTCCCTTTGTATTCTGTCTAGGTAGAATAAAGTTTATTTGTATGAAAAACATGCATCTAACTAGGAACTAAGTGGCTGATTTGCGCTGGGTTGGAGAAGAATGATGGGATGAATCAAAGATGAGGCAATGGATGAATAAAAAGGTTTCAGCACAATGTACACAAAGATGCGTGTAATTTTGACTTGGGAGAGAGTTACTGACTAATGGAATGTACAAATGCTTCCGCTAGGAAAAGCCTATCACTGTGGGGCTGTGGTCATAGGCCTGGAATCTATGGATCCTCACTGTAACATTGAGGGGGATTACAGGTGAAGGGACTCTGCTATTTTCTGAGCTACACTGACAAAATACAGAAGAAAAAAAAAAAAAAAAAAAAAAAAAAAAACCTGAAAGATCTGTGCAGATCTGTGTAGATGTGTTGACGGAAGTAATCATTTGAGCATTGTTTTATGCATCAGCCAGGATGAAGATTCAAAGAGAAGGTAACAATCCTATCCATATTTTGGAAATGACTGTGTTCTATTTGTATAATGCTATGCCGTATGTTGTTTTGTTTGTGGATTGTTTCTTTCCTTTTTTAATGTTTTATTTATTTATTTATTTTGCCATTCAATTTATCTTTACTGGGCTCATTAGCTTAGTTAACTTCAGGAAAATTGTCATACACCAAGCTAACCAAAGAGTGGACCTATTCATTCCAAATGGAAAAAGAAAGGAAGAAAAGTGCAAAATAAAAGACAATATATCCACAGAGAAGAAGGATGAAAAACTTTTCACTTTAGCAATGAAGACAGGCATTACAGGTTGATGGTACAGATGAAGGTGACATTTAACTGGAAACTTCAGTAACAATAAAGTTTGGAAAATCTCTGCAAATGTGCCAGTCTAAATATTAAGAATGGGAAAGGGTACAATAAATACACTAATAGAATAAAGTAGACATAGGTGAAAATAAGACCATATTTCACAAAGCTGTAAAATAAACTACATTGACAGATTGATATTATTTCTGGAGAAATGATGCAATGGGTTGCTGAATGAATATTCAAATGTGAATGAAGTAGATTTAATCCTCCTGTGTCACTTTGACTAATGATGTGACACAACAATTGAAATGCTCCAGAATAATTACCTTGCTTTGGTTTTCCTTCTTTGTATTTTCCAGTTGTCTGATTATCTTCAGGTGTTTGCTTTTCATTTCCTGCATGTCTTTTACAATCTGCAGAGGATGAAAGAAATAATCAACGCATAGCACTAGAGATGAACTCCAATCATCAAAGAATTATGATGTACATTTCTCAAAGTGACAGATACTGTACAAGCCTGATTTCAAAACAGATAAATAGCTTGGACTGCAGATCAAAATTTTGAGGTTTCAAAAATTAGAAATTATGTTACGTTATTGAATAAATATTTGTACATTTATTCACTTAAAATGGATTTTCTGGTTCTAGTACTACAACTTCACCTCTACATGTCTATTGTAGTGATCTGAACTGAGTACAGAAGACAGTCATTACAATTATTCTAAAGTTCTTGAAAAGGAAAAACTGCATTGTGAAGCTTACTACTAGAAATAATAATAATAATAATAATAATAATAATAATAATAATAATAATAATAATAATAATAATAATAAAAAGAGATTACATTATTACATTTATGAGTTAGATAACACATTGCACACATATTGATTGCATATTGCAGGCGGCTGTTTTTGGTTGTTTATTTTTTTTCTTTTTTGTTTGTTTTTTTATCTGAAAAACTGCAAAATTGATATAATTTCAGGATTCACTACAGGCATTTCTCAATAATAAAAACTGATACATACACCAAAGACTGACAAAGTGACCTTTCTCTTTGTTTGAAAATGAGTCACTTAAGCTTAACATTGCATCAAGACTCTTAGTGACTCAGTTTTATTCATTCTGTTTCTAATCCAACTCATAATAGTCACAAAAGGAAAATTCCACTATTTCCCACATCAGTGCAGACACTCTGGCTGTCTACTTTTCTTTTTGCATCCTTGTCTTGTAGGTGCAATGTCAAATTACACAACGTTGATACTGGTTGGATTTTAAATGAGTCTTGACAGATACTACAGGATGAATCACAGCAATAATGAGCATTAATTTGTGTAAATTATAAAAAATTGAGAGCTTTTCCAGAGATATTCTTGGTTTAAGTTTAATATGATCCAGATTCTTCTGACAGCAGCTCAGACCAAATGAAACTGAACAGAAAAATCTCTAAAAATAAAGATTTTTAGAGGAGGCATGATTTTAAATGGTTGAGTTGGGTAACATCATTCCACAATGACAGATCAAATCTTTATGAGGATTTACAAGCAATTAGTTTTGGAGTGAAAAATCTCTACAGTATGACACTGTCACAACTCAAACAATATAAAGAAGCAGAAGAAATGTAGTATTACAAAATACTGTCTTATTCCTCACCAAAATGAGTATTGCAGAAGTAGAATTTTAAAAAGACACGATTAAAATGTTCAGAGACAAGAAAAGCCTATTCTAGAAAAGATTCAGACAACTTTATTGCTCTTATCACACAAAGAGTTGTGAGTCATGTTGACTACATTGCTCCAGGTATTTTAACTTATTTGTAATAGCTAGCTCCAAAGGTCTGTAGCCTGTACCACAGAAATCACCACAGATATTTTTTGATACAAAACAAAAGGATAAAAGTACAAGAAAGTCTAGTAGAAAAACTAATGAAACAGGAATGTATATATAACTACACACATACATATACATACACATATTGTATATTATAAAATAAACTGTCTAAGGAGAAAATGTAAAGTAATACTAGCTATTAGAAACAGAACCATTGAATATCCCAAGTTGGTCAAGGACTCACAAAGATCACAGAATCACAGAATTTTAGGGGTTGGAAGGGACCTCAAGAGATCATTGGGTCCAACCCCCCTGCCAAAGCAGGTTCCCTAGAGCAGGTAGCCCAGGTAGGTGTCCAAATGGGCCTTGAATATCTCCAGAGAAGGAGACTCAACAACCTCCCTGGGCAGCCTGTTCCAGTGCTCCGTCAACCTCACTGTGAAGAAGTTCTTTCACATGTTGGTGCAGAACTTTCTGTGCTCCATTTTGTGGCCATTGTCCCTTGCCCTGTCCTCACAAATCACTGAAAAGAGGTGGGCCAAATCCCTGTCTCCCACACTAAAGATACTTGTAAACATTGATGAGATCCCCTCTCAGTCTTCTCTTCTCAAGGCTGAACAGACCCAGGTCTCTCAGGCTTTCCTCACGGCGGAGATGCTCCAGGCCCTGTATCATCTTTGCGGCCCTCTGCTGCACTCTTTGCAGGAGATCCCTGTATTTTTTGTACCGGGGAGTCCAGAACTGGACACAGTACTCCAGGTGAGGCCTGACCAGGGCAGAGAAGAGAGGGAGGATCATCTTCCTTGTCCTCCTGGCCGCACTTCTTTTAATTCATGCCAGGATCCCATTGGCCAGCCATGTTCGACCTGTCGTCCACCTGGACCCCCAAGTCCTTCTCTACAGAGCTCCTCTCCAGCAGGTCATCCCCCAGCCTGTACTGATACTTTGGGTTGTTCCTTCCCACATGCAGGACTCTACACTTGCTCTTGTTAAACTTTGGTTTCTTCCTGCCCAGCTCTCCAGTTTGTCCAGGTCTTGCTAAATGGCAGCACAGCCTTCAGGTCTGTCAGCTGCGCTTCCCAGCTTTGTATCATTGGCATACTTGCTGAAGATGGACACTATTCCGTCATCAAGGTCGTCGATGAAGATGTTGAACAAGACCAGCACTAACCCCTGGGGAACACTGCTAGTACAGGTCTCCAACTGGACTCTGTGCGCCGATCATCACCGTCTGAGCTCAGCCAGTCAGACAGTTCTCAACCCACCTTACTGTCCACTCACTTATCCCACGCTTTCGCAGCTTTGCTAGCAGGATGTCATGAAAGACAGTACCAAAAGCCTTGCTAATGTCAAGGTAGATGACATCCACTGATCTCCCCCCATCTACACATCTGATGATGTCATCATAGAAGGCAACGAGGTTGGTTGAGCACAAGTTCCCTTGGAGATTTGTGCATTGGTATACAGGCACTTTAGGGAAGCAGCAGGCACAGTTACCTCCAGATCATTGAGTACAACTCCTGGCTCCACACAGGGCCACCAAAAAATCAAACCACATGTCTAGAGTGTTGTCCAGATGCTTCTTAACTCCAGTTTGCTCAGTGCCATAACCACTTACCCAAGGAGCCTGTTCCAGTGCCTGACCTTATCAGAGAAGAACCATTTCCTAACATCCAACCTTAACCTCCCCCATCATAGCTCCATGCTGTTCCCACAGGTCCTGTTGCTATCCCCAGAGAGCAGAGCTGAGTGCCTGCCCTTCCACTCCCCTTGTGAGGAAGCTGAAGGCCTCTTTGAGGCCTCTTCTCAGTCTCACAGAATCACAGAATATCCTGAGCAAGGAGGGGACTCACAAGGATCATTGAGTCCAACTCCTGACTCCACACAGGTCTACACAAAAATTCAGACCATATGACTGAGAGCATAGTCCAAATGCTTCATAAACTCTGACAGGCTTGGTGCCTTGACTATGACCCTGGGAAGCCTGTTTCAGTGAGCCTGTCTCCTATGGGCTGAACAAACCAAGCGTGACCTCAGCTGCTCTTCATACATCTTCCCCTCTAAACTCTTCACTATCTTCATAGCCTGCCTTTGGACACTCTAATAGCTTTATGTCTTACATTGTGGCACCCAGAACTGTACACTGTACTTAAGATGAGGCTGCACCAGTGCAGAGTAGACAATCCCTTCACTTGACTAGCTATCAGTGCTGTCTGATGCACTGTAGGGTATGGTTGACCATTTTGGCTGCCAGGGCACACTAATGGCTGATGTTCAACTTGCTGCCAACCCCCAGATCCCTTTTTGTGTGTCTGCTCTCCAGCCTCTCATACCCCAGTGTATACAGGGGTTTCCACTTCCAAGGTGCAGAATCTAGCACTTGCTCTTGTTAAATTTCATGCAGTTGGTGACTGTCCATCCCTCTAACTTGCTAAGATCGCTCTGCAAGGACTCTATCCCTGAAGGAGTCAACAGCTCTTCCCAGTTTAGTATAGAGTACAAACTTAGTATACATTTGAGTCCTGCAGACTAGAAGTAGTTCTTCCTACAGAAGTCATTTATGAAAACACAGAAGAGAACTGACGCCAAAATGGAATTGTGCAAAACCCTACTACTCACTGGCTGCCAGCCTGATGTAACCCCATTTACTATAATTCTTCTGTTTATAACTAAGCCTTACCCATCAGCCAATTGTTCACCCATCATATTATGTATTTGCCTTGCTGTACACTAGATGTTTCATCTAGAAGGATACTGTGATAAACAGTATAAAAAGCTTTGCTGAAAGTCAAAACAATTAGATCAACTGGTTTTCCTTGATCAGTTAGGTGGGTAACCTTGTCATAAAGGGAAATGAAGTTCATTAAACAGGACTTTTCCCTTTTGAACATGTACTGGCTGAGACGAATGGTTCCATTGTCTTTTGGGTGTTTTGCAGTAACTCCCAGAATAATCTTCTCAACAATTTTTCCAGGCACTGAAGTAGACTGGCAGGCCTGTAGTTACCACGGTCTTCTTTCTCACCTGTCTTGAAAACTTAGACAACATTTTCCAGCTTCTAGTGGACTGGGACCTCTCTGGATTCCCAAGACCATTGAAAAATAATTGAGAGAGGTCTCAAAATGACATCAGTCAGCCCTCAGAGTAACTTGGGGTGAATCCCATTGGTCTCCATAGGTTTATGCATCCAGCTGGAGCAGCAAATCCCACATTTGGAGTTGTCTGAGAGTTTATCATTACTGCAGCCACAGTTCTCTAAGTCGGCTCTGGGGCTCCCAGGGACCATCTTCAGTGTTGAAAACAAAGGAAGTGAAGTCATTAAACATCTCTGCTTTGTGTATATGTCCATTTGTGAGGTGACCATCCTCATCAAGTATTGGACCAACAGTGGTCCAATATGGACCAAAGGGGATGCATCCCCTTTTGATGTTAACATCCTTTAAAAGGTCCTTTTTATTTTCCCCCACAGTACTGGTCATCTTCAACTCTAATTGAGTTTTGGCCACATGGATTTTCTCCCTACAATGTGAATAGTCAACAGCATGTCACAAGTCCTTACATCTTGCCCAACCTCACTTCCAATGGCCATACACTTGCTTTTTCTGACCAAGCTCTAGAAGATCCCTGCTAAACAAAGCCAATCTTCAGCCCCATCTGCTTGATTTCCAACATTTTGGAGTTGCCTGTTCCTGTACTCTTACAAGGTGGTTCTTAAAGAGGCATCAGCACTAACAACTTCAAAAAGAGTTTCACAGGAGACTTTACTAACTAGTTCATTGAGCAACATGAATTCTACTCTCCTCATACCAAGTACGGACATTTTGGTGGCATTGGTGGTACTGACATTTTCCTCCTGTCACCAAAGCTTTTAAATTCAACTACTTCACGGTCACTATTGCCAAAACAGCCACCAGTCACCATTTCATCCACAAGATATGCTCTTTTTACAAGAAACTTATCTAGGAGAACACCCTTCTTAATTGGCTCCCTTAGTAACTGTACCAAGAAGTTATCATCAAGGTGTTTTAGGAATCTCATGGACCCATTTGTATTATCTGTGTGGTATTCCCAGTTAACATATAGCAAGCTGAATTAATCCATAAGGACAAGAGTGGCTGATCTAGAGTTCTTTAATTCCTTGGTGTTGTCATCCTCATTGGGTGCCTTATAGTAGGAAACCACAAAAACGTCTGCATTATTTGCTTGTCTCTTAATTATTACTCAAAAGTTCTCAATTGTGTCATCATCAACTGCAAGCTCTGTACAGATACAGACCCTCCATTACATGCAGTGACACCTTCTCCACCTTGCCTACCTTGCCTATGCCTTCTGAAGAGCCTATAACCATCCATTGTAACATGCCAG
This sequence comes from Anas platyrhynchos, assembly GCF_047663525.1. Classification (NCBI taxonomy): domain Eukaryota; kingdom Metazoa; phylum Chordata; class Aves; order Anseriformes; family Anatidae; genus Anas; species Anas platyrhynchos. The sequence continues at coordinate 39,117,698 of NC_092621.1, read as the reverse complement.
TCACAGGACTGTTCCCATCACATTTTTCTCATGCCAATGATGTTGTATATCTGGTACTGAGCTAAGACTTCTAGATCCTCTTGCTTGTTCCTCATGCTGTGTGCATTGGTGTAGAAACATTAAAGTGTTCTTCATTGTACCTAACACCTAGTGGAGCAGACTGAAGGATCTTACTACTATGGAGTCCATCAAATTTTGTCATGCCTTCCATAGGTTATCACTGGCAAGCGCATTTTTACCTCTTTCTCTCTTCAAATCTAGTTTAAAGCTCTATCTATCAGCCCTGTTAACTTCTTCACAAATACCCTTTTTCCCTTCTGAGAAAGATGCTCCCCAGCAGGCACCAATAGGCCTGGCATTGTGTAGACCATCCCATGATTGAGAAACCTAAAATTCTGCCACTGGCATCCACCTTAGAGACATGTATTCATCAGGCTGGGTCTACCTGTTCAATATTTTTCAGTTACTGGAAGAAAAGAAGAAAACACAACCTTTGCCTCTGATCCTTTAACCACTCACCCCAAGGCCCTGAAGTCCTCTTTGATTGCTCTTGGAATTCTCTGCTACTTTATTGTTGCCAACATGAAAAGTCAATAATGGATAACAATCAGCAGGCCTTATCAGGCTATTGAGCTTTTTACTAATGGTACCAGAAATGCTGAAATTGCAACAAAACTTCACACAGCAAGTCAAAAGTTACTTTTAGCAATCCAGGATCAATGCAAAACATACAGGAAGACATGGCTTTTCTCAATCCTCCAGTTACAAGTGTGTTGTTTTGTTTTGTACCTTCAAACACCTACCAGAAACACTCAAATTTAAGCAACTCAGTATCTGATTATATAAGTCCTGGTTTCAGCTAGGATAGAGTTAATTTTCCTCCTAATAGCTGGTAGAGTGCTATGTTTTGAATTAGGATGAGAAGAGTGTTGATAACACACTGATGTTTTAATTGTTGCAGAGCAGTGTTTACACCAAGCCAAGGACTTTTCAGCTTCTCACTCTGTCCTGCCAGCAGGCAGGCTAGGGGTGCAGCAGGAGCTGGGAGGGGACAGACCCAAACTGGCCAAAGGGGTATTCCATATTATCTGACATCATGCTAAACAATATATAGGGTGGCTGGCCAGGATGTGGGTGCCGGCTGCTCAGGGATAGGCTGGTCATCAGTCAGCGGGTGGTGAGCAATTATATTGTGCATCACTTGTTTTGTACACATTAGGAGTAGTAGTAGTTCCCAGTTGGGGGCAGTTTTACCAGGTAAAGTGAGTATTGCTCTGCAACAATTAAAACGTCAGTGTGTTATCAACACTCTTCTAATCCTAATCCAAAACATAGCACCCTGCCAGCTACTAGGAACTAGGAGGAAAATTAACTCTATTCTAGCTGAAACCAGGACATTGCCTAAGATGGCAAATTATTCATTCACACTGTTTTATATATATATATATATATATATATATATATATATATATATGTTTTGTGTTTTGTTTTGCTTTTTACCTTGATGATATAACATGTAGCTAATTTGTATGGAATATATGGCACTTCTTTGGTTTTGCATTCTTCAAGCTCTGTCAGTTTGTGATCAGCATCAGAACAAATTCCAGATGTATTTTGATCTGTTTTATAACAAAAATGACTTTATTGACTGGAAGCAAGGAACTGGATGTTATATCTAACAGCTAGAATTAAAATGCACAGCAAATAAAGATCTACATATTATATTCTAAAATTTTTTCATAGAACAGCAAGTATCATCTTAAAACATACCTTTTTGTCTGATAGCAAAGGAAACAGATCCTTGGGAAAGGAGTTTTAGCAACTCTGATTTGTCAGCTTTGACTTGTGGACAGCATTATACATAGTTATATTGTTTGACAATTACTTGTCCATGAGTAGTCTGATGCGAAATACTTATACCAAAGCTACAAATGAAAACTTAAAAAAATATGCAGAAAAGTGCTACCTCTTAATAAAACTAACTTTTATCACAGCTAAGAATAGGACACTTTAAAGCCTCATTCACAACTACCTTTAAAAGTTATTTTGAAAGACCCATTTTAGATCACAGTAAGATAAAAAAATAATAATAAAATAAAATAAAAAATCAAATCAGACATCTCTGACTGGCTTAACACAATAATTAACTTCTTATTAGGAAATTATTGAGTACCATAATCCTTGTCTAAATATAATAATTAACTGAAAGACGTGTAAAGTCAAAAGAGATTGGGTTCTGATTACTTAAAATGGTAACTTGTATAAATCCAAGCTATTTGGCTGGATTCAGAATTCTAAGCTCACATAAAGGAAACAGGAAAAAAAGAATAAAATCTCCCAGAAAACACACACACACACCAAAAAAAAACTACCCTCTACATTTATGTAACACAGTATGTGATCAAGAAAATAAGAATAATATTTACTATACAAATATACCTTTTTCTAGAGGTCTGTTTTCACTCCATCCAATCAGGGAATTCAGTAGTGACCACTTGTTTATACTCATTCTAACTTTGTGCAGCCAAAATTTTCCCTCCTCATCTGTAAAAAAATAAATTTAAAATCAAATAAAAATCATCAAATCATTGCAATTCTCTGATTCTCTTGATTAAATAATTGGATTCAAATATGGCATATGCTTATTCTGTTGGGACCAATAGAATTTTGAATGAGTAAAATTGATAGCAAAGATTTGGAGATCAGGGAATCATTAAGACAACTACAAAAAGAACAAGGATGCAATATATACAGAGGTAGCAAGTGTTCCCAGGAGGATGCCTAGGGCGAGGAGGTCGACTCCACGCCTCAGGACTGCCTCCATCAAGAAAGACAGGAGGGTTATTGTTGTGGGAGACTCTATCCTTAGGGGAACAGAGGGCCCTATTTGTCAGCCTGACCCTATCCGTAGGGAAGTCTGCTGCCTCCCTGGGGCTCGGGTGAGAGACTTTGCCAAGAAAGTCAAGCGCCTGGTACGGCCCACTGACTACTACCCGCTACTGGTCTTTCAGGCTGGTAGCGATGAAGTAGCAACGAGGAGTCCGAAGGCAATCAAAAGAGACTTTAGGGATTTGGGGCAACTACTTAGAGGATCAGGGGCGCAGGTTGTGTTTGCCTCTGTCCTTCCAATAGGGGGGATCGAAGCTGAAAGGCGTGCTGTTCACATAAACTCGTGGCTTCGAGACTGGTGTTACTGGCAGAACTTTGGGTTCTTTGATCACGGGAAGGTCTATGCTACACCGGGCCTGATGGCACCAGATGGGATGCGCCTCTCTTGGAGAGGGGTGAGGATCTTTGGTCAGGAGTTGGCAGGGCTGATAGATAGATAGATAGGGCTTTAAACTAGAGTCGAAGGGGGAAGGGGCTAAAACCAGGCACGCCGGTGCAGACCTAAGGGATGGTACGCTAGAATCAGAGGGGCTGTGTGCCAGTGAGGTCCTTCGGTCAGATCCACAAGGTGCTGAGTGTAAGGAGACGCACCTGAAGTGCTTCTACACAAACACACGCAGTATGAGGAATAAAATGGATGAGCTAGAAGTCCTGGCCCAGTCCCGCAACTACGATGTCATCGGCATAAGCGAAACCTGGTGGGATGAGTCCTGTGACTGGGGTGTTGCGATAGATGGTTACGGGCTCTTCAGGAGGGACAGGCAGGGTAGGCGAGGTGGTGGGGTGGCGATGTATGTGAAGCAGGGGCTGGACTGTGTGGAACTTCAGGTCGGCGATGGCAAAGTTGAGAGCCTCTGGGTAAGGATCAAGGGACGAACGAATAAAGGGGATGTCGTTGTGGGAGTCTATTACAGACCGCCTGGCCAGGACGATAGTGCCGATAGATTATTCTTTACAGAACTAAGAGAGGCCTCGAGATTAACTCCCCTTGTCCTTATGGGGGACTTCAACCTGCCTGACGTTAACTGGGAGTGCCACACGGCTGACACGAGCAAGTCCAGGAGGTTCATGAAGCACCTAGATGATAACTTCTTGGTGCAGGAGCTAACGGAGCCAACTAGGAAAGGTGCCCTCCTAGACCTGTTGCTAGAAAACAGAGAGGGTCTGGTGGGAGATGTGGTGATTGGTGGCCGCCTCGGTCATAGCGACCATGAAGTGGTTGAGTTCAAAATTTACGGTGACAGAAGGAAAAGTGCCACCAAAACCTCATCCCTAGATATGGGGAAAGCGGACTTCAGGCTGCTCAGGGAACTAGTCAGCAAGGTCCCCTGGGAAACTGCTCTTGAAGGCCTCGATGTCCACCAGTGCTGGTCATTCTTTAAGCGATGCCTCCTAGAAGCACAAGATCAGGCAATTCCTAAATATCGCAAGTCAGGCAGACGGGGCAGGAGGCCGGCGTGGCTGACCAGGAACATTCTAATGGAGATTAGGCGGAAACAGAGAGTATTTCGCTACTGGAAGGAGGGCCAGGTGTCATGGAAAGAATACAGGGATGCTGTTCGTGTTTCTAGGGAGAAAATTCGTGTGGCTAAAGCACACCTAGAGTTGAAGCTGGTTGTGTCTGTGAGAGAAAATAAAAAGGGTTTTTTTAGATATGTGAATGGAAAAAGGAGAACTAAAGAATACATAGGGCCGCTCCTTGATAGGGAAGGTCTCCTCACAGACAATGACATAGGCAAAGCAGAGACGCTTAACGCCTTCTTTGCCTCTGTCTTCAATGCCGATGATGGGCTTCGGGACCCAGGGTGCCCTGAGCTGGAGGACCGGGACGGTGGGGATGACAAACTCCCAACCGACCCTGAACGTGTGCAGGATTTGCTACTCCACCTGGATCCCTACAAGTCCATGGGTCCGGATGGGATTCATCCCCGGGTGCTGAAAGAGCTGCCGGACGTCATCACGGAACCTCTCTCAATTATCTTTCAACGATCCTGGGAATCTGGAGAGGTCCCGGTAGACTGGAAGCTGGGAAATGTTGTGCCGATTTTCAAGAAGGGTCAGAAAGAAGACCCTAGCAATTACAGGCCTGTCAGTCTCACGTCAGTGCCTGGTAAAATCATGGAGAAGATGGTTCTTGAACGTATTGAGGCGCACCTGGGGGACAAAGCAGTCATTGGTCCCAGCCAGCATGGGTTTGTGAAGGGCAGGTCCTGCCTAACTAACCTGATTTCCTTTTATGATAAGATCACCCGTATGGTGGACCAAGGGAAACCAGCTGATGTGATTTTTTTGGACTTCAGCATGGCATTTGACACGGTTTCCCATAGGATCCTACTGGACAAAATGTCCACCATACAGCTAAATAAAAACATCATACGATGGGTGAACAATTGGCTAACAGGCAGGGCCCAAAGGGTTATGGTGAATGGGGCTGCGTCAGGCTGGCGAGCGGTCACCAGTGGGGTCCCTCAAGGCTCCATTTTAGGGCCGGTACTTTTCAATATTTTTATAAACGATCTGGATGTAGGAATAGAAGGCATTTTGAGCAAGTTTGCTGATGACACCAAACTTGGAGGAGCTGTGGACTCTGTTGAGGGTGGAAAGGCCTTGCAGAGGGATCTGGATAGGTTGGAGTGCTGGGCAATCACCAACCGCATGAAGTTCAATAAGAGCAAGTGCTGGGTCCTGCACCTGGGATGGGGAAACCCCGGCTGCACGTACAGACTGGGCGATGAGACGCTGGAGAGCAGCCTAGAAGAGAGGGATCTGGGGGTCGTGGTAGACAGCAAGTTGAATATGAGCCAGCAGTGTGCCCTGGCAGCCAGGAGGGCCAACCGTGTCCTGGGGTGCATCAAGCACGGCATCGCTAGTAGGTCAAGGGAGGTGATTGTCCCGCTCTACTCTGCGCTGGTGCGGCCTCACCTCGAGTACTGTGTGCAGTTCTGGGCACCACAGTATAAAAAAGGCATGAAACTGTTGGAGAGTGTCCAGAGGAGGGCTACGAAGATGGTGAAAGGCCTGGAAGGGAAGATGTACGAGGAACGGCTGAGGGCTCTGGGCCTGTTCAGCCTGGAGAAGAGGAGGCTGAGGGGAGACCTCATCACAGTCTACAACTTCCTCGTAAGGGGGTGTCGAGAGGCAGGAGACCTTTTCTCCATTAACACCAGTGACAGGACCCGCGGGAACGGGGTTAAGCTGAGGCAGGGGAAATTTAGGCTTGACATCAGGAGGGGGTTCTTCACAGAGAGGGTGGTTGCACACTGGAACAGGCTTCCCAGGGAAGTGGTCACTGCACTGAGCCTGTCTGAATTTAAGAAGAGATTGGACTGTGCACTTAGTCACATGGTCTGAACTTTTGGGTAGACCTGTGCGGTGTCAAGAGTTGGACTTGATGATCCTTAAGGGTCCATTCCAACTCAGGATATTCTATGATTCTATGATTCTATATGTTTGAGATTTGAATATTTGTATCTGATCCAGAAAATAGAGATAGACTGAAATTAAGTGTGCCCTCCAGACTTGGCTCTCAGCTTCTGTCAAAGAACAAAATATTGGATTTTTCCCAATATCACTGAAATTAAGTATTAATGTATATATATATATATATATATATATATATATAAATGAAGGGAGGGTGCCGAGAGGTACTTGTTAGTAAGTACTGTAGTGATTACATGCATGCAAAGCTCCTTCTGAGAAAAAAGCAACCAACCAACCAACCAACCAAAACAAAACAAAATTAAACAAACAAACAAACAAAAAACCCACAACATGAGCATCATCTCCAAGTGTTCTGGTGTAAAAATGAGAATAGCATCTTAAAGGAGTCTTCTGACTATTTAAATAGGGTGAAAGAATTATCAGAAAGTAAGGATTTTTGGTCAGTGGTGAAGTTTAGATGTAGAGCTACATTTTCTGAGTTTCTAAAGCAAAATTCATTCACCACAGTGAATGAAAATCACAGTACAGTGATTTTTTATTTTTAAGTTTTACAATCAATTTTTTTTTTTTTTTTTTTTTTTTTTTTTTTTTTTACAGTCTATTCACTTTATTTTTATTAGGTACATTGTTACAGAATGTACTGTTTTAAAATATAATTTATTCAGCTTCTAGGTAGAATCACCAGGTTCTATTCCCATACAAGCATTAAAGTTTTGTTTTCCAAAGCCCGGTTTTGATGATTTTAAAATATGTAACTGTATAAATGTGTGGAGAAGAAGAGTACCCTTAGCTCAAGTAATTCTTAAACTCATTAATCACATCACTATATTTTATGTACATCATTTTATATATATATATATAAGGTTCTATTCTGTGAATTATGTCAGTATAGAATGTGCATGTCAAATTATATAGAGAATAATTATTTCTGAAAGGACTTTGAGATATCAGATCTATATTTTGATTCATATTTGGCTTTCTTTGAACCACATTGGACTACCTGAAACCACAGTTATTTTTGAAAAAACCCTCCACTTTGCATAACCCCACTTTTGGCAAAATCAGCCACTAGAACATCAATGGTCGCAGGCCGAGATTATAGGTTCTATTTTACTGCCTAGCATAAAGGTTAATCTTGAAACCCTTAATGGAAATCAGATATATTGGGTTGTTTCCTAATGGAAAAAAAAAATAATAATAAAAGCAAAAATAGGAGTTTGCTATAGCATTTGATGAAATGACTGGAAAGTTCCCCTTCAGCCTACAGTAGTCCACAGGGAATATCCACGAGTTAACTCATGAATGCTAAAAATCATGGCTTTTCTCTTTGTCTTGGCTAAAGACTCCCAGTGCTGCTGAATTTTCACAACATTTTTGTGCTTCAAATGACACGGTACTCTATGAGATCTCTATCCCTAGGTATAATATTTACCTTCCTCAAAGGAAAATCCCATTTTTTTCTTCTTGTTGTTTATTCTTTGGCAAAAACACCTTCTTTTTACACATTAGCTGGGTAATTTCATAAGTGTAATTCCCAAACATTTAACGATAGCTGTCATAGTCTACATGACAGAGACTAGGCAGACGTTATTTCTGAATAACTGCAACTGTATTTTTTGATAGTTTTTAGAGAGTCTGGTAAGTTATACACCTTGTTGTAGAAATTACAGATACAGAAAACATAATACATTTAGTTCTGTTCTCCTGCTAATTTTGGTTTTAATAGACCAATAGGCATCTACAGTATATGAGGCCCTGAAGAACAAGTTCCATTACCTATATGATGTATCATGAGAGAAACTCTCACATCTAGACCATACTCACAGTCACCCGTGTTCATCCTGTGCTGGCACTGATGATGCAAGATGAGCTATAACATTTATTCAGTTCTGCTGTTAAGAGACTACAGTATAATAATGGAGTACCAGTCTGCCCTTTTGTGGAAAACAGTACGCTTTCAATCTGAAATTCAAAAAGCACTGCTCACCCTGCTCAGGTGTCTCTTCAAGCATTACACTTTTAATCACACATGAAGGATGTTCTTGTATCTCCCCTGAAAAATCCATAACACTGCCCGGGAGAGGAACAGATGAGTGAATGGTGCTCTGTGGTTTAGGTTGAGGTTCACTTCTTACTGGATCATCAGGAACACAAGAGCATGAAGGGGTAACTGTTCGTACCCATGCATCTGGAAAAACAAGTGAAGTGATGGTTGGCAATAAAACACTAGGAGGAGGTATTCAGCTAAGAGGTTGAAGAACTGATGTCATGACACAATAACAGTTTTGTAAGATCACAATCCAAACAGAGTTTAGGATAAAAATACTATAAAGTGTCAGTCGGTTTAGCAGTGAACCTAGGTGAGTTTCTGGAAAGTGGATCAGAGCAAACATATAGGTTTTGTCTTTTTGTCTGATTTGAGGATTATATTTTGAATTGGTTACATCTGTTGACTGCTGTGTCAGACCTAAAAAAGCCCTCAGTGTTCCTGACTTTCATCTTTGAGAAAGAAGCAAGTATTGTTTCTTTACTAGTACATATTCAGATTCGGTTTCACAGATTTGCAAAATGGCAAACCCATTTGTTTACCCAAATTGTTAGTTCTCAAACCAACTGCAGGGAAAGGTGGAGCTATGTGTTTAACAAGTGTGTTATTTACAGTTGTCAAGCTATTGCAATGTTATTACTAATGTTCATATAGGTGGCAGGTATATTCTTGTTCTGTCCCAAAACTCCCTAGGGACGCACCTAGGCTGACTAGTTGCTGCAAGTCGAGCTTTTAAGAACACAGACTTAGTCACCAAAACACATACTACTTCATCCAGTGTTATAATTTTCCAAGCAAGCTGCACAGTGCTTGGAAAATAACACTATTTTCTGGCCATAACACACGAAGGTTGGGCTGGCACACAAAACCAACTGGACAAAGGACTGTTGTAGTATGTAGTAAAACATTAGAAACAAAAACAGTAATGAGTTACACTGTTAGTTTTCTAGTCTCAACGATGGTCTATTGCAATGGCAATGTGCCAGCTAGTGTCAGTATAAGGTCATGTCTGAAAATAATTAATATGTCACAGTTATAGTAATGCTCTTTTATTATTGTTACTATTATTATTATTTTCTTTTCCTGTCACTCACATGTTGAAATATATATATAAAACAAAGAATTTTGGTTGAAAATTTGCCTGAATCCTTGGAGTTCAGTTCAGTTAGGACAGAACAGATTTCTTATTTCTTTTTTCTTTTTTCTTTTTTTTTTAAGACTGTGTCAATAATGTTTCAAATATCAGATACATCCTGTTTGCTCAGTCACACTGCCTCCACTCTAAGAGGCAAGAGATCCCAACCTTCTATCCAATTTTTGTGGCTTATTAAAGATTTCCAGTCTGGTCTAACATGGTGTTTTCAGTTGCATGTGTACTGGTCTCCAAAATAAAAATACGGGGTTAGGGTACTCGAAAGAAACTGGGAGAATGGGGGGGGGGGGGAGGTGGAGGGCAACAAAGATGTTAAAAGGGTTGGGGTACATGTCTTGTGAGGAGAAGCTGAGGACATTTGGCTTGTCCAGTCCCAAGAAGAGAAAGCTGAGAGGTGACATCATGGCTCTCTGCTCTCCGTAACTTCCTAAGGAGAGAAAGTGGAGATGGGGGTGCCGTTCTCTGCTCCCAAGTAATTAATGACAGGGCTTGCAGAAATAGCAGAAAGCTGTGCCAGTGAGGTTCAGACTAGATACCAGGAAACATTTGTTTACTGTGTGGGTGGTCAAACATTGGAACAGACTTTCTAACAAGCTGGTTGATGACCCATGCATACCAGTGTTCAAGAAGCATTTGCATAATGCCCTCATTAACAAGCTTTACTTTTGATTAGCCTTAAAACAATCAGGCAATTGGACTTGATCTTTGATGGTCCCTTCCAACCAAACTATTTTATTCTGTTCTGTTCTGTCTTGCCATGCCATGCCATGCCATGCCATGCCATGCCATGCCATGCCATCCTATCCTATCCTATCCTATTATCCTATCCTATCCTATCCTATCCTATCCTATCCTATCCTATCCTACCCTACCCTATCCTATCCTATCCTATCCTATCCTATCCTATCCTATCCTATCCTATCCTATCCTACCCTATCCTATCCAGTCCTGCTCTCTATCTGCAATTAGAGCAAATGGGTTTTAAACCAAATCTGCTGAAAGGAATTATTCAGAACATCAACCAAATAGGACAGGCTAAACAAGGCTGAGTGCCAGGTCCTGCACTTTGGATGCAACAACCCCAGGCAATGCTATCGGCTGGGGGAAGAGTGGCTGGAAAGCTGCCAGTCAGAAAGGGATCTGGGGATATTGGTGGATAGCCATCTGAATATGAGCCAGCAGTGTGCTCACATGGATGAGAAGGCCAGCAGCACCCTGGCTTGTGTCAGAAATACCGTGTGGCTTTCCAATACCTAAAGGGGGCCTACAGGAAAGCTGGGGAGGGACTCTTCATCGAAGTGTGAAGTGCTAGGACTAGAGGTTATGATTTTAAAATGAAAGAGGGTAGATTTAGAGTAGAGGTTAGAAGGAAATTCTTCACTCAGAGGGTAGTGAGGTACTACTGAAACAGGTTGCCCAGAGAAGCTGTGGATGCCCCATCCCTGGAGGTGTTCAAGGCCAGGTTGCATGGGGCTTTGGGCAATCCAGTCTAGTGGTAAGTGTCCCTGCCCATTGCAGGGTGATTGAAAATCTTTAAGGTCCAACCCAAAATTCCATGGTTCTGTAATTCTGTGACAACTCGTCATCTTTTTCTCAGGCTATGCTTCTAATTATGTAAAACAGTTGGCAGATAATTAATATAACCCAACACCTTCATTATAATGATGGCACATTCCTTTTAGTGATTTTCTAACCATTTGGTGTGTGTGTGAATATATGCAGATTAAAGATGATAAAATTACCTGTTCTGCTTTGACTTTTAGCAGCAGGAGATGCAAAATTCCTCTTCTTCTTCCAGAACCAGGATAGTAATGAAAGTGGGATACTTTCTTCAGAATATGAGTGCTGATCTAAACAAAAGTATGTGTATATATATATATACATATATGTGTATATATATATATATACATATATATATATATATATATAAAAGTCCAAGCAACAAACACAAATGCAAAACAGGGAAAGAAAGAAACAAACAAAAAGATCACATATTCTGAAACAGTCTTTTTTATTATTATTTATTTTTTTTTATTCCAGTGGTTAGTTATGCTTTTCTTTTACATCTTGAACTAGTTTTAATATAATGTCTCAGTATTCAGTCTGCAGCTTGGGATGTGTTACGCAGACTAACTACATCGACAATATTAACTAATTCAACTCCTTTCAAATTAAAAGAACTATAAATAAAATACAATAGAAATTCTTGGGACATTAAAAAGTAAAAGCTGTCTTGTAGATGTATAGGCTTGCTTCTCCAGAGGTTCCCTGCAGAGCAATTTCTAATGAATCTTTTTATTATAATGCTAATTGTGCTATCAATGTTGTATGCTGTATCAAATGAGATACAGAGAAACAGGTAAGGTGACCCTGTACTTTCAAAATCAGAGTTCTCCATTGCTTCAGGTGACATTCAGAGTCAATCCAGACCAGGGCTCTGAATCCTTGTAAATCATCAAATATGCCATTCATTTAAATTGCAAGTTATGAAAGTGTGTTACGTATCTTAGAACTGCTGGAGCACAAGACACAGCTTATCCTACTGAGAGATGATCCTGACATCAGAGAAAGGATGATGCAAAGGGTTGAAAAAGTCAACTAGGAACATATGATATCTGTCCTTCCCTCTGAAAATGCAATACTTAAATCAATAATGTACAGAGTGAAATAGTTTGGTATCTTACTATTTGATCATAATAAACCTCGCCCAGATTAATTTCTCAGTGCAATAAATGCAGTAGGATATGGCAGAAAAAGAAGACAGAAAATAAATATTTGATGTATTTCTCATGTGTTTCATTGCATGACACTTCATATATGTCAAAATATAGAATGTTTTGATTTTCGTCAAGTGAATTTGTGAGGTGATTTTTAACGTTCACAGTAATTTCTGAAATCTGTGATTTCCAAGGAGCAGAAATCTGATGAACAGCCCCACCCCTGTGTTGTCTGTAATACCTCTAATTTTACCCTTTTATTTTAAAGAAAGTAGCAGTAAATATCTCATAAAATAAAGAAAAACATACAAACAAACAAACAATTTGGCTGCACTGTCAGAAGAGCATATAAATTATATAAAGCAAATATTGTTTTAATAACTTAGAGTAGAAGGCCTGTCAGAGTAATATTCTTGAATGTTTCTTGCTACAGGACTGTTTCACAGATGCTGAGGCTCTCTTCTATTCAATGTAATCTATAAAGCAGGCACATATGTTAGGCTTTCTTATAAGTACATCAAAAAGCTGAACATAATCTGTCTCACCCTCTGTGCTCTGGTGCAAGACGAGGAAGGGCAGGGAGAGAATTTTTAGCACTAATGGCAATATCTTTTAAATGAGGCTTAATAGAAGAACCATAGCAAAAGATAAAGACCACTCCCTTGACTTGGGCAGAAATACATTTTCCACCTATAATGACTGGAAAATAAGTTATGCAACTTGATGTGGGTACAGAATAACAGGTCTCACTATGTCCAGAACAAATGGGCACAGATAATCAAGACCACATTGTTCCTCTTTGTTGCTTACAATGAAGCAGAAATTGTCATTTTTATTGCAGCTGCTGATCACTCCTACAAGCAGTCAAGCACCAGAATGTAGTTGCAACAGTCAGCATAGTTGGGTGGTTAGAAAAGGGCCATTTAGGGACTCTCCTCTTGATTATGGATGGAATAGTGTCTGCTTCTCATATGCTTCTCATAGTATGGTATGAGAAGGGAGTGGTTTTACAAACTAGTATGGTCCTGCTTTCTCACTGAGCACTGCAACATATGGGTATCAGCTTGTTCTACAGAATTAAAACCTGCCGTTATAACAATGAGTCCAGTTACTTTGTAATTATATAAATTCATATTTGGTATAGCTAAACTGAAGATTCATGTATCAATAGGTTTTCATTCCATGGGAACGATCTTTCTTATAATCCCATCTCATCCGCTGAAAGTAAATTGAAAAGGAGCTTCTGATAGTATTTTACAGGTTTGTTTACATTGTTATAAGCTACTACCCAGACAAAAATGCATTATGCAAACTTCTGCTTATCCATTCTGGTCAAACCACATATTTTTTCTCTATCATTCTCAGGTTACTCTGCCTTAAGCAACAGACTTGCCCAATGGCATTGCCTAACAGAGTTGAAAATCAGTGGTGTTTAACATGTTATTCTCAGAGTTTATGGTATGAGAGAAGGGTACAGATAAATTAATAATAAAATTATTGAATTACACTATAAAAGTAAATTGGTGTAAAGAAGAGGATACAGAGAAAAAAACAAACAAACAAACAAACAAAAAAAAAACAAAAAAACAACCAAACAAACAAATAAGCAAATCCCAATGCCTGACTAATGAATGGAGTGTTCTTCATCTTTAAATCATGGCAATATGCCTTTAATTTTAATTTTATTAACGCATTTGAATTGTCTTATGCTTGAGAAGTGTATTTTATATCTGAGAACAAAATATTTTTGCTAATATAGGTGGGAAAGGTTCAACTATGTTCTTTAACATTACATAAGAACAGACTGTTCCATCATGACTGATGGACAAGATCTTCAAGTTACAGAGAAAAAGACACAAATCTTCCTCCTCTTTCCCTCACCCAGTTTTTCATCAGCCTTTTCCCTAAGGTGGGGCAAGGCAAACAGTCCTGCTTTCTTTATAGGCATAGATGTTCACATATTCTTTAATTACACACCCTTGAAAAGAACTCATATAATCTTGCCTTCTGTTTTCACTTTTTTATACTCATAAACAGATTTTCAATAAAAGTTCCAAATTAAAAATGACAGTTGTTACTGGACATTTTAATTTTTGAGGCTCAACCTTAGTTACCTGGTAACACCAGAATATGGTCACTTCAGAGTATGTATCAAAAAAACTGAATGCCCAAAGTCAACTAATCAGTTTGAACACTCACAATAGTATTTTATATGAGATATTTCATAAAAAAAAAAAAAAAAAGAAAAGAAAAAAAAAGGAAAAAAAAAAGTTGCGATTTAATGCCAATGGTGCTATTTAATGACAATTTTAATGTCATGACTAGGATACATATAATCTCCCAAAAATCTAGTAGAAACAACACAAGAATTGAAAAAGTGTATATCGACTATATTGTTCTTTTGTTGTCATGTTCTTCTTTGAGACAAAATCCTCTGGTAAAATTATTTTCTTCGCAAATTTTTGTTTGTTTGTTTGTTTCTTTTCCAGCAAACATGGAATTGCTATTTCAGGGGAGAAATAAACAGCTGAAAGAGGAGAAGCTGAGCAAACGTAAAAAGAAAATACTCTTAAATTTTAGAAAATGAAGTAGGACTAGCTATACTTAAACCACTTTTCTAATCTTGTATTAAATCTCCTTTTAGTTATTATGTTTTTCGCTCTCTGTCCCACTGAAAGTCTTTTCACTTAGAATTAAGTTTATTACTTGTTCTACAAACAAACTGAAGAATTTCGATTTCTTAACAAACTTTTCCGAGCAAGAACTTAATGGCTTTTTTTATTGTTAGGACTACCAAACCCATTTTTCAGTCTTCATAAGAAGCCACTGTTATTAGCCCTGCCCTTTGATCAGTCCCTTCTCCAGAAGTTTCTGTTCATTTTCTGTTCATTTTTTAGGTTTGTGTTTCTTAAAACAACATGCCTAAATAGAGACACGGTACATAGCCATGAGGACACGCAGTCACTTGTAGTGGCTGAAATAATACTCAGTGACTTGTTGAGATGTGAAAATTAAATCTTTTTTTTTTTTTTTTTTTTTTCCTAAAAATTCACAAATTATTTGTAGATTCCAGAGCAGCTTTACGTAGGAGACTGTCAATTTTTTTACTTCATTAAGCTTTATGAAAACAAGTACACAACATTTCAACTAGTCACTAGCATTAGAACATATGCATTCCTAGTTTAGAAAGACAGATTTTTAAAAAATATCAGGTTTATTCAGAACTATACTCATCCACGTATGGATATATAACCACAAGAACAGTAGATGATACTTGTGCCTATCTTCATAACAATGGGTTCTTTACTTCCTTCTATTTACAGCTTCCTTCTATTTACAGGCTAAACAGGTTAGCCTGTTTATACTCTGTTTTGTAAAAAAAAGGATACCTAGCTCCCCCCTTCAATTTTCATGAGTTGTGTGCCATAGCATAACATAAATATATATATATATATATATATATATATTTTTAAACTAAATAAGCATTATCTCCAAAAAACAAAATTACCTTCATCCATTGTAATTAGTCTGTTTCTCAGGGCCAATGTTTCCACAGAGGAGAGAGTTAACATCTGGTATTTTCTGTCAGCCTCCCACACCATGTGCATAAATATTTAATCTATAAAAATGTAAGAGCTTCACTAGGAAACAAGACACCTGAAGAAAGCAAAATGTGAGATATGGATCAGGTTTCTTCTCACTGTTTCCTGTGGCTAATGTCTGCATTAATAGGAGACCAAAACTAGATGAAACTCAAAGTTGTATAAGACTTACTATCACTGAAAAAATATAAAGATGCATATACCTGAAAGCAGAAATAATCATAAGATTAGAAGTGTTTTGTTATTTTACAAATGCCACATTTCCTTGTTTCAGTAGGGAAAAAAAAAAAAAAGTGAAATATGATACTCTTGCTACATTTCCAGTAGTGATGAAACATGTAAAGGTACAAGGGTTGTTTCATGCAATTTCAGCCCTAATTTCACATAAACAGAGTTATTAAATGCTTACAGATGCAACAGTTATTACATCAGAACAAAGTTTTCCCTGCTCTGGAGAATTGCTTCATAAAAGCATATTCCCTCTCCCTTTCTTCTAATCAAAGGTAAAACACATTTATCATTGTTAATGCTATTATGCTGAGAAGTGCCTCAGCTAATGAAGCTGGCAGGTTCTTTTGACCAATAGGTCAAATGTGCTTTTCTCTTGGAATAACCCAGGCACACAATTTATGATATGTTCTTATATCAATTTTTGTATTGTAGTAATAAAAACAGCTGCGGGAAATGGTAGAAGAAAATACTACTCAGCAGTTGCAAAAGCAAATACACAATAAACCGTTTGCAGATTGCTCTGATCCATCTTAGTCAGGTGAGACTAAGGATTTTTACTTTGCTGCTATTGTTCTGTACCCCACCCTTACGTCAAAAAGGATTAAAAATGGGAGCTTGCCTTTAGACTTGCTTTTAGACTTTGCCTTTAGTTTAAAAGGGGTGTGTGGAGAGTGTTTAATGTCATAAACTTAACAAGCAGTTTCACTGTTTTTTGTTTTGTTTTGTTTTTGAGGCAGTTTTGTTAGGAAACTTCTTCCAAATAATCAAAAATGAATTAATTGACTATAATTTACTAGTTACCCTGAAGTGCTATTTTGAATATATTGCTGGCATGTGAGGAATAAAACACTATATGGGACCTGCATGTAGGTAACAAGCTTATTTGGAAGAGTCCTTTCTTCATATAAAATTAACTTTTTTTTTTTTTTTTTTATGAAAACAAAAAGAGAATGGTGTCTTTTCTAATGGTGCCTTTTCTAATCCCCCCTTTGGTCTCTTGGAGGTAGGGGGGAGGAAAGAGGGGAGGGAAAGAGGGAAAGGAGAAAAGACACAAGGAAAGTATCCTTCTGAACAATTGAAACTGACTGACTTTCCAAAATTGTAACCTCATAAAAAATATGAACTTGTTTTTGCCTTATCATATTTTTAGAAACTACTGAATAGAAAAAGATTTAACTCCAAGAATATTTTTAATCATGTTATGTTAGTCTTCAACTTAAATTTTTCAATACTCATTATAATGGCCTTTTTTTTTTTCTTTTTTTTTTTTTTTCCAGGGACTATGATAGCATCAGTCCTGAACTAGGCCTTGACTCTCCTAGCTATTAAACAAACACAATAAAACAGATCAGTTGGGCCATAGATATCTTAATGCTTTTCATGCCTTTCAATACTTTTTTCTTACCTGTGTTCTTCCTAATTCTATTTTAGGATAGGATCACTAAACTTTACCTCAGAGGACCAAACCTTCTCTGTGTGTTTTAAATTTAAGTTGCTTGTCATAAAATCTCTTTAGTGATCAATTCCACCATGTTTTCCTTAGTCCACTGTTATCTTGAGACTCAATATTTAATTCTTGCCACTGGTATTTTGCTGTCAATAATATTTTGTGCTAAATTATGAGAAAAAAAAATATCTAAGGCTAAGAAACTCACATGCCACTTTGTATATTTCCAATCATTTTCATTCTTTAGACAAACTTATAGCAGCTAAAGAGATAAATCTACTTCATAGTAGAACTGAGCCACATCTGAAATGTCACGTATGCAACTTTCCATTTTGAGGGAATTCAGGTGCAAATCAAACTCTGAATTATGTACGTTTAGGCAGTTCTATAATGAAACAAAGTACAGCAAATACAAACATGCCTTGAAGTTTCTTCTATTCCAAATAGCAAGAAGCCTAGCCCCTTTAATATTTTTCATGAATAATTATGACTTGCACTGTGAATGCAAGTCATCCATTGTGTTCTATGTGGTATTTCTTCCCAAGCAACCCCATCTAGAGTAAAACTGAAACATGAAAACAGATGATTTGTTTGTTTCTTTGTTTCTTTGTTTATTCTGAAAACTCAGTGAGCAATTTCTGTTCAATCTCCAGGTACAGAGATATGGAACAATATCCCTACTTCCCTACTGCATATACATACATATACATGTATATATGCATATGTATGCATATATGTGTGTATATATATATATATATATATATTACTTTTTTTTTCTTCTGAAAATCAACATGGATCATCCTTAAATTTATGTGAAAAAATGTAAAATGGAGGTGACCAGAAAAGCACATCTTCACATGGAATACTGCGGTTTAGACTATTCTTTATCTGTACCTTTGCTTATCTGTACCTTTGTTTCTGAGATGAAACTATTCTAACATTTTGTTGAAGCAAATCAGTTTTAAAGTCAGTGACTAATTGTGAAATGAGTTCTGTTTGTTCTGCAGAGACATTTCACTCCTAATTTTGGCATGTAAGCTATTCTGTGAAACAATAATACTCAAGCTGTCTTGGATAAATTTTTCCTACAAACAACAATCTTCCATTAATAATGGGAATAGTTAGGCTCAGGTATTTCAAAATAAAATGGAATAACTAGTGTCCTCAACATTTTTTCTGACTGTTCTTATCACACCCTGAACGTAGACAATGAACAAAACATAATTTACTATTATTCATTGATCATGTCATTCCTGTTCCTGTGTGGTAGTAAGAGCCAAGCCAGGGCTGTGCCACTCTGAACAGGTCTCAGCCTGACTGAGATGATACTGAAGTTTCAGAATACGATTTGCATTTCTCACAGTAGTTAGGGAGTAAGATAAGTGTACTTTTTGTTCGTTTTTGTTTTGTTTTATTTGATTTAACTTGTATGGTGGTTTTTGTCAATAGATCTACTAACAAGAATTCATTTTGACATACAGAAACAACCAAAAGTGGAATGGCTTGTGTTTGCTTATTGGATCTTTGTAAATGTCTCATGCATTAATTTTCTTTAAAGGAAAAAAAAGTGAACCTAAAAATGGTAGATGTGAAGCTACTTTGGATGACCAAATCGATATTAGAATGACAAATAAGCTTTAAAACACTAGACAGATAAATCTAACTTACAAGAGAAAATACCGCAGGCAGTTCACCTATTCATTAATGTTTTGCTAGTGTTGTCTCTTATTTTTTTGAAATGTTAAAATAACACAATTTCGTACTAGGGTTGAACCTCTCTTGAGATACAGAGCACTGCTCACCCTGATTCTTGGTCTCATTAGAAGACATTGTTCAATTACCCCCTTGTAGGATCACCGGGTCTTTTTAATAAGACTTTTTTTTTTTTTTTTTTTCCCATTAAGGCCATTGAGTTTTCTACAGTAGTCATATATTGCTCAGTTGCTTAAAGTTCTGTCATTTGTGCTTCCTTTTCTTCAATGTCATGTCTGTTATTATGATAGACCTACTACCATGATAGGCATTATAGACTGCATAAGAAAGTAAAAAGCTTGTGTTTCAACTTTCTTTCCTAGTCTACCTGGTACTTCCTATTGCATTTGTGCCAAGTTATATCCTCCTCAGTGAATTACTATATTTGTCAAAACTTCATTATCATACAGATCTGTTTTGCTGTACTGTGATTTGGGGAAGGATTTGTGTAACCAAGATTTCCAAAGCTTTTTTTCCTAAAGCCTTCCTAGAAAGTCCGGATTTTTCTCATGTAAGTTACTTTGGCACACAACCACAGTGGAGTCAGGGCTTATGCCTGGAAGGCAATCTGACAAGTCCAAAAAGCTTCTGGAAGTGTTTCTCAATCTGCATCCCTAAAATAATTCCTGTGTCCATTAAAACGAGTGACAACCCTCTAGCTCATTTAATTTGAGTGGGACTTTTAATTCCGAAAATGATGGTATCACTTCACATGTAGCTACTCTGGGGGTTTCTAGTAAAGCATGAAGTATTGTTTTTTGTCTTTAGGTAGGGGACAACTCAAATTTTGTGTCTTCTGGATCTGTGGTCTACCATAAGAAAATGGTTTTCCACTTTAAGGTGTTAAATCCTTCAACAGATAAGCCATAAGAAATACTCTGATTCATGTCTTATACATTTTTTTTCTTTAATTATGAAACTAATGTGTCTAGATTTGAAACTCTGTACTGCCCAGACTATTACATATCCCCTTTTACATGGGGATACCCATGATCACAGCCCAGCTCCAAATGGATTTGTCAAAAAGTATTTAGATTAGATATAAATAATAATAATAGTTAATCAATAAATAAATAAATAAATAAATAAAAATCTAGCAGCTTTCTCTAAAACTGAAATCTAATCTGTTACAATATCAAAATAATAGATGAAGACAGAAGAAGACACTACTTCAGAATGCATGTTTTTTGAAAAATGTAATTGAGATTTGCTTCAAAAAACAGGAATTTGTACAGGAATTTGTAAATATGTATTAATTAAAGAAGCACTGAGTTTGCACTATAATGTCATATTGGAAGTATTACTACCTTCAGTAGGACTGCTGTAACTCATACACCAGTGACTTACGTATTCTTGGATTTATATAATCTGTATCACTGTACCAACTACTTGAAATGTGGGTGCAGCTGGTTGCCCTACAGGCCCTTGATGTCTAAGGAAGTGGAGTATTATGTATCTCCTCAGGTTTTTAGGATATGGATAAAAGCTACTGTGGACAAATGAAATCACAAGGTGTAAAACATGAGGGAAGCAGATTCCAGTTGGCCTTGACTTATTACCAATCTGCTCAAAATGGATGACTGATCTGGTGGGTAATATGCAGAGCTCTATTTTATGACTTTATGTCTGACTCAGTACACTGAGGAGGTCCTGGAAGATAATACTACTTCAGCACAACACATTTTGTTAGCATCAGTTTTCACTTTCTAAACAGATAGATAAACATCTCAGGGGTAATTAGATAGATATCAAGATTATCAAGATAGATAAACAGATGAGATAAGTATCTCATGGGTAATTTGTAGGTCACTGGTTATAATGGCTTCAGCTAGGACAGTTAACTTTCACATAGTAGCTGGTATGGTTCTGTGTTTTGTGTTTAGGATGAGAATAATGTTGATAACACACTGATGTTTTAATTGCTGCAGAGCAGTGCTTTTTCTAAATCAAAGACTTTTGAGCTTTCTGTGCTGCAAGGGGAAAAAGGGGAGGACAAGGAGGAAGGGAGCTGCTGCTCAGGGATGGGCTGGGCATCTGTCAGCAGTTGGCTTTGTACATGTTAACATTATTACTATTATTATTGTTCTTGTTGTTATTATTGTTCCTTTTCTGTCCTATTAAACTGTCTTTGTCTCAACCTAGAAGATTTTATTTTTTATTGTTTATTATTATTATTATTATTATTATTGTTATTATTATTTTGTCTTCCTTCCCACTAGGAGGAGGGGTAGGCAAACAGCTGTGTGGTGCTTAGCTGTCTAAACCACAACACTAGAAAAAATGGGATCATTTAGCAGAGTGCTGGTAGAATGACTCAAACTTAAGTTCTTTAAGTTAAGGCATTCCAGACAGAACAGGCACTAGAGCAGGGGAGGTGTTTGCCACTGAAATAGATGTAAGGTCTGTTGCTCCGTCTCCCAACCTCCAACAATTCTTGAGTGATTGTGCTATCATCTTGTGGAGAATGAATAACTTGAAGAAAGTCCATCTGCTGTTGTTGTCAGCCTCGAGAAATGTTTCATAATGCCAAATTTGGCAGTGACCAAAAGTGAATTTCTGCTTTATTTTTACTACATACATTTCCATTTCTCTGAGTAGCAATAGTCAATAGCAGGTTGACTATAACATCAAATTAGTGATATTAGAAGAATCAGAGATGTGTCATACTAAGTGCAAAAGTAGGAAAATTTGTGTCTTATTTATACCATGCTAGTAGCTGCATGTTTTTCTACTTCTCAATAAACAATACAAGGTCCCGAAGATCTGCATAAACAGTTACAGCTTTGTGAAACAAACGATGGACTTACTGTAAAAATATTAACAATAAATGGTAAAGCTCCCTCCAATTAAATTGCATTTTTGAAGTGTAAGCGTTTTGTACAATAAAACTCCCTAGCTCTCAGATGGTGACTCACTGAAATTTCAGGAAGCGATGAGTCAACATCTCCACCCACTAAAAAGTCAAAAAAGCTCATGCAAACAGCTCCTGAAAGAATAGGAGCAAAATGCCTTCATGTCAGATCACTCTCAAAGTAGAAACATATGACTGATAGACTATACAGAAAAGGGCGAAAAACTACCATAATGAAAGTAGGGCAATAGTCTGATTATTCAGAAAAAATATTACAAAAGAGTTGACCTGGAAGGTGTGTCTTACTATGTACTTGTGACACTACTTCCTACTCTTGCAGGCCTGAAGTAAATGTTTGTTTTAATTTGTTTACTTATAGAATGCCAACAGCTTATAAAGAGGCTGCAAGCCTATGTAAGTGTACTGGGTCTGACTGGGATGGAGTTAACTTTCCCTGCAGCAACTCATACAGTGCTGTGCTCTTGCTCTGTACTTGTAGCTAGAACAGCGCTGGTATCACACCAGCGTTGTGTCTGCTGCTGAGCAATACTGGCACAGCACCAGGACTGCCCCACCCTCACCCCCTCAAAGACACAGCAGGCTGGTAATGGGCAAGAGATGGGGAGGAGACATCACCAGGGCAGCTGAAATAAACCAACCAAAGGGATAGTCCATACCATGTGGTGTCACACTCAGCAATAAAAGGGTGAGGTGGGGAAGCTCTCCTTGTGGAGACAGCTGTCATCCCAAACAATTACTGCACAGGGGATGTGTCCGAACATCACTCTTTGATGGCATCTCTCTCTGTGCTTCTGCGTGGACTTTTTTTTGTTTGTTTTTTTTTCCTCCTCCTTTTCCCTTTAATGAAATTATTGTTATCTCAACCTGTAAGGTTTTTATTTTTATTTTTACTTTTTTTTCCCTTTCCAGCATAATTTCTTCTCAAGTTCTTTGTCTGAAGGAGGGGGGTAAGAGAGCATTTCTGGTGCAGTTCAGCTGCCCAGCAAGGTAAAACCACCATAGTAAAACAGCTTTCTAGATTATTTCAGAACTTCAAAATACTCGGTTAAGAACACTCAGGATGCACACAAATTTACAGTTTTTCAGTGTATACATATTGCAGTTGTCTATGCTCATTAATAGACAAAGCAAATGTTCCCAGAAAAAAAAAAAAAAAAAAAAAAAAAAAAAAGAGCTTAAATAGAAGTTTTGGCTAACATCTGAAACCAGTGAAGTAAGACTGTCAGCCTCGAATGTCAGGAGGGTAGGAGTAATTTGACCCTCACAGTTCATAATTAAATAAACAAAGTGAAAAGCAACTTGACAGTTTGCTCACAGGATCACTGTCAACTTCTGGACCCCTTCAATTACTCATGATACTGAAAATATCTGAAATAACCTTGTCAAGTAACATGTGAATTGTGGAGGGAAAAAAGAAAAAAAAAGAAAAAAAAAAAAAGAAATGTGCACAGGACAAATATTGTCAGAGAGATGGGGGACTGGGGACTTCGTGTGGGCTGTGATGCTGGTGGATCCCCATGGGGGTGGCAGAACAAGGCCCTGGAGCTTGTCCTGTCTACCACCCCAGGAGGCACCAGGGCAGCCCCAGTCCTGAGCACTTCCCTGGAGTTGGAGGGAGTTGGAGGTATTCGTCCGCAGCAGGGAGAAGGCCCAGGCCCAGTCCCAGCCTGGCTGTGAAGCACTGGGTATGTGGCTCAGGCAGGGCTGAAAGCTGGAACACCACTTTCCCAGTGGCCGTGGAACACAGCTCCCAGGGCTGTGCTGGGCCTGGCCACTGCCTCCCACAGCATTGCAGGGGGCTCTGCCGTGGCCTGCAGTGGATAGGGGGCCCCAGCCACACTGATCCTGAGCTGGCCTTGAGACTCTGCAATGAAACCCCTCAGGGAGAACAAGATCAGGGCCCTGATAGTTTCTACAGATCTAGAATGAGCTATTTTTTAACAAGTGTGCAATATGTGTGATTTATGAAAATGTTGCAATGAAGTGATCTATTTAAGGAATTTGCTGGTGTCCTCTGTCATGCTATCTAGCAGCCTGTTCCCCTTCCTCCTTCATGATCATGCATGTTTATCAGTGGCAGATCAGGTATGCTTCTTCATTCTGAAGGTATCTGCGTGTTGCAGCAGATCCAGATCAGCAGAAAGTAAAGCAACAGGCAGCTGGGAGGTCAAGCTGCTAGCTGCAAGTATTTCTGTTTCAGGAACTGGTATTTCTTCACTGACATGTTCTGGGCTAATCTGAGATGTTAGTGACATGCTGCATGGTGCTGTGCTCTGGAAATGTGTCTGGCCAACCTGGTGAGGAAGTGCTTGCAGAAAACCGCTTCTGGCAGGCTGGCAAACTCCCTCATCTTGTGCAAACTACTTCCACTTTGAACTTCAGGATGTAATCTGAATGTTTCAACCTCTTTTAAATTATATGTGTAAATCCTTCTGTTAATCCTGCCTGCTTCCAGGTGCTTTGTTTCCATAAATAGAAAACAACACACAAACAAACAAACAAAAACCCATTTTGATAGACTGTATACATATTCAGTTTCAGAGGTGTCTTATTCCTGGACCACTTCTGTCCTGAATTCATGGGCATAAGAAACAGAGCTCATAGACATCGAGCTCAGTGAAGAGTCAGACTTACATCAACTCTTCTCCACTTTTTTTTCTTTCAAAGTTTCACGGAGGAATGAGGTATCTTAGTATGTTCACTTCAGAGTTGTATCAGACATGTCAAAATGTGAAGGGAGTAACTCAAATTTGATTTTTCTATTTAACATGTTAATCTTATGATCCTGAAAGATTTAAATTAATTTACTACAATGAGGGATGGATGTAGTAGGCTAGGGGAGAACAGCTACCAAAGACTGACCATTAGTCATCTTTTTCCTTCTGAAATGTGATCCTTCTGTCTCCAGTACATAGTTTTGCAATGACTTTTTTTTTTTTTTTTTCTGTGGTTCCGTGTTTTGGAGAGCACCCAAATTTAGCTGCTAGCAAAGAGCAGCCAGTTGTTGTGGCAGTGGAAACACTTGGGTTGCTAGGTGGGGCCTCCTGCACAACACTATAAAAGCATTGCCAGCTCTCTGCTTTCTTATCCTGACTGTGCCATCCTGAGGACTAGTATTTGTGAAAAGGAAGGTAGGTTTTTGTAGTTCTTAATTGCTCTCTCTAGACCTGACAAACTTTAAGAATTATACAGTATGTTTTTCATGTGATCTGTTGTAATTTTCTGTGGGTTGGATTTGCTGGCACAGAGAAAGATGGGTGTGGGCAGAAGAAATTCTTTTCATTTTAACGTGGATAATGTACACAGAAGGTCCTGGACAATCACTTCATTTTTATTTTTACTTTTTTTTTTTTTTTTTTTTTCTCATTCTTTTCCTCTTTACACAATAGGTTGCAGAAAAGTAGCTTAAATAAAGTAGACGTATTTAGATTTGGCTGTTTCCAATGCTTTTGCTTTGTATCTGCAGCAAAACTGAAGTTACTGGAAAACAAATGTGCTGTGTACAGAAACTAAAGAAAAAGCAGCTGTTACTTCAACAAGCTTGCTGCTTTGGAACAGTAGAGGAATCTTTACTCAAACAGTGATGACAATGAGGCAAAGTAATATAAGGGACATAAGAGCAACCCCATGCTCTTAACCCATAACACAGAACTTTGGCTAAATGTGGCATAAGTAAGGGCTCTAGCATTTGAGGTTTGTTCTGGTAATACTTTCCATTTAATTTTTTTTTTGGTGAAGTTGTTTTTCTTTCTCATGTTTCCTTTGTATTCAGTAGACTTTCCTACTGTAAAGGAAATTGCTGTTTTATGTCTACTGTCTGCTTTTCCAATATGGTTTAATGACCTCAATTTATACCATGATCGTGGTAACTAGCGTTGGACAGAAACCACAGAATCATATAATCATAGAATGGCTTGTGTTGGAAGGGCTCTTAAAGATCATCTAATTCCAACCGCCCTGCCATGGACAGGGATACCTTCAACTGGACCAGCTTGCTTAATGCCCCAACCAGTCTGAGCTGGGACACTTCCAGGGATGGAGCATCCACAGCTTCTCTGAACCATATGTTCCAGTGCCTCTCAGAGTAAATAATTTATTCTTTATATCTAATCTAAATCTACCCTCTTTTAGTTTAAAACCATTAATTGTTCTATCACAGTACTCTCTCACAGAGTCCCTCCCCAACTTTCCTTTAAGCCCCATTTAGGTATTGGAAGGCAGCTGTAAGGTGTCGCTGGAGCCTTCTCTTATCCAGGCTGAACAACCCCAACTCCCACAGCCTGTCTTCACAGGAGAGGCGCTCCAGACCTTTGATTATCTTCATCATCTGGACTTACTATAATAGGTCCACGTCCTTCATGTGCTGGGGGCCCCAGGGCTGAATGCAGAGCTCTAAGTGGGGTCTCACAAGAGCATAGTAGAGGGGGAGAATCACCTCCCTTGACCTGCTGGCAGGTCAAAAAAGTACAAAATCTGTATTTTTTTGGAAGTGCAGGATTTGGCAGGCTTTCTGGGCTGCAAGTGCACATTGCTGGTGCATGTTGGGCTTCTCATTAACCAATGCTCCTGGGTCCTTTCCAGGTCCTTTCCAGGTCCTTTTTCATCCAGTGATGCTCTCAATCCATATTTTGCCCAGCCTGTATTTGTGTTTAGGATTGTCTCAGCCCAAGTGCAAGACCTTACAGAACTTCATGATGTCCACAGAGGTGCACCTCTCAAGCCTGTGCAGGTCCCTGTGGATTCTTTCCCATTCCTCAAACATGTTGACCACACCAGATTGCTTGGTGTCATCTGGCAAACATGTGGAGGGTGCACTCAATCTCACTGTTCAAGCCACCTGCAAAGACGGTACCAGAGATAATATATCAGATAGAGCTTATGGTTAAATGTAAGGCAGGTGTGTAAATGTTTGCCTTAAAATATTTTCAAAAGATACTGCATATTTTTTTGAAAAAGATATTTTTCAAAGATACTGCATATTTACTCAAAACTTTCAGTAATTGGAGTCTGCCCAATTCTGGGGACTGGGAGCAAGTCTGGAAACAACATTGCAGTAACTCTTGTGAAGGAGGAGCTAGGCCTTTCAGTCTGGATCACTGCTTGATCTTGCATTCCAGTTAAATGTTAATCATTCCAGCTGGGAATGGTAAGACGCACAAAAAACTTTTTTTTTTTTTTTTTTTAATCAAGCAAATTTTAAATACATGATCTTCTTTTAACTGGGTTTTCGGTTAAACAGTCAGATCAGTGGTTCTTTAAGACTTTTTTCTTAATGAAGTAAAATAATACTTTGAATGTATCTGTCCTGGATGTAGGCTTTGCTTACATGAGCTGTTAGCATTTTAGAGTCAAAGCTCTGGTAAAAACCTCTACTCTGTAAAAGTGCTGTCTTCCTCAATTCCAGGCCTCAGTCTTCTTCTTTCCCTCTCTTCTCCTCCCACCTCTCACCTCTCCCCCTTAAAGTTACCCATAGATTCTTATAAAGCAGGCAAACAATTCTGTGTGTAAATAGGTTTCTTAACTTTCTGAGACAATGCAAGCAAAGTCAGGTCTTTAGCCGTTTCAAGAGCCATTGCCCACTTTGGCTTCTTTTGAAATTATGTTGTTTGATTACAAAATGAAAATATATGGACAAACTGTCCAAGTGTCTTTGTTTAAATAAAAGCAAAAATAAAGGTTTAGTTTTATTTTATTTTATGCAAAATTATTTTACTGTATTTATAATTTAAATTATGTCAGGCATAAAGGCTTAGAGACTTAATAAATCCAATTTACTGTAGACTAGAAGCCTTCTACTATAGTTATCCCAATGAGCATCAAAACCCCTAGAACTGGAGTGGGGTGGGCAGACAGAAGAAATGCAGATATTAACAGTTTTCTCTGGACCCAGCTCTAACTTTATTTCTGAAATATTTTACTCTAGAAACCAAAATGCAGTTTTGGTCCCACCTCTTCTCAGATCTACTGGTGTGAATCTTGTTTTGTAGCTTTAAACAGGGAGACACTGTGAATCTATTGGAGGCATACAGATCTGTACACATCAGGGCAGGTAACTAGGTAAACAGGTCTCAGTCTCATACGGAGACTTTAACATATTTTATTATTTTGCACATGGCCTTTGTGTGTGCTGTTAAAAAATGCAGCAGAACTTCAAATACGACATCAATTCATATGGCCTCACTTACTTTAGCTGTCAATACAAGGGTAGTACAGGAGTCACCGTAACAGCCTGATTTGTTTTATTTCATTTTATTTCATTATATTTTATTGAAGAGCAACATAAGTATGCTTTCTGATCCTCAGTAAATCAGTAAATGATGTGCTTAAAAGTTGGTCTTTACACAATATTCTGACCATCATTTATTGACACGTGCTTTAGGTAACATAAACACAGATTCAGAGTCAGGTTCAAGTTTTCCATGAATTTCATGCCCTCAGGGATACAAGAAGTGTAGAGAAGCAAAGAGTTCTCTGGGGAAGAGAGAGTGTAGGTGTATCCAACTTGGAGAGAGGAAGAAAGGGTGGACCTGGGCTGAAAGCTTGAAGAGGACTGGAGGACCTGCTTCTTTGTTGGCAGTCACACCTGGAAGTACTTTGTGCAGTTTTTCTGTGAGGATAACAGCAGCTAGGTTACAGACACATTCCTTTGTCCTAGGAGTGTGTTGATTTAAATACTGCTCATTACTATTCCTGTGGACTACAAGGCATAAATAAGGTAAATGTGTTTGCAACATAAGCATTGTTTATTTTTATTTTGTGGATATGATCTTTATATTAGATGAAAATGCACACCATTGCAAATAGCACTTTGGCTCTTCATGCTAGATATGTGAACTGTTCTTCAAAGACAGCAGTTTAACCAACAACATTTAGCTTATTGTTTATATGTATGCTTTAAAAACAAGCCTTCCCTAAAGTGTCCTATGGACAAATATGTTTTGATGAAAAAACATCCATTTTGAACGGACCAAAAAATACTTTATTTGATAAAATATGTTTCCTAGTTCTATGAACTGTTCCTAGGAACAGTTCCCACACTGTTCCCACTAGGAGACAATATTCTTGATACCGAGGTCATTGTGAAGCAACCTATTTATTTTGTCAAGTCACATCACCATTGATCTTTTTTTTTCTTATTCTGCATGGTATCTTATGCCAAAATGTTTTCCATTTTCATTTCTAGTGATTAAAAGAAAAAAAAAAAGGGTAAAAGTCCATTATTTTGTAGAAATTGGGGGAAATATGTAAGAAATAAGGACCAGTATATGTGAGACTGCTTTTACTCATCTTTCTTAAGAAAGAGCTATTGGAAGAAACTACATAAGAGTGTATTTAAAAAGGGAATATCATTTGCTTTAACACACAAGAGCTCCAACCTTGGAAGATGATCAGATAGGAAGAGTCATTTACTACCGAATTTGAAAAGAACCAAGTAGTCAATAAGCTAAATTTACATACATAATACCTTAAAAATGGGGAAAGATGCTTAATTTGTTTCTGGTAATATCCCTTTGAAAGTCAGTGTTAATGCTTAGGTATTGCCATAACAAATACATGTAAAATCCAATTAGTTTACTGTTCTATTTCTAATCTGAAATTTCCAGAAGTTGTTTAAATGTGTATGGTTGAGCAGCCAACTGCCAAACATAAAAGTTGCCAGCTTCCAGTAGTTCAAGTCAATTACTATTTGGGAAATGGCCCCTATTGTCACAGTTAAAGAGAAAGGGTTTTATGAATGGGAAACCTTGAATTTCATTGGTGATTAAAATGATAAAAAAAAAACTTGATGCATCTCTTCACAGATTCTCTGTCAACATGGCTATGGTATCAGAATTCCTGAAGCAGGCATGGTTCATGGATAATCAGGAGCAGGAATGTATTGTAAGTGTTATCACCTGTTGAGATCATTTTATTTATTTTCTAGTGCGTTTAGGAGTGTTTAAAGCAATAGGCCACCCCACATCTTTCACAGAAAGGCAGAAAAGCTGTTGCAAAAATCCAGGTGATTAAAACTGGAAACCAATTTTATTGCATCATATCATCTGATATGCTCTTATAAACTAGTAAATCTAGTATCAGATTAAAAAATACTGTAATGTATATATATCAGTTTCAGGCCGAACTAGTGCTGCAATGAAATTGTCATTCCTACTGGCCAGGCATTGATTCACTCAAGTCATCCTCTTTAAAGTCTGATGTACAGTATGCAAATCTGTAAGAACCTGTTCAGATAATGTATTTGAGAAGGATGCTTAGACTGAGATACAAGAAGCCATGTGTTGGAGTGCTGGAATGTAAAGGAGGAACTAAAGTCACTAGTATATTTCTTATTCAGTCTGGAGAAGAGGAGGCTCTGGGAAGACCTTATAGTTGTCTTCCAGTACCTAAGTGGGGCCTACAAGAAAGCCATTGGGGAGGGACTCTTTGTCAGGGAGTGCAGTGATAGAACAAGGAGTACTGGCTTTAAACTAAAAGAGGGTAGAGTTAGGTTAGGTATCAGGAAGAAATTGTTTAGTATGAGGGTGGTGAGGCACTGAAACATGTTTCCTAGAGAAGATCTGAATGTGTTCAAGGCCAGGTTGAAGGGGCAACCTCATCTAGTGGGAGGTGTCCCTGTCTGTGTTAGGGGGGTTAGAACTAGATGATCCTTAAAGATCCCTAAGATCCCTTCCAACCCAAACCATTCTATGATTTGTATTAGAAGACGAAAGTGTGTGGGAAGAGTCACTGTATGTAGTAAAAAAACTCAGATGATCAGTGTTTATACTGATTAGAAGGAAGACTCATGGTGATCAGTAAAAAGAGTTATTGGAATAGATGTGGAAAATCTTTTTAATAATTAAGTTGATTAAGATACTGAAATTAGTGTCAGCAAAGGCAAAGTAGCACACTGTAAAATCACTGAAAATCTTTAAAGCAACTTTAATTCTGAAAAAATAGAACTTTGGAATTTCAGTAAATAAAGTTTTCTGCTGTAGATCTCTGTATATTTTGTAATTTTCACTACACAGTATTTCATGTATAAAACTTTGTATCCACCATCCCTTATTCCTTATCCCATGCAATCCCATGGTCCTTAGCCATTCTAGTTATGGAGGTTACAGACAGGTTTTTGTTTAGGTAGTAGGTAAGTTTGTCATGGAAAGCAGTATACAGACTAAACCTGGCATGCCTGGGAAACACACACTAAACTCATCCTGTTTAGCTCTTGGCTTGCTACACGGGTCACGCTGATTTTTTTCTTTAAATTAAACAAGACACTACTTATAAATACACAGTCTGCTCTAAGAAAACTCCGACTTATTTAGCCAGCAGACATTACAGGTATGCAAGTATTCAATACAGAATGCTGTATGTGAAACATATCCATAAGACTTTGCCATTTGTCTGTCTTGTACATGCAAGATTAAATAAATAAATAAAATAGTGAGTTCTTGAAGGTAAGATAAAATACTATAATTGATTCTAAAAAAAAAAAAGTTTAGTTAAACTTCACTTTTGTTGCAAAAAAAATCATCTCAACCATATCGTACCAAAGGGAGCTTTATTATAAATATTTCCTCCGAGGATCTCAAAGCATTTTATAGGTTCTATAGAAGAAGGTAATGAGCATGGCATTAGAGATAGTAATGTGGTGTTACAGGCTCTACAAGCAAATTGATTAGTCACATCAACACATATGTTGGCTTAGGGCAAACCACGTAAGTGTTGAGGTAGTGGAATTTATCATCCCCAGTTAGTACCAGAGTACTTCAGACATTGCCTAGAAAGCGTCCAACATAAAGGAGTGGATTCACCATAGAATTTACTATTGTCTAATAGCTAATGCTAAAGAAAGTGTGTTTTATATCTTATGTTTCAAAGAAGTTGAGTAATAGTTCTCCACCTCCTTGTAGTGCCAGGCTTGAACTTTTCTCCAAGATCTTGCACTGAAGAAACACTTGTAACATTAAATATATAAAGTAGCTGAGAATTCACTCGATATAATGCACGATCAATTTGTATAATATGAGCAAGAAAATCACTAGCACTTTACTGGAAGCACCTGCAGGATTTAAATATGGTTTTAGAGAGAAATACTTTCCTGTGGCATCTAACTTACTTGGACAAATAGGGGTGTAAAATAGGTAAGTTATGTTTAATAGAAGTGTGAAAGGTATAGATCCAATACTAATACTGTACTGGGCCTGTTTAGCTGTCTGTAGTTAGAAAACAAGTATTTATTCTTTGAGAGTCCCATAATAGTCAATTCCAAATACATGGCTTACTTAGGCATATGAAACTTCTTCTTTGCATGAATATACTTTGAAAATAGCATTTATTTATTTATTTATTCATTCCTTCTTCAACAGAAAAGTTCAAAAGGTGGTCATTCAGTACAGTCATACCCAAACTTTGATCCATCAGCTGATGTTGCTGCTTTGGACAAAGCTATTACGGTAAAAGGTAAGAGGAGTAAATATTTAACATACTATATTAGAATTATTCCTTGGGAAATTTTAATAACCTGAAAAGTGTATCGGAGCCAGAGGCAATGGAAAACAGGAGAGGTACCTCAGCTTTAAAAAGCCTGGCAAGACATTTAATTATGCCACTTGTTAAAGAATCTATACTCTTTGTTATTCTGACATTGTATTACAATTTCAGACCTTAATACTACATTAAATTTATTGATTTTGTTGAAGGAATTGTAAAAATTTGGTTTCTAGAGAATAAAAAAATATACCATACTAAGTCTTGTTTTTGATTTCCATAGAATCTATTCGAGAAGTAGTGAATATCCTGATAATGGAGTGTATGCTCCTTTAAATTTATCTAAATGAAATTCACATTTGGCACTTTGTACTTAGAAACCTTTTTAAATTTGACTTGCTAGGTTGACTATGCTGTCTCATTGTTTATACACTTAGTTATTCTGTAGTGTAAGTACTGCACTTAGAACACTTTGAGACTTTATTATACTGTAGAAACACGTTTCTGTGTTCTATGGGAACCTATTGGTTTCTTCACTGCATCACTAATTTTAAGTCTATAGATGATAACAGTTTTGGTTAAAATTTGATATGTCAAGCATTCAAAATCTGCCACAATGCAAATAATAAAATTTGTTAAATGATGCACTAGAGATCACTATATTTTCAATGTATTCACTATTACATTGTTTGGTGATTTGTAGGTGTGGATGAAGCCACCATCATTGACATCTTGACTAAAAGAACAAATGCTCAGCGTCAGCAGATTAAAGCTGCCTATCAGCAGGCTAAAGGGAAGGTATAGTATATCCAAGCCAATCTTAATTGTGCATCTGAAATAGCAATGTTGCTCCTGGGTTTTATGGTACATTCAGCTTTAGCTTTCTAGAACAGAAGATTATAGTGATTCTGTCACCTGTAGTTTATGAAAACTACTGTAGCAGTAGTACCCTGAGATAATCCCTTGAATGCAGCGGCAGTCATTTTGAAATAAAAAGAAAAATTTCAGAATTCTATCTGTCTGGGTTTTTGAATGCCCAGAAGATCACTGGGAATGCAGAAATTTCACTGGGAGACAGGCTGTTGAGGAAAAGAGAGGAATAGAGTAAGAGGCTTTGGGGACACCTAAACGAATCTTTTTGTCCAGATAGATAAGACAGAAAGTAGGACAATAATGCTATTTCACAACTATAGCAATGCTAATGGGGACAGGTGTACAGGAAGCAGTGAAATTCTCATTCTGAATGGTAAAACTGCTAGTCCCTGAACCTGAAAAGTTTAGAAATTGCTGCATATGTCTTCAAGACATTTTAATTGCCCTTCACCTTTTCTTGTAGCAAATTTTCTCTAGTTGAACCTGTTGCTCTAAACTGAAATTATAACTGCACAGTTGGCATACAACAGTTCGTGAGCCTTTGCTCCTTGGGAAATGACTCCCTATAGTTTTTGGCTTTGTAATTTTAAGTGACTTTAAAGGGCAAGAAAGAAAACAAGTCTAATGTCTAATTTTAGGCTGGATTTCCTGTTTTTGGTACGGAAACCTCTCTTGTGATTTTCACAGCTCTGTCCTCCCACAGAGGAAGCTCCAGTGTTGCAATTATATTTTTTTTCAAGACCTAAATTAAAATTTAACTTCAAAGGCACAAGAAGGCTAATGCTGTTGTATCATTAGACCCCCTGGCGGTTGACTTCCCGTCAAAAGCAGAAGAGACCTAACTCCTAACATAGTTCTTGATTCTGAAATAATCTCATTAGTTATCCTAGGTATCCTGGCCAAGCAAACTGATATTCTCGCCCCTACAGCAATTACCTAGACATGCATTTGGTGAAGAACACAGCTGTATCTCTTCACTGTAGCAAAATACAGTACTGAACATTTACTAATAGGAGGAAGAATAAATCAGAAATTATTTTTAAACTAAAAATAATTAAAAAATCTTAATTAA
The DNA here is from genome assembly GCF_047663525.1 of Anas platyrhynchos. Lineage (NCBI taxonomy): Eukaryota > Metazoa > Chordata > Aves > Anseriformes > Anatidae > Anas > Anas platyrhynchos. Next base: position 39,083,129 of record NC_092621.1, on the reverse strand, counting down.
AAAAAAAATACCTAAATGTTAGTCAAATTAGAATATAATCCAAATTATAACTTCAGGTCTTGCAGATTTATATAGGGTATTATTACAGTATATCCACAGCATTTCCATTGCATTTTTTTTCTTTTTTATTTTTATCATTTATTTTCTAATAAATAAGGTTATATATAAAGTGCATTTAAGCCATTCAATTATCGTAACAGCAGTACAGTATTACCTTCTCTTGAGAATTAAGCAGCCTATTTTGAGCTGCCTTCTGATGCAGTAAATGGGTGAACAGGGCTGACAAGAACTTCATGAAGTTCAACAAGGAGAAGTGCAAACTCCTGCACATGGGGAGAAACAACTCCAGGTACCAGGCCACCCAGCTGGAAAGCAGCTGTGCAGAAAAGGACCAGGGGGTCCTGTAAGTCAGAAGTGTGCACTTACTGCTAAGAAGGCTAATGTCATTCTTGGCTTCATTAGGCTTCGTTTTTGGACTGTACCTGAACAGCAGTTTTTATCTTTTTGCCAGCTTACAGGGTGTTGTGGTTTATCCTAGCAGGCAGCTAAGCACCACTCAGCTGTTTGCTCGTTCTCCCTTAGTGGGATGAAAAAGAGAATCAGAAAAAAAGGTTGAGATAAAGACAGCTTAATAAAGCAGAAAAGGAAATGAAAATAATAATAATAATGAAGTAATACATCAAAAAATATGCACAGTCAGATTGCTCACCACCAATAACTGATGCCCAGACACTCCTTAAGCAGTGGCAGTGCTCCTAGCCAACTTCCCTCAGTTTTATTCTTCATCATGACATAATATAGTAATGGATATTCCTTTGGTAAGTTTGGGCCAGCTGTCCTGGTTCTGTCCCCTCCCACCTTCTTTTGCATCCCCAGCCTCTTCACTGGCAGTGCATTATGAGAAGTTGAAAAGTCCTTGACACGGTCCAGCTGGAGGTCGGCTGGAGGCCAGTCACTAGTGGTGTGGACTGGGGCCAGTCCTCTTTAATATCTTCATCGATGATCTGGATGAGGGCATTGAGTGCACCCTCAGTAAGTTTGCAGATGACACCAAGTTAGGTGCATGTGTCGATCTGCTCGAGGGTAGGAAGGCTCTGCAGGAGGATCTACATAGGCTGGACCGATGTGCTGAGGTCAACTGTATGAAGTTCAACAAGGCCAAGTGCCGGGTCCTGCACCTGGGGCACAATAACCCCAAGCAGCACTACAGGCTGGAAGATGAGTGGTTGGAAAGCTGCCTGGCAGAGAAGGACCTGTGAGTACTGGTTGATAGTTGGCTGAGTATGAGCCAGCAGTGTGCTCAGGTGGCCAAGAAGGCCAACAGCATCCTAGCTTGTATAAAAAGCAGTGTGGCCAGCAGAACTAGGGAAGTGATTGTCCCCCTTTACTCGGCTCTGGTGAGGCCGCACCTCGAGTACTGTGTTCAGTTTTGGGCCCCTCACTACAAGAAGGACATCGAGGTGCTCAAGTGAGTCCAGAGAAGGGCGACTAAGCTGGTGAGGGGTCTGGAGAACAAGTCTTACAAGGAGCAGCTGAGGAAGCTGAGATTGTTTAGCCTGGAGAAGAGGAAGCTCAGGGGTGACCTTATTGCACTCTCTAGGTACCTTAAAGGAAGCTGTAGCGAGGTGGTGGTTGGTCTATTATCTGGTGACAGGACAAGGGGGAATGGGCTAAAGTTGCACCAGGGGAGGTTTATGTTGGATATTAGGAAGAACTAGGAAGGGTTTATAGGCAATGGAATGTCTGCCCAGGGAAGTGGTTGAGTCACCTTTCCTGAAGATCTTTAAAAGACGTTTAGATGCAGAACTTAGTGATATGGTTTAGTGGAGGACTTGTTAGTGTTAGGTCAGAGGTTGGACGAGGTGATCTTGAAGATTTCTTCCAACCTAGATGATTCTGTGATACTATGGTGTAACCATGTCTCTACAATAACTAAAACATCAGTGTGTTAACAGTGTTACTCTCATCTTAAGTCCAAAACACAGCACCATACTAGCCACTATGAGGAAAATTATTCCAGCTGAAACCAGGACACAGAGTGTATGACTCTTCCTTATTCTTCATAGAGTCTGGAAGAAGACCTGAAAAAGGTTCTGAAAGGCCACTTGGAAGATGTTGCCGTGGCTCTACTTAAAACTCCAGCTCAGTTTGATGCTGAAGAATTAAGGGCCTCTATGAAAGTAAGTCAAAAATCTTCTGAGAGGAACTTTACTAAAGAGAAGTATATAAATATCAGATTCTTTAAATGACACTGGACTTAATTTTTTTAAGCTCATGTATTATATTATTTTTTCCCCATTTATTAAAATAAAACAGTAGTGGTTATCCAGAACCAGCTACTAAGAACAAGACTCAGCAATCTCTGTTGAATTTCATGGTTGAAGGAGATGGATTGCCAATGCTATTCTTACATGAGAAAGAGCTCTCTTTGCCTTCTGAAAATTGGAGGTTATTTGCAGATGTAGTGCTAGAAAGCTATAGTGTTTACATATGCATTTATTTAAGAGAAAATAGAAAAGGAAAGATGTATTTTTCTTCGTAATTCTTATTCCTATCTTCTGTGTATGTTGCTTGGTCACTTCATAGTTTGGTTGGGTGCCAGAGTGACACTAGATGCTGCAAACATGAATTCTAAAATAATTATATCAGTTGAAAGCAAAACGTTCTTCCTTTTTCTGTCTGTTTCGTATGGCATCTTCAAAGTCTTGTCCATGATTCTCATCTTATTTCAGTTGTAAATTTTAAGTTTGCTGTGTTAATTAACTTTTTTTTTTTTAAATCATTTTTAACAGGGCCTTGGAACTGATGAAGATACTTTAATTGAGATTCTGGCCTCAAGAAACAACAGAGAGATCAGAGAAGCCAGCAGATACTACAAAGAAGGTAACTCAGAGTGGGAAAGAAGTATTAATGGCATGAAATATTGGACGATAGCCAAACCCTGTCCTCCATTCATTTCTTTGTTCCTGTGATTTTTTTTTTCAAGCACCTGTAGTGAATAGATCCATGCAAACTTAACTCCTGGTGAAAAAGAATCTAGTGTGAATTGTACATGTCTTTTCAAAACTCCATAGCAAACACATTACTCTTACAGCCTTACTTCTAAATTTAAGGAGCTGAGATGACATTTTAGGAAGCAAGTAAAGCTTCATGAAAAGCTGAAAGATGTGTAGGAAAGGGAGGTCATACTGATCTTTTCTGACTTACATAGATCCTGCTGCACTAGGAAGTGAATCACAATTCCAACCAGAGCTGTGAATATTTTTTGGAATAGGTTTAGAAAGCATTTAGATTTAGTTAAAAGCAAAATCCAGCTGCTTTGCTGCTCCCATTGCCAAGCCCTATCTGAGCTCTTTTGACTTTGTCAAAAGTTTACTCGTAGCAACACAGATAACTTCAAGATTAAGAACAACCAGCAAACTGAAGTAGAAAATCTTTGAAGAAATAACTAAAATATAATAGCAATTTAGAAATAACTAAAATATAATAGCATCTCTCATATAAGGAGAGTACTGCAGTCAGTCAGTGTTATCTAATTAATTTATGCTTTGTAGGATTAAGAGTTAACTTTCTGAAGAGATTTCCAATCAGTTAGAAGTTTGATTAGTTTGAATAGTAGTTTGATTTTTTTTTTTTTCCAGAAGAGTTTTAGGACTGAACAAAACAGCCAAAAATAAGAATGAAAGACTAATGACTCACAAAATTTCAAACTTTTTTTTTTTTTAATTTTTCTCTATTTCACAAACAAGACTTTTGCTTGAGACTCAAAGCTCGAGACTTTTCCACCCATACAACTTTTAAGAACAACTTTTTCAGTAGATTTTGTATTAATCCTCAGATTTCTCAGCACATCTCAGGGATTAGAAGACACGTTGAAAAAGTACCCATTCTTGCAAAACTAAATTAGAGAAAACTGTAATTCTACTAGGCATTCTACTACTAAGTGGGAAATTTAGAAAAGACTGAAAAAATGATATAACTGATAATTTAGAAAAGAATTATGAGTCCTTTTTCATTTGATTTCAGTACTGAAGAGAGATCTGACACAAGACATCATCTCTGACACATCTGGAGACTTTCAGAAGGCTTTAGTTGCTCTAGCCAAGGTATGCTGTGCTTAAACATTTTTGGTGAGGTTATCAGTAATTAAAAAACAATATTATGTTAAATAATCTTCAAGATTATGTTGAAGTCATACAGTAAATAAGAATTTTAGGATTATTTGTTTCCTACCTAGCACTGTTTTTTACTTACATATGTTAGACCATATCTTAAGCAAGCTATAATGAGATTTATCTCAAAAACATTTTTTTAAAGGCAATGGTATTTGTTACTGTTTACCAGTTAGGTTTTTAAGACTTTTTTTTATGTGTCTTTATGTGTCTAACAGTTTTAAGCACTTGAAAAAAAACAAACAACAGGAATGTCAATTGACTGCAAATGTAAAAAGAATAAATGCTTACATGTAGAGAAACATTTTGGCTACTTCTTAAGATATGTTTCTTGTAGTAAGGTAGATAGATAGTGGCATGGAGTTAGCAAGTGGACAAAGTGTTTTGTGAACTGCTCAAAAGCAGTTTAGCTGAAACACTGGAGCTGAGAAGTAAAAATACCCTTTTTAACATACATTAATATTTTATTCCATCTCTGCTGAGTACATTTGTATGCAGTTTGTATGTGCACATTGGATTTTTTTTGATATATCAATGTGCATAGTTCTGATTTTTAGTTTTGCTTTCAAATCACCTTGAAAGAAGTTTATTGAGCAGTCACCAGGGAGCATATCATAGCTTCCAAGACTTTAACTTCACATTAAGAAACCCTGGATTTTAATGTATAACTTCAGAAATACTTTGATGGCCCTAGAATTGTGAGCTCTGATCAATTAACAAATGCATCAGCTTTATCCACAGAATAATTAATATAACTGTATTTGTCAGCAATTCTGTATTAAGCTATGTATAAGTGTGGCAGGCCAGATCTCTAAAATACTCAATTTTGGTGAACTGAATGATTGTGAGTAACATTGATTATTTTTTTAAAAAATTTGATTTACGTAGGCTGACCGATCTGAAGATCCTCATGTGAATGATGAGCTTGCTGATAGTGATGCCAGGGTAAGACCATACTTAGCACCCTGCGGATCTTCATTTGACTTTATTACAAACTCTGACTGGCTGTGAATGTGCTGTTTCACCTACCTGGATCTTGCACATCTCAGATGACAGACAATTACATACAATTATGTATATGTACATAATCTTTTTGAGGTCATGGGGACATAGGAGACAATTGGGACATGGGGATGGGGGGACATGGGAACATGGTGGGGGGCAATTAGTGTGTATGTACACGATCTTTTTCTGAGGTGATAATGTTTTCCAAAGTTCACATGAACTCTTTGGTCACTGAAAGAAATGGAATTTTTATGCTAATAGTCAACTTCAAAAATGCTTGAAACCCTCTTCTACTATTTGAAGTAGAGGTCAGGAACAGGAGAACTTAGATTCAATCTGTTTGTTTAAAATAAATACAGTTCTTGAATTGAGGGACAAATTTGTACTAGTGATTGTGCAGAAACAGATACCATATGTTGACCAGTGTAAACCATTCCGTATGTTAGTTGTAGCTAATGCGTTTCAGTGTCATATCTTTCAAGAGAATTTGGTAAACATCACATTCATTTTCTAAGTGATTCTAAGAAAAGCAACTGATTTTTCCCTTGTTTCTTCTGCTATTTGTGTAGGATTTTTGTTAAGGTGTTGGTAAACCTTAACAGTCTGTCCTGAGTTTTCACTTTAAATTATTGTTTTAAATCCAACAGAGAAAAAGACATTTAACAATTCTATTTTTATTCCTGTGACATAAGAGGTTTAGTTTTGTCATCAAGCGTAGATATGAAAGGCTAGTAAATCAATATTCTGTCTAAGCTCAGTTCAGTTTCCCTGGGTCCAAAGACCTTCACTGCCAACACCTAGAAAGGATGTTAGATCTTTTTTTGCTGTAGCATGGAGATCTTTAATTATTACTTTTACAAAGGTTTGAGAAGGTAGGGAAAGTAACAAAATTGACGGGGTTCTTACTTTCTATTCAAGTTACTCTTGGAAAGACAAGAAATACCTGGTGCGTAAGCTTCTCCTTCACATTTGTCTAGTTAATATTGGAGTTGTGTTTTTTTTTTGGTCTAAGGTAAGCCAATAACCCTGCCAGTCCTATGCTCCCATGTATACTATATGAAGATACATAAAAAATAGCTTCATTCAAGAATGTCTAAAAATATTATTTTTGGCTGTACAGCACTCTCTTGGTACTATTATGCTGTAAGTGAAATATGAAGTATTACTTCGTACACCTAGAGTTATTTTGAGGCTGTGTAGAGTTATGTGTCTTTTTACAGGTTGTGTCAAGGTTTAGAGTTCTTTACTGACAAGCAGTGACCTACCTTTGGCAAGGAGTCTCAGGTACTTCTATTTGTGTTTTGCTATACAGATGATAACTTGACTATTATTATTATTTTTTCTTTTATGACAGGCCTTATATGAAGCAGGAGAGAGAAGGAAAGGAACGGATATTAATGTGTTTGTTACTGTTCTTACTGCAAGAAGCTACCCTCATCTCCGAAGAGGTAGGCTGGGTGAAACTTTGTTCCTCACTGGAATTGTATTTGAATATGGCCTGCTCCTGAACTCAGAGATTATATACATTTCCAAGATGTGACTGCTACAGAGGTCATTGTGCATGCTGACCTAAGCACACAGTTGGCCACTTTGCTGTTCTCTCCACACTAGTGAAGAGTCAGTGTCAGTTAAGTTGATAACAGAACTATTACCATGAAGTCTCACAATGCCGCTTTTAACAAGGCCAATGAATCAGTGTGGCAGGGGTTCTGAATACTCCTCAACATGGTCTTGCTCCTCTACCAGTTTGCCCTGCACGGGAGATACCACCTTATGCTATAGGCTCCAGTGGAGTAACTGTACTACCTCTTTCCCTATTAATGGAAATTGATCCCCACCATCCTAGCATGGGTCTGTTCCTTATGCCAATACCATCACTCCATACAGTACTGCTTTTCTTTACTACACTGTGCTAGCTGAAGAAAATGAGAAAGATAGCCTGCCATGTGTGTGCACTGCCACAGCAGTGGGGACAGAGTAGGGAAAAAAAATGTGGGGAGAATACTATGTTTCCATCACTCTTCACTGAATTTTCTTCTCTTGCTTAGTCTTTCAGAAGTACACCAAATACAGCAAGCATGACATGAATAAGGTATTAGATTTGGAGCTGAAAGGTGATATTGAGAACTGCCTGACTGCCCTTGGTAAGTGGTTATACAACTAGTAACCTAGTATATATGTTAACTGTATGAAAAACTACCTTTTTAGTTCTGTAATACTTTTTCTAACAGGAAAGCATTCTGGTCTTTTTTGCTTCATTGAGAAGCAAAACAGTTCTGATGTAAGATTATTAAAAATATAATAAATTTCCTCTTGCAGTGTTCGAGAAAATATTATTTTAATGTTCATGATAAAGATGTATCTTAAGACCCTTAAAGTGACCGTTCCTTGTAAATAATAAGGTGAGCCATCCGTGTTGTCAAGGATAGAATCAGGAGCCAGACCCCTATTTTTGCTTTTCACTTTTGTATTGCAGTCAAGTATACTTTTGATAAAAAGAGAGACTCACCAGTTCCCTCTTAGTGTCAGGTATGGAAGGCAAGTACACAGCATAACTTGGCTAAAATATGTCAGATCATAACTACCAACTCTGCTGTAGAGGTCAAGAATACTTTCACATTTTTCTGCTTTGGAACTGTGACATCATTCTCAATTTTATGGCAGTGGACTAGAGAGTAGTCTTGTCTAGTAACTAGAGTTACTAGACAAGTCTAGTTACTTGTCTAGTAACTAGAGTATTCTCCCCTGACTGAATTGCTTACTGTATAAAGAAGAAAGGAAAAGCTACTTCTCCCATATTTTTAAGACAGGTAAAAGAGAAATAGATAAATAGGATATGTTGGTAGGAACACTGAGACTTATTCTGCAGTGTTTTCTTTGCAGATTTTTGCCTTTTGTTATTTGTTACATTTTTAACAGGTGTGACTTTATCTCATTGTTTCATTACAGTGAAGTGTGCCACAAGCAAGCCAGCTTTCTTTGCTGAAAAACTCCATTTGGCAATGAAGGTAACCTCAAGAAAGAACTTGAGAACAGAGTGTGCTTTATGAGCTGAAAAATAACAAATTAGGCTAGAATAAGAACTTTGTGTGATGAAAAGGACTGCAGAAGGAAATCCAATTCATTTCTCTATTTCTTCCCCTTCATTCCTTTGAAACTACTGTTTCCTTCCATAGAAAGACCTGTCTATTTATTATAGAGTTTTTGGGAAAGTGTCTGTCCATCCACATACATATATATACGTTATGCTCTTTGTAGTGACAGAAAGCTAACTGAACCTTTTCATATTAATGAAACCATTAAAATATTGACAAAAAAGTAAATAGGAAGGCACTTACAGACTGGGATGAGAAACTTGTAAAAGCCCATACAAAACTGCAGGCAAATTTGAAATCTGAGCTGACTGAGATGAGAACTGATTGGTGAGAACTCATGAAATCACATAGTATGCAGAAATTTACATTAACTTCTGTCACTTGTTTAGGAGCTGTACTGAGTGACTCGTGGTGGTTTTACCGAGCTGGGCAGCTGAACTCCACCACACTGCTCTCTCTCTCTCTACCTCCTGAGAGAGGAAGAGGGAGAAAATGTGATGAAAAGGGATCAAGAGCTGAGATAAGGACAGGGAGATCACTCTGCAGTTATCATCATGGGCAAAACGGACTCAGTGCATTAATATAATTTATTACCCATTACTAACAAGTTAGCAGTAAGAACTAAAATTAAAAACGCCTTCCCCCTCCATCCACCCTCTTCTACCTCCTCCCCCTGAGTTTTGCAGGTTAATAGGGAATGGGGGTTGCTGTCAGTCCCTAATGCTTTGTCTCCGCTGCTCTTTCCCAGTCACTCTCTGCCCCTGCTTGCCATGGGATCCCTCCTATGGGATGCCATCCTTCCCGAAATGAGCCTGCGGGGGCTGCCCAGAGACAGCAGCTCTTCAAGAACTGCTCCCACATGGCTCTGTACCACAGGATCCAGGAGCAAAATGCTCCAGCATGTGTCCCCCATGGGTGTGCAGCAGCTCTCCCCAGACACCCTGCTCCTGCGTGGGCTCCTCTCTGCGGGCTGCAGCTCCAGCCCAGGGCCTGATCTTGTGGGGGCTCTCCATGGGCTGCAGCCGCCTCCAGGCCACATCCACCTGTTCTACCGAGGGCTCCTCCATCCACGGGGGGGCTGCAGCATGGAGATCTGCTCCATGTGGGACCCATGGGCTGCAGGAGGACAGCCTGCTCCAGCAGGGGCCTCTCCACAGGCTGCAGGGGAACTTTTTCTTTGGCACCTGGAAAATCTCCTTCCTTTCCTTCTGCACTGTCTGCAGGTATCTGCAGGGCTGGTTCTCACTCCTCTCTCCCAGCTGCTGTTGTGCAGCAGTTTTTATTTCCCTTTTTTTTGAAATCTGCTCTCCCAGAGACACAAACAACATCTGTTGAATCGACTTTGGCTAATGGTAGGTCCCCTTTGGAGTAAGCTGAAACTGGCCCTTCTGTAACATGCAGCAGTTGCTTGTCTCTTCACACAGCGGTCACCTCTGCAGCTCCCCCACTAACAAAATCTTGCCATGTAAACTGAATATGCTCATTATGAAAAAGTAGCTCATTGCAGGACAAAAAAAAATAAATCAAACAAACAACAGTGAAATTTAGGTTTTCCCTGGTGTTCAGCAATCACAGTAAACAACCTGCCAATTTTTATGAAACCACAAAAAGAAATCCAGGATTGGAAACAGCCAGTCGCAACTGAATTTGTCCTCATAGGGGACCAGAAGGGGGTTAGTACTGACACAAAGAAGTCTGATGAATTACTACAAAGAATTTGTAGTAATTTGTAGTAATTTGATAGAGGAAGATCTTTCAATGACTTAAGTAGCCTCAATTTTTGTTTGTTTGTTTACTACTTTTAACAGGGCCTCGGGACACGGCACAAACAGCTCATCAGAATCATGGTTTCACGCCATGAAGTAGACATGAATGAAATCAAAGCCTATTATAAGAGTCTGTATGGTATCTCTCTTCGCCAAGCCATTATGGTAGGTTTTCGCTGAAGTTAACAATGAAGTGGAAAACAACTAGATGTTTTAGGAAGGCCAGTAAGGCTTTGTTAACTCTTCTGCTCCTCAGTCACCAGTTCATCCTGAATAATGGATTTTAGCTGAGTAACTCAAGTTTTCAGTGAGAACTCAAGGTCTCATGCTGGTAGAACTAATTTATTTTATAGGGGAATGTTTTTTGTCACAAAAGCTGTAGCATTTTTGCTACATTTAGCATGTAGCATAGTTGATTTGTAGTTGTCTCAGAATGTCATCTTAAAGTAAATGCCAAAAATGGAGACTATCCCCAAGTTCCTGTGCTTAAGCATTAGCAGGTACATTAGTGAGAGAATGAAGATGGTTGCACTGACAGCTCTCTGACAGATATTTGCTCCATCTGGCTTTTGTTTTTTAATGTTTGAGTTACTCCTACAAATACCTTGTAAACTTGGCTTTTATTTGTCCTACTTTTTAGGTCACTTAGGAAAATGAGATAAACTAACAAAATATTTTCTTGAAAGGGACAAGCCACCTAATGCATTTTTCTAGAAAATTTAAACCAGTGAGCTATTAGAAAAAAGCCAGATCTTCAGATCACCTTTGTGGAAGCTAGTAGATAACTAAAAAAAAATATACCTTAGAGCAGAAACATAATCTCTAAATGTACTAAAGTACCTTTTTGAGTTTTGCGACTACCTGCTGCTTTTTCAGTTAGCTGCTTTTTCAGTTAGTTTCTAAAAATCATTTTTTCTGCCATGACCATTTATTTTGGTGAAGGACCAATGTTTAGTAAATGTATATTGAATGCTTATTGAAATTGATTTGACACCATTATCCTAACAACTGTGCTCTTTTCACTTACATTGACAGGATGAACTCAAAGGGGATTATGAAAACATCCTGGTGGCTTTGTGTGGAAGTGATTAAATAAGTTTCATGTTCCTATGATGCACTCAAGCCCTGTTGCTGAAGGTCTTTATATTTGATTCAGCTGTCTATATAAAATACAGGCTTTACACAGTGAGGTTTCTCTGGAATGGTATTTAGTCTACATGTATTATGCAAAAAACCTGGAACCTGGAATGTATTTTTTCAATATCTTTATTCTGTATGGCATGAATATAATCTTTTTACCATTATTTATCCAAAGTCAACGAATGCTTTGAAGTTTCTATTTGCTTGATTAATCATGAAACAAGATTTCATCTAAGAAAATTAAATAAATTTTAAAAAATAAAATTAGACTTTGTGAAACTTTGTACATCCTGCATTGCTTTTCTGCACTTAACATCAAATTGTCTATACACAGTAAATGAAAGAAGAATCTGAAATATTTAAATAGTGAAAAAAAGAATGCAACAGTATTACAGAATCTATCCGAAACTCTGGCTTTCCATTTCACATCAGCCAGAGTTTATATACATTGGATGTTAGAAAAATAGCTAAAGATGACATGTTCAAAACGTCAACAATATGAAACAGCTAATGATATCTCTGGCTTGTTCTTTTTTATTTAAATTAGAGTTATTAATTCTATTATTACGTATATAGGGGGGGAAAAAAAGCATCATAGCCTCATAGCCCATGTAGGACTTTTTTTCTTTCTCTGATGAGTTGTGTGCATTTTTATATCTGTCTAAAATGAAGAAAACTGCTCTCACTACCTCTATTTTCTGATTGCTATTACTGTTCCAGTTGTTCCAGACCCTGTATAAATGAAGTGCAGACCCCCAGGTGCAGTAGTAGAACTAAGCATAGTTGTTGGTTCTTCACTTCATACAACCATTGACAGACATTGTTAGGGTGCCCTCCAGTTACTCATTTGAACAACATGTTAAGCTATTGGGATATCAGAGGTCATCTTGGCTAATTTCTGTTAAACATTGCAGGCATTCTTCAGTTCATATTGGAGTGGTCCAAGAAATAGACCTTGGTGTCTAGAGAAGGTGAAGTCTTATTCTACAAGAACCATTGGAATGACTAGAGCTAGATAGAAACCATGTGCCTTGCACAGGCTGGATTTTTTACCTATGGTAAATATTACATGCACTACTGTAGTTCACTCTGTTGATTATTCTTGTTACTTCCTTAGGATAAGTAAAAGAGATTCAGACCAAAGTAGTTAATGGGAAATAAACACAATCAATGAAAGCAGGAAAAAAAAGCAGACGTACGTAAAAAACATGTTCTGTGACATCTGTTTTATTAACTGACAAGCTTCAGAAAAAAAAAAATGTATAATTTGAGTGTGGCACTAGCAATATAGGCATTTTCTCAAGAGGCAGATGTCCAGAGAATTCAATATTCCCACCCCAGAAAACAGAGCAAGCTTGTAAGCTGTGGATGGGTCATAAATAGTTAACTTGTAAGAAGTAAATTATTAGGCCTAAGGGGGAAACTCTTTATTCAAATTTCAGTTGTTTTGAAATTTAGATGTGTTGCAGCTATGCAAAAGGAAAGAATCTGATTTCATCAGCATAGGAAAGATTTCTCTCTCTCTCTCTCTCTCTTTTTTTTTTTTTTTTTCCCCAATAAGTATATATATTAACCAGGGAAGCCAAAAGAAGCAAAAATGTGCCAAAACCAAAACAACAAAAACTTACAGAATATCTTTAACAATTACTCCAAATTAAAATTTAAGGAATGATAAGAAAATTATTTTTATGGTAAATGAACTCTTTCCATTCTCTTTTGGCTGAGTTCAAGAGGGGCTTATAAGCAGTATGTTCTTTTTGAGAGTCCAGCCTTACTGCTCAACTTCAGAATGTGAACAAGTGAGCACCTGGAATTCTCATTTAGCTTAAATGAGGAGACAGGCAAACATGTTATTAATAGGAAAATGTTTGTAACATAAGTATGAATTTTTCTGGACTGGGTAAGAGAAGGATATTATAACAGTATATTACTACATTCCAATAGCTCCCCTAATTGTAGGATATTTCACTAGAATTACATGTTTATTCCTAATAGAGGCAAGGGAGGCACCATTTTGATTGTATTTTGTTCGTACCTGTTTCTGCAAAATGCTGCTTGTGTTGAAGAGGAGTGATTTATGGAGGTCTGTAGGGTCTGTCAGTGAGGAATCAGATGTATTTCTACCCCTTCTTATTTACAGTGGAAATTTGCAGCCAGCTGTTAAAGTCTTTTTTTTTTTTTTTTTTTTTTTTTTTTTTTTTTAAGTACTGCAAAATATAGAACTTAGGTTAATACTTGCAGAACAGAGTGATTACACCACTCATGTCATTTCCAGAGGGATCCTTGATAGGCAGAATGAGAGTGGGAGGAGGATATTTCTCAAAATAAAATATATATATATATATATATATATATATTTTTTTTTTTTTTCTGTATAGCAACACGTAAGGGGCTAAGTGGTTAAGTAAGGACAATCCCAGTCCAAAACAGCTACGCTGCACAAACAAGCATAGATAAAACAGTAAATACGCAAGCATACATAAGGCAATATTTTCTATGAAAATTAGTAAGAGCATTAAAAGACCAATTAACAGAACCATTAAACATAATTCATTTTAGTCAGAATATTTCTAGAAGCAGCTGGGTTCATGCTGAAGAAAAGTAGATGGAGGTTATTGCTCTTGTCTTTCTGCCTATCAAAGGACAAAATGTAACAAAATCTCTGCAGAGGAGTCTGAAATATAAATCCTAAAGACTCCAGTCAAAAATTTGCTTCTTAGAGTGCTTGCAACCCAGAAGATGAGCTACATCCTGGGCTACATTAAAAGAGGAGTGGCCAGCAGGTTGAGAGATGTGATTGTCCCCTTCTACTCAGCCCTCGTGAGGCCCCACTAGTAGTGCTGCATCCAGGTCTGGGCCCTCAGCAAAAGAAGGATGTGGAACTGTTAAAATGGGTCCAGAGGAGGGCCACAAAGATGGCAGCACCTCTCCTGCGAATATAGGCTGAGAGAGTTGGGGCTGTTCAGTCTGGAGAAAAGAAGGCTCTGGGGTGAACTCATTGCAACTTTTCAATACTTGAAGGGGGTTTATAAAAAAGGATGGGGAACAACTCTTTGCTCAATCAGATATTGACAGGATGAAGAGATAGATTTTAAAGTAAAAGGGGAGATTTAGATTAGAGGTTAGAATGAAATTTTTTCACTCAGAGGGTGGTGAAGCACTGGAACAGGTTGTCCAGAGAAGCTGTGCATGTCCCATCCCTGGAGGTGTTCAAGACCAAGTTGTATGAGGACATGGTCAACTTGATCTAGTAGGTGGTGCCCCTGCTTATGGCAGGGGCATTGGAACTACATGATCTTAGAGGTCCCTTCCAACCCAGGGCATACTATGATTCTATGATTCTATAATTTTCTCTGTAGTGAGCTTCAGGTGTGGGATTAGTCCATAGAATCCTACCAAGGAGGGATGCTTGCATGTTTTCTGCCACTCTTTTTCCAATCAATATTAGAAATGAAGTGCTGGTACCAGGAAAAATGAGAGGAGAAAATAAAAAGATATTTTAAAGTCTTTCCAAAATTCTCTCAAAACTAAACAAAAATCCGCCACACTAATTTAAGCACATTTAGACTGTAAAGAACTGTGCAATACTCAGGTTGTCTAGGAGAAAGCTCACTCTAGCGTGCTCAAATTTACACCACTGTGTTAGTGAAACACAGCATGTGAACTTTATAATACCTCTTCTGAGGTGGGGAAAGTCACTCATTAAAATATAGAAACCTTTAATCTAGCATCAACAGGGGATAATAGAGGTTGTGTTTCAAAGAGAATCAGACATGATTTCTCAGAAAAACATGTATTAGAATTGCAGTAACTTTGCACTTTTTGCATTCACCCAAGACTTCTGAGGGAATGGTGGCTAAGCCTCTTCATGGCAAATGACTGTCCAGCTACTTAAAACTTATGAAGTAGAGGCAAGAGCTGAATTCAAAAGAAAATATATTATGTAAATACATTTCAGAAAAGGCCATGCTGAAATGCATGAGAAAGCTTCTTTGTTCACATAATTTGTGGAAGACAGACCAAGGAGGGCCAAAAAAAAAAAAAAAAGAAAAAAAAGAAAAAAAGAAACAAAAATTGGGTTGAAATATTAATTTTCTCATTGTTGTGGGGTGGTAGCCTATAAGCGTGAAAACACTGTAAAGGTGGAGCTACATAGTAATCATGTAGATGACTCCCAAACCCCCCTCCCAATCTCCAGGGATGCAGGATGGGGAAACAATTCTTAAAAGAATGGTATTTTTAATCTGTTAGAAATTACTGGAAAATCATTCCTTCAGATAGTGGTATTTCTTTTATTACTGTTTGATAAATTACACTGGAAACATGTAACATTTAGCTTATTACTATTTTGTTTTGTTTTGATTGGCAACCTTCGGCATCAGTCGGGACAGGTTTCTTGTTTCTACTTCACTGTTAATGCTTTCGTGATTCCTTCGATTTTGCCCTGAAGAAACGATTATTAAATTTGCAGGAAATTAGAAAAGGCCTGGACTTTTCAGACGTTTCCAAAATTTTGACCTCTGGTGCCACCTTGTGTGTAATTTGAGAACGAATGCTCAAACAAGAGGAGGTAATGCTTTCCACGTCATTGGAATGACAAGGCCTGACGATTAATATGGAAAAAGGTGGAAAATGGGATTTTATTATTATATTTTTTTTAAGAGTTCTGGTTTAAAATGGAAAGAAAGGGGAAAAATAAAATAGCACTAAATATAGAACTGTTATAGAGATGTACAGAACTACCTCAGAACATAGACTAAAATTTGTGCTAAATATTTGTAGTTCTATTTCTGAAGAGGAAAAATGATTGCTTACATGAAGTCCCACGTTTGAGAGAGACTTACCATGGCCTGGTTTTCTGCAGTTTTCATAAGACACAGGAGGCTGAGATGTTTATGAGATTCAGTAGATTTAGATTTGCATGACACAGAATAATGACAAACATCCAATAGTTACTATAGCAGAATGTCCTCTGGCAAAGTGATACAGCTAAGCATCTCTGAGTGTTTGCCAAGTGTAAGGAGACAAAGACATCAAACAATTTTTGGAAATTAAACTGTTTTTCCATCCTTTTTGACTTGTGTAAAATGTTTTCAATTACCATTTGCATTCAGTTTTTTGCTTCTTTTCAGAAAAATCATTGGAATAATATATACTAAAAGTTTTTTGAAAATCTGACCTTTAATTTTTCAGTGTCTTGCCATTCCATCTGTTAAAGTCTCTTCTTTCAGCACGTCCAAGTATAGTCAGGCTAAACAAACATTGTGATGAACTGAGATATTACAGAAGGTGTGACCATAGATAGAAAAAGTGACCGTCACCATCTTTAGTATTACTTTCTTTTCTATTTTTTACACATTGGTATATCAGGGTAATTCTGGATTATTTCTGATAAAGCAGGGCAGAAATTAGATCTTGTTTGTTCTTTTTTTCATACTATGTTGAAATTTTCATTAAATTGTTCACTGTGATAGCAGAGTAGGCTTCCTGAAGAGCCGCAGTTATTGTCAAATATGCATTTATATGACTCCAGTGAGAATAACCTGCATCTGCAATTAAATGTTCCGTGCTTATTTTAGATTCCTGATGGTCTTTCCTTCTTAAGTACATTAAATGATTGTGGACCATTACATATGTAAAAATATCTATCTATCTATCTATCTATCTATCTAATTTAATTTATATACATATAAATTTCCATTTGATTTTTTTTTTTTTCTAAAAAAGTGATGAATGTAAATTGTTGAATTAACATAAGGCTTGAACTGCTTACTGCTCAATTTTATCTGATTTAAAAGTTCAGCAATTACCACTCTCCCGACCCCAATATCTTACCATATTCTAATCTATTCTAGAACCTGGCTACTGGTTCTAGACGATTTAAATTTCTTAATATCGATTATTTAAATTTCTTAAAAGTTTTTTGGGAGGCTACATCTGACTTCAAAAAGTCCAACTATATTGAAAATATCTTCTGCTATTTTTGTTATTTTATGGGCAAAACAAGGACGGTTGCTTAACATTTTGTTTGTGAATTCATTTTTAATTATGAGGATGAGAAGATTTTTTTAAAATTTATTTTTCTGTGTGTCTTACATATCAGTTAGTGTGAGGTTGTTTACAGATAAATGTTTCTGATTTACAATCTGTTTCACTTCCAGACTTGTTTATTCTAAAAGATAAGCACATATGAAAAACACCATAAATTATTTATTATTCTTGCAAACAGTACTCTGTTCTTCAGAAAAGTCTTGGGGGAAAATGATAGATTTTTTTTTGCATTATTCGAAATTATCAGTATGTGACAGTGTATGAAAAAGTTGTTTTCTTTTTGACTGAAGACAATGTCATTAGCTTCTAGAAAGTATAAACCATGATGTACTGTGTGCAGTTCTGGGCACCACAGTATAAAAAGGGCATGAAACTGTTGGAGAGTGTCCAGAGGAGGGCTACAAAGATGGTGAAAGGCCTGGAGGGGAAGACGTACGAGGAACGGCTGAGGGCACTGGGCCTGTTCAGCCTGGAGAAGAGGAGGCTGAGGGGAGACCTCATCGCAGTCTACAACTTCCTCGTAAGGGGGTGTCGAGAGGCAGGAGACCTTTTCTCCATTAACACCAGTGACAGGACCCGCGGGAACGGGGTTAAGCTGAGGCAGGGGAAATTTAGGCTTGACATCAGGAGGGGGTTCTTCACAGAGAGGGTGGTTGCACACTGGAACAGGCTCCCCAGGGAAGTGGTCACTGCACCGAGCCTGTCTGAATTTAAGAAGAGATTGGACTGTGCACTTAGTCACATGGTCTGAACTTTTGGGTAGACCTGTGCGGTGTCAAGAGTTGGACTTGATGATCCTTAAGGGTCCCTTCCAACCCAGGATATTCTATGATTCTATGATTCTATGATACTTGGCCTTTTGGAAAATGGGAGGTTTCATTTTTGTTTGTTTTTTGTTTTTATCTATGGTACATTAACCAGGTCCAATTCTCTCTACCAAATGCAGATACAAAGACGTGCAATATCACTCAAACTTTCTTAATTCCACTCTGCAAAATGTAAATTTTATAGTTTGGAATTTATAATTTCAAACTAATTTCATATATATATTTAGCATTTTAGTGAGGAAAATGCATAAATGCACTTTATTAAATGCCTACAAATACACAATTCAAAACACACAATGTTAGACACCTCAGTCTCCATAGAGTAGTTCACACAAGATATATTCCAAAAAATAAATAAATAAAAAAAAATAGAAAGAGAGTGAAGTACTTTCACGAGAGCATCTGTACTGTTAATTTCATACCTCTAGAGATTATTTTTACTTTTTCACTTAATGCAGAATATAAAAATGCTGTCCTAAATTAGTTTCTATGTAGGAGATACTGTCTATACTTTCTAAAACCACTAGATGTAGCTGTTGGCACTTGCAGAAGAACGACTCTTTTCCTAACCCCTCCCCCCCAAAAAAGAGTTTATATATATATATATATATATATATATAGTTTGTTTGTTTGTTTGTTTCTTTAAGTCTCCACTTGGATTTTGCTTAGAATGTTAGGGATCCTCTTTTGCAGTACCTCGTATTCTCAGTCCTTCCATTAAATATGATACCACAAGATAAAGTACGATTAAAGTATGATATACGTTGTTATGAACTATTTATTAAGCAAAGCTGTTTGAAAGTCAGGATGTGTGCTTTCCTGTATAGGCCTGACATTATAACTACAGTGCTGTAGTGCAGGTTTCTCATGCAGCATCAATGCATTTTACATAGCTAGGATATAGAAGTAATCCGATCAGCTACAATTGCTACAATACCAGATGGATCCCTAAAAATAGAAGACCTCTAGTAATCTGTCTAGATTATTTAATTCAGTGACCATTTGGCAATATTTCAGAGAATGCTTGCAGAACTGATTTAAAATATATCATCAGATTTTATTTTCATGGACATCTAGAAGTCTTCCATATTTTGTTCTGCCATTTTCATGCAAAGTATATTTATAAGGACATCTGATTTTTCTATGTCACGTATTTTTTTCCCAGTCTGATACCATAATAGAATAAAAAATGGTATTGACAATGCTGTTCTGCAATATTTTATTATAACGGTTTAATTAGAAAAGTACAAAGTAGAAACATGAATTTCTTCATCAACAAAAATGCATTGTATGTTTCAGTGTAAAAACATATACATCACTTTTAATATCACTTTCCTCCATAATGGTTAGGAGAATTATTTTTGCAGGTTCCTGTATTTTTGTTTAAGTGTTTTTCTAATGTGTAACTGTAAAATGTGCATTTAGAAAGAGAGAAAAAAAGTATGAATATGTGGTTGACAGTCATGCACTTTCCTATTTTTCATGATTCATTGTGAATGCAAAAGAATTGAAATTAGAGGTCTGATGCTGCATTTCATTTCTAGCTTATAAATGAAAATGATCAATTAATGTAATAAAGTAGTAGTTATAGGGCAGTATTAATGTCTGATTGTTGAGAAGCATATTTAGCAGTACATCTTTGAATGCTATGCTACTGGGAGAGATGCATGAAGGTTTGGATTTATTTTACTATTGTTAGTGAAAGTGTTTTGGTTGTTGGTAACATGAGAAGTGTTATATATACAAACTACTGGTAGGAAAATGTTATCTAACCTCAAATTTGAATGAAAAAAAATACCCTAAACATAGAAATACGCTATCACAGAACAGTGCCATCCACTCCCTTGTGTACTTGTACTCGGATTTCCTCTCATAGTTGTGATTGTGTTTTTAAGTAGTCCTTAGAAGAATTGCTGTGTAATAAATACACCTATGCCAACACTTGAAGATCAATATGTGCTTCTTTGCCAACTTTATGCCCAGCTGATTTGCATAGAAGCACTGCTAGGTTTTCCAGGCATCTGGGTTTCAAATGTGGTAAATGCCAGGTCCAGGCAGCAGTGCAGCAGATAATCAACATAAATATAGTCTAATGCTTTAGGAGTTTCTCAAATACCACCCCTCCACTTTTTTTTTTTCTTTTTTTTTTTTTTTTTTTTTTTTTCTGCATCCCAGTTTCAGACCTGTTTGACTCCTGTTTCCATATCCTTAGTCCAATGCTGCTGCACTGTTTGACGTGTTTTTACATGTTTTTGTCCTCATGAGGTAGACTATTTCTTCTCTTCCACCTGTCATCCTGTTGGCTTCACAGCTAGCATTTGCTCCCTTTGTGTCTACTTGTCTCTATTCTTTTCTCTGTTTTACTGGAAAAAATACTTATGATTTAACTTTATTATTTTTTTAATCTGTGAATTGTTTGTGGAAATGTTCATTTACAGTTCCCCTCTGGCTTTCACAATTCTTCATCATTCTTCTCTCTTCCATCAAAACATCTGTTATTCCATCAGTCATCCCAGTAGGACCTCCTTGCCTTGCCCCTGCCCTTGCCTTTCCCCTTGCCTACCTCTTGCCTTCTGCCTTGCTTTACTTGTTTTATTTGCCCCTTTCCTTCCCTTCTCCCTGAATTTCTGGATTTTTCCTTCTCACATGTCCTAGGGATATGGGAGGAGAAGCCAAAGCCTGGAGGTGTTGGAGCAGAAATCCAGTGAAAATCCAGATTTCACATTAAAAATCCTGTTTTCCCCTATGGTTGTATCCACGCTGCTTTGGTTTCTAATGTCATACCTCTCTCCTTTTTCCTTTCCCTCCATTTATTAATATCTCTAGCATGTTTACTCCTTTCTTGGAAGTTAGTTTTCTCATTTTGTCAACCTCTTTCCATAGTAGAAACCCTTATCCTTTCCTCCAGCACTGCCTCTAAAGCCACTTTCACATGAAGAATCCTTCTACCTCTTCCCCCTTCCCACTCTGAATCAAAATCAAGTGCTTCTAACCTACTGTCCATTCCCCTTTTAATTCTATTCCTTCTCCCCCTTTTTCAGTCTTTTTCATTTTATGAAAGACATTTCTGCTTTTGATTGTACTTCATTGACATCTTACTGCTGTATGTCTGTTTGCCCTCCTTACGTTAGCCTTCCATTCAGACATTGGCTTCTGGATCTCTCTTTATCATTGGAGTCTTCTGTCTTTCTCTCTGAGGACTTCACCTTTCACGCTGATGACTCTCATAAATCTTCAGTCTCATCTCTTCAGCTGACTTGCAGCTCTGGCTTCACTCTCTCACTTAGCTGAAAGACCAGTCATTTGTTTTGTTTCATGCTGCAGTTTTCTTGCTGATCTTCTTACTTTGACAGTAACTGGCACTTTTCATCTTTGCCTGTTCACCCTCTCTCTCTGAAGTCCTTTCTCTAGGACTTTCATTAGCAACTATACGTTTTCTGTCTTGCCCTCCTTCTTCCTTACTTTTATATGATTTTCATTCTGTTACTCCTCACCTTGTTTTTAAAACGTAGACTTGTTTTTTTCTGTTATAATACTGCAAAGCTGGCAGTTATACAGCAAAGTTTTGTTTCCCTTTCTGCATTGGCTTAACATTTCCTTTGGAAATGCAAACACTATAGTGACACATAATCAGCCAGATCTTTCTACTATTAGGTCATATTTTTGTTTTGAATAATATGAACTACGTGCATGAGGGCACAGTGTATACACACTTACAAAAGAAACAGACAGATGAAAGATAGACAAACAGGAATTAGTTGTCATTATTGACTAGTATCCACCAGTTGGTCATTAATCCATAAGGAAAACGTTGTCCTTGGATACTAATTTTTACGTCACCACAACTTGCTTTTTCTATTCCATTCTGCTGTTCTACACTTGTATACCTCTCCTCCCTTGCCAGGTGCAGTCACTTAAAAAATCACAGGAAATGACATAAGAAGATGATCTGTATCATGAGAAGTCATTCTGCGTTTTAATTTCAAAGTTTCTCCTTTGTCTTATGGGTAAATAAATTGTGAGCTTTACATTCAGGCTGAACCTTTCAGCTGGTGTTGAGTCATGTGAATCCAAATATTTTTTTTTTAAGGCACAATGTCATGCACCCCCTAAAGCCTTAAAATATGCATACAAAATAGAGAAAACTATAAATATTTCTAACTGCAAAATTCTGCACAACTGAGTTTAATTCTGTGCCAGGGTGAAAATTGTCTTTCAAATACATGAAGTTTGTCAAACATATCTATTAGAGCTGTCTGGATCCTGTGATGAACTTATGACACAAATATGTGTTTGTTTGTTTGTTCGTTTGTTTGTTTGTTTTCTTTCTAGACAATGAAAAGATCTTTTTTCTGTAGATTTTTTACCGGCCAAGAATTCTCTTTATGAACTTTCTTTAAGGAAACTGTTAAAATAACAAAGCTGTTCTCCTGGAAGTGAAAATCTAGCTTGTTATATCTAATCGGTAATTCTATGAAGTGAAGACTAAATACTGATACTATATGAGAAATAACGTTGTCAGAACTAGTGACTTGCTGAGAATCAAAGACTTGTTCAAATCAGACATATTTTCACTGAACATATTCACATATTTTCCTGTAATTTTTGGTACTCTTTTATGATGTTCATTGTACTACACATGGAAAACATGAACTTACAGAAAGATAATATGGAAAATTAAATTATTAAATTTTAGTTAGATTATTATGTATTAAGTATTCTTAATATTAACTTCTTTACTGAAAAGGTTGTTAGACACTGGAACAGGCTGCCCAGGGAAGTGGTGGAGTCACCATCCCTGGAAGTCTTTAAAAGACGTTTAGATGTAGAGCTTAGGGATATGGTTTAGTGGGGACTGTTAGCGTTAGGTCAGAGGTTGGACTCGATGATCTTGAGGTCTCTTCCAACCTAGAAATTCTGTGATTCTGTATTCATTATTTACTTCTTATTCTCCATTATTTATTAAAATTCATTACTTCTTATTCTTAATAATATTATTAAGAAATTATAACTTGTACATACGAAGTTATTTTTAAATTCTCGTTAGTTCTACCTGTTTAGGGATTTATTTATTTATTTATTTTTCATTCGCCTCATTTTATTGCTTATATTAACCAGCCTGGAGGGCCATTAATCACCTGTATAACAAAGTTAAGTATTCATATGATTTTCACAATTAAAATCATACACGAGATAGTTGCTGTCATTGGAAAGTCTAGGTCCTGCAAGACAAGAGCTTCACTGAGAATCTCATATACAGGCTAAACAAAGAGTGGATAAAAACTACCTCAGAAATATCTGTCAAGCAATAGTTATGAACCAGGGTGAGGAAAGTAACGTTTTTCTACTGCTTCCCACGCTATATATAGTTTATGCTTCTTTTAAACAGGTATCTGCTTTTCTAGAGCCATGAACTCTGGGCTGCCTGTCACAGACATACAACAAAATAATTTTACTTTGCATGTTTATATTATATAAAAACAAGCCCTCTGTGTATGTACCATTCTTCTACAATCAAAAGGAAGATTCAAATTCTGAGGTAGCTGATTTACATATTTTCATCAGATACTTGCAAACTCAATCAGAACAACCATTACAGTTTAAAAGTTCCAACAAGAACTAAGTCATCAGATATATTTGATATTAAAAAAAAAGGGGGGGGGGGGGGGTGAGGGGGAGTAGAGTAAGAGGAAGAAGGTAAGCAAAAAACCACAGTAATATACATTTAATGCTAAATGAACTTTTATTTTAACCAGACACATTTCAATCTCTATTTTATTCAATTAAATGTAATAATATTTATTTATTTATTTATTGTTTGAAGTACCTGTATTATGGAATCTAAAATGTATTGTTAGAAAGTATGAAGGTGATTCTGAAAATGAATTTCTTGCTGCCACACAAATGTGCACACTTGGAAAAGAAATGCAAATACCTTACTAGTATTTGTTTAAACTGTTCTCACTCTGACTAAACATGCCTACACCCTTTTTAGTCTGCTGTCTATGGTTGGAAAGAATTGATCAAGTTCAAAACAGGAATTTCTTGTTCCTGCCTGCCACCCACCACCATCGTGACACCAAGAGCTCTTTACACTGTATTTTAGGCACTTGAAAACAAGGAACATCTGCTCTGTGTATGTAAACAAGGCACTAAACATCAATAAATATGGCTGAAGGTATTCTCTTCACATTGCTATTTTTCTGGCACGTTTACTGGAGTAGGTAACCTCTTTCCTTCATGACATTTGCAAGATACACTGGAATTCCTAGCTGTGTTTATATATACATGTAGCACTCACAGTCAATACTGTGGTGGACTGCTGGTGGAAACAAGCAGGATGCAGGTAGAGTGACATGCTCTTTACAGCAGCCACAGCTTAATAGAAGGGCAGCTACATCCAGCATCACAGCTTTCAACAGCCTTTTGAGGATATTGTGGAGAGTACCAAAGTGATTTGGTCTAAAAGTTACATGTGCCTGACCCACTGTGGTGAGCCTGACCTGTGATGAAAAGCTTGTCAGGTACATATCAATACAAATGCTTTCAATCAGGAACACCAAAAAGAAATTTGAGATCAGTCTAGGGTTCAAAAAGCAGTCCTAAATTACAAGCCCAGACTAACACTTTCAATAAAAGTGACAGGAGCTATCCTTGTTATAGTCTCAAGTTGCCACATGCATCCCCTTTGGTTAGACCTAATAAGGTACAGATAGGTGAAATGACTTTTAGACCCTGGAAATTTTTAAATGCCTCACCAGACAAAAATCATTAATAAGAGCACAAGGTTGTCAATGTTCTTCATGGACTCCTTTGCTTGTACACAGTTACTGATCCCAATAGCAAGAAGTCTGAGAAGTTTTAAGTAAAATACAAATGAATGTTTTTCCTTACGTGTTTTTTTTTTTTTTTTAAATTATTATTTATTATTATTATTATTAATTTGTTTTTGCTTGTTTGTTTGTAGCTGTTGTGCTTTTTTTTTTTTTTTTTTCCCAATACTATTTTTTTCCAAGTAATACTGTCTTGTCAGAACTGAAAGTACAGTGTTCAGTTTAATGAGTATTATCAAGTATTCCCAGCACAGTTTGTTGGTTTCCTACATTGAGATAAACAATTCCAATAAACTGAGACATGAACACAACAGCACTGTATCAAGATGTTTAGATAATATATCTTAGGATGTATGTACATGTTGTATTTATTCCAATAACTGCGCAGTACAAATTGCATCCCTGAAATGACTGGTCATCATCGTTTAACACAGGAAGGAAACATTCACAAAGATACATCTGAAAGAACATGTTTGGTCAGCCTTACTTCCCCAGTAGACATGTCTCACCAGCCTAGAGCATTGGCCTTCATCAGCCTTCTTAAACATACTTTAAAAGATCTCAATATTTTAGTGATGAAACAATTTAGAACATTTCTTGCCTTATGATGTAAGAATTTTATATATGGCTTTCATTTTATTGGAAGTTTTCATGGAAACATGAGGACACACTCAAATCCAGAAAATATAAAAGGTCAACAATGCATGCTCTTTAGTCCTGCTAAAGAATGGAGCTGCTAAAGCCAATGCCACAGGGAAATGCAATTACTAAGAAGAGACCAGAATGGCTGTTGGTGTGTGTTTCACCTTCCTCTTTCACTTCATAATTTTTCAAACCAAATGATAGTTCTGATGACAAGTTAGGAGCACGTGCTGAAGCCATTTGAAGCTATTTTCCAGGCAAGGGCTATGTATTTACTATTTGTTTCTGGATCCATGAGAAATTCTCCACAAATCCTCTTTGCACAGTTATTGTGCCCAGACTTTACATTTACATGCTTCTTGAGGGGCCTGGAGAACAAGTCGTACAAGGAGCGGCTGAAGGAGCTGGGCTTGTTCAGCCTGGAGAAGAGGAGGCTCAGGGGCGACCTTAAGGGTATCTACAGATACCTTAAAGGAGGCTGTAGTGAGGTGGGAGTTGGCCTGTTCTCCCACATGCCTGGTGACAGGATGAGGGGGAATGGGCTTAAGTTGCGCCAGGGGAGTTTTAGGTTAGATGTTAGGAAGAACTTCTTTACTGAAAGGATTGTTAGACACTGGAACAGGCTGCCCAGGGAAGTGGTGGAGTCACCATCCCTGGAAGTCTTTAAAAGATGTTTAGATGTAGAGCTTAGGTTTAGTGGGGACTGTTAGCGTTAGGTCAGAGGTTGGACTCGATGATCTTGAGGTCTCTTCCAACCTAGAAATTCTGTGATTCTGTGATTCCAGGGAAGCAACTTCTAGAAATCAAGTCAGATTTAAAGAGCTAATTTCTATTGCATACATACACTCTAGAGGCAACAGCTGTCTTACCATTTTTTAAATATTTTGCTGCTCAAGAAATATGACTATTCCCATAACTCATTCAGCAGGTGTTAATGCATAGAGAAAATGTTCCAAATTCATTTTCATTTAATTCTGTCCCGCTAGCTAAGAACCTTAACTCTATGGTCTTTTAGCTGAGGCAAATGAACAAGATGAGGATGCTGAATATCATTACTTATGAAATGCATCTGATGATATTTGTTTTTTCTTTTGAGGAAAATAAAATAAAATAAAATAAAATAAAATAAAATAAAATAAAATAAAATAAAATAAAATAAAATAAAATAAAAATTAAAATAAAATAAAATAAAATAAAATAAAATAAAATAAAATAAAATAAAATAAAAATAAAACATGACCTAATGGATACAAGAACCACCAGGAGGGATCTCTGTCTTTCTACAACTTGTTCTTGAGGGCATGTTCTTGAAGGCAGGCTTAAGACAAATGGATGCCAGAAAAGACCATAAATAATACGTACTGCCCTTCAGAGAAAGTTGTGCTGCATTATAAGTCTGCCTTTCTATATATGTAAAAGTGCCCCAGAAGGAAAAAACAAAACAAAACAAAACAAAAAAGAGAACAACAAAAGAAAGTTGATATGGTGTTTCAAAACACTCGTAAGACATATATATATATTTTTTTTTCTAATTTTCCATTGGTGAGAAAGTCAATATAACTATTTGTAATATGTTTTGAGATATTGGGTGAAACATAATATCTCACATGCTCCTGCAAGTTAAAACAATGTATCATGATAGATCATCCACTGAAAGAAAAAAAAGGAGAAAAAAAAACCACCACCACCACCGCCAACAAAAAAAGTGACCTCAGACCTTCCCCACCATCTCAAATTCTACCTGCTCTTTCAAGGTAGCTGTTTTTTTTTGTTTGTTTGTTTTTCCTAATGCAATGGTGATTCATAAAGACAATTAATTTGCAACTGCTAAGTACCAGAGAAATCTGCACTGTGATGTCTACAGAGGTAGGGCAGAAAACTTTGTTTTTAAAGCTAAAATGCCCAATTCTGTTCCCACTTCCTCTGAGCTTGTCAAGGCAATTGCATTTGCATAAGTCTACTGTTACTAAAAAAGCACTGGACTCCACATTCTATTATGTGATGGGGCATTAGTTCATTTGGTTCACCCTTCTGAATCCATAAGAAAACACTGTACTATGCTGTAGCTAGTTACATCCAGCCTGTTACCTTCACAGCGATAAAAGTGACAGCACTCATGAGCAAATGAAATCCTAGAGTTTGCAGAAGATATTAATGGTATAATACAGTAGCCAGTAACAACTAAGCCCATAATTACTACATTTATTTCAGATTCAGCTACAGAATTTTTTGCAAACCAGAAGAGCAGAAGATTGCAATGTGACAACTTGTATGTGTAAGAGACAACTTGTGTGAGTGTGTTTGTGTGTGTGTGTGTGTGTTAAATTTTTCTGTGTAGAAAGTCCTTGTTAACATCTTTTTAAAGGAAAGGCTGCCTTTTTTTATTTTTTTTTTCTTCAATTTGTAATTAAAGTGATATAAAATAAGTAAAGATAGAGGTAGTCAGTCAGCAGCCACAAATAAATCTATTAAAACACCTGCAACATCTTTGATCTGCATTCTTGATATTGGCGAAATGTTGGAAGTGACAAGACGATAAATACTCTCAAAACTTTCTGCAGCAAAGAATTACTGTGTTATTCTTTCTTTTTTTTTTTTTTTTTTTTTTTTTTTTAATCAAATCTGAGTCCTGGCTGCAGTACGGGACTGTCTAATCAGCACAGGAAAAAAAAAAAACAAACAATAGGCTGAGGTCAGCCCCGGTGAATGACAACTTGGCAGAAAATACATTTCAGCATCTTCTTACCATTTCATGCAGTTGATTGTAATGACTGTTGATTGTAATGGTAGTTTGAGCCATTTTATATTATGGGAATTGTCAAAATCTGTATTGTCCAAGGATTCATAGGTTTACAAAAATACTTGTTAAGAATTGCAGTTAATGCAATCTATAGCCTTCCTAAATACTAGATGGAAGCAATTTCTTAAAATGCTTTTCCCCTCATTTCTGCATATCTCTTTCTTTCACTGTTTATTACATTAATTATTGTCTTTGTACCATTTCATTCTGAGGACCATCGTGCTGGGTCTGGGATTGTCCCAAGGAGGGGCAATGCCTACAGCCTAAGAGCAGAGTCTCCTATGTTATGTAAATCACATTCAAAGAAGCTTATGCAAGAATCACTCTTGACCGCCAGATAACACATTGTTACAAAAGAAGTGTTTTAAAATAGTTGCTGTTTGTGCGGCTGCTCTCCGGATGCTGTTTTTCAACTGATTTTATAAATATATAGTTGAAATAAAATACCATAAAAATCTAAAATCCTGTTTTTTGTCTTCTCTCCAATAGTACAGTTTCTCCCTATTGCTAATTTCTGTTGTTTCCCTCCCCATTACAACTGAGAAAGTTCTCCTTTACCTTCACTTGTCTCTAGAGTATGAGGAACATTTCAAATTCCACCAGCATTTCTGAAAGTTTGTGTTCATTGAGTATGATAGTGCAACCAGACTGAAAACCAGCCTGAAAGCTTATGCTGCTGCTGAAATACAACTTACTGTATTATTATTATTTTTTAAATAAATAGAATTTAAAAGAAATCTGGCTTTCATCTGATGTGAATTCTAAGCCATCCCTGAATGTAACCTTTCAGGCCTTTGAATATCTACAGATGTGATTTTCAAGTGCGTTTTTGACTTTCAGTTAAAAGACCAAGTTTGTCTTGGAAGATGTTAAAATACACAGCACAGTGAAGAGTAATAATGTGAAATTAAATATCCTTCAACCATAAGAGGTATATCTGATAGATGTAAGTCAGAAAAAAAAAAAAAAAGTAAAATATTGAAAAAATGTTAGTTATGAATCCCAGAAATGTTTATAACCCCAACTAATCCTTCAAAGATAACAGTGAGATGTAAGATGTCATGTAAGAATGCTCTTAGGTGTTCAACAGTCATATATTTTAATGGAGCTTGTTAGAACCCCAAAGAAAATTTATTGACCACTTCCATTCTAATTGCTTCTTATTTCTTTTAAACAATCTGTGGTCATGGAGAGTTTGTATGCTGTTGGACTTGCTGATATATGCATAACCCTAATCAATAAAATATGTGCAGCTGTTATAAAAGAAAATCTGTCTGAAAATGGGAAAGCTTGATTTCAATATAACAATTTGAGACTGATCCTAGCTTTAGTAGAGTGGAGCTTAAAATAAAACAGGCATATTTTCAAAATCTATTCACAATTCCTCAAGATTTTTTGAACATTTTTCTGTGTACCTTCCCATTTCTTTTTCTTCACAGAATTAGTAGATTAGGGAGATAGGGAAGGGGCAAGAAAACTCATACCCAGAAACCAGCAGTATCAGGTTCCTTTTATAGTATTCCTAGCTTAGGTAGATTTTTTTTTGTTGTTGTTTGTTTGTTTTATCCTTTCCTCAGAAGTTAGAATTGGTGAAGGAAAATTATAAAGTCTCATGCTTTCTTGTGTCAGTTTCAGTGAGAAAAACAAGGAAATAGGAGAGAAAATCTCAAAAAGGCAGAAATCAAAGGTAAAAAAAAAAATCTAAAAAATACTTTAACAAATAGCTAAAATCAGATTATCCTAAAAATAAATTTGTTTGGTGAACTATTAATGTGGAAATTGTTGAACAGAAATATTTCCAAGTTCTGTTATAAAGGATTTTGACAATGAATAGATTTCTTATCATACAGTAATGGGCAAGGTAACGTTCATACCCCATCTTAATGTAATGATTAAGTTACATTAATGTAACAATTGATCGTTAATGTTTCCTCAATAGATTCTCCTCAACAATTATTCGCAAAGATGCAGTGCACAGTGCTGCACCTGGGGAGGATCAGATTAGCCATTAGGAAAAGTTTCTTTACCTTGAGGGCATTCAGACACTGGAACAGGTTTCCTAGAGAGTTTGTTGATGCTGTATGTCTGTCAGTGTTCAGGAGGTGTTTCCATCCAGGGAAATCATTAAGATGTTTTAACTTTTGGTTAGCCTTTAAAGAGCCAAGCAGCTGGACTTGACGGTCTTTGAAGGTCCTCTCCTCTCCTCTCCTCTCCTCTCCTCTCCTCTCCTCTCCTCTCCTCTCCTCTCCTCTCCTCTCCTCTCCTCTCCTCTCCTCTCCTCTCCTCTCCTCTCCTCTCCTCTCCTCTCCTCTCCTCTCCTCTCCTCTCCTCTCCTCTCCTCTCCTCTCCTCTCCTCTCCTCTCCTCTCCTCTCCTCTCCTCTCCTCTCCTCTCCTCTCCTCTCCTCTCCTCTCCTCTCCTCTCCTCTCCTCTCCTCTCCTCTCCTCTCCTCTCCTCTCCTCTCCTCTCCTCTCCTCTCCTCTCCTCTCCTCTCCTCTCCTCTCCTCTCCTCTCCTCTCCTCTCCTCTCCTCTCCTCTCCTCTCCTCTATTTTAAACACTAACAACAACATTAGTGATGTAACCTGTGCATTGACAATAAAATCAATTAACAAAACTATCAAAATAACATTAATAGCAAGAATATCTCAATGCTATCCACTTATTCTAGTTGTTATTATAATATTTCAAGGTTATATTCATACTCACTCTTGTGAGAATTACCCACTGAAAGGAGAATAGTTGTGAATACATTAAAAAACAAAACAAAACAAAACAAAACTTTATATGAGGGAGGAAGTGAATTGTTCTGAAAGAAAACTGTTGTAATTGTAGCTTGGTCTCTTTGCTTTCATCTTATTAATTAATTAATTTATTTATTTATTTATTTATTTCGAAAGAATGCACTGCATTACCCTTATCTACAGTCTATCTTCTACCTGTCTGCAGAAGCCTTCCTCGTTCCCTTTCAACTTCCTAATATTATCCAGGCTTCTGTAAGGAGGTAGCACTACTGGAAGGAGGGCCAGGTGTCATGGAAAGAATACAGGGATGCTGTTCGTGTTTGTAGGGAGAAAATTTGTGTGGCTAAAGCACACCTAGAGTTGAAGCTGGCTGTGTCTGTGAGAGAAAATAAAAAGGGTTTTTTTAGATATGTGAATGGAAAAAGGAGAACTAAAGAATACATAGGGCCGCTCCTTGATAGGGAAGGTCTCCTCACAGACAATGACATAGGCAAAGCACAGACGCTTAACGCCT
Source organism: Anas platyrhynchos (assembly GCF_047663525.1). Classification (NCBI taxonomy): domain Eukaryota; kingdom Metazoa; phylum Chordata; class Aves; order Anseriformes; family Anatidae; genus Anas; species Anas platyrhynchos. The sequence goes on along the minus strand of NC_092621.1, from coordinate 39,051,543 downwards.
TCTTTGCCTCTGTCTTCAATGCCGATGATGGGCTTTGGGACCCAGGGTGCCCTGAGCTGGAGGACTGGGACGGTGGGGATGACAAACTCCCAACCGACCCTGAACGTGTGCGGGATTTGCTACTCCACCTGGATCTCTACAAGTCCATGGGTCCGGATGGGATTCATCCCCGGGTGCTGAAAGAGCTGCCGGACGTCATCGCGGAACCTCTCTCAATTATTTTTCAACGATCCTGGGAATCTGGAGAGGTCTCGGTAGACTGGAAGCTGGCAAATGTTGTGCCGATTTTCAAGAAGGGTCAGAAAGAAGACCCTAGCAATTACAGGCCTGTCAGTCTCACGTCAGTGCCTGGTAAAATCATGGAGAAGATGGTTCTCGAACTTATTGAGGCGCACCTGGGGGACAAAGCAGTCATTGGTCCCAGCCAGCATGGGTTTGTGAAGGGTAGGTCCTGCCTAACTAACCTGATTTCCTTTTATGATAAGATCACCCGTATGGTGGACCAAGGGAAACCAGTGATGTGATTTTTTTGGACTTCAGCAAGGCTTTTGACACGGTTTCCCATAGGATCCTACTGGACAAAATGTCCACCATACAGCTAAATAAAAACATCATACGATGGGTGAACAATTGGCTAATGGGCAGGGCCCAAAGGGTAATGGTGAATGGGGCTGCATCAGGCTGGCGGGCGGTCACCAGTGGGGTCCCTCAAGGCTCCATTTTAGGGCCGGTACTTTTCAATATTTTTATAAACGATCTGGATGTAGGAATAGAAGGCATTTTGAGCAAGTTTGCTGATGACACCAAACTTGGAGGAGCTGTGGACTCTGTTGAGGGTGGAAAGGCCTTGCAGAGGGATCTGGATAGGTTGGAGAGATGGGCAATCACCAACTGCATGAAGTTCAATAAGAGCAAGTGCTGGGTCCTGCACCTGGGACGGCGAAACCCCGGCTGCACATACAGACTGGGCGATGAGACGCTGGAGAGCAGCCTAGAAGAGAGGGATCTGGGGGTCGTGGTAGACAACAAGTTGAATATGAGCCAGCAGTGTGCCCTGGCAGCCAGGAGGGCCAACCGTGTCCTGGGGTGCATCAAGCACGGCATCGCTAGTAGGTTGAGGGAGGTGATTGTCCCGCTCTACTCTGCACTGGTGAGGCCTCACCTCGAGTACTGAGGGCTACGAAGATGGTGAAAGGCCTGGAGGGGAAGATGTACGACGAACGGCTGAGGGCACTGGGCCTGTTCAGCCTGGAGAAGAGGAGGCTGAGGGGAGACCTCATCGCAGTCTACAACTTCCTCGTAAGGGGGTGTCGAGAGGCAGGAGACCTTTTCTCCATTAACACCAGTGACAGGACCCGCGGGAACGGGGTTAAGCTGAGGCAGGGGAAATTTAGGCTTGACATCAGGAGGGGGTTCTTCACAGAGAGGGTGGTTGCACACTGGAACAGGCTCCCCAGGGAAGTGGTCACTGCACCGAGCCTGTCTGAATTTAAGAAGAGATTGGACTGTGCACTTAGTCACATGGTCTGAACTTTTGGGTAGACCTGTGCGGTGTCAAGAGTTGGACTTGATGATCCTTAAGGGTCCCTTCCAACCCAGGATATTCTATGATTCTATGATTCTATGATTCCATGGAGGTTCTGAGAGGTCTGCCTTATTTTTTCTGCCTTAATTTTTCTACAGTTGTCCTTCTTCAACTATTAATACTGTGATAAAGACCCAGAGACTGTTCATTCTAACCATGTTCTTTTTCACCATTTACATTTATCTTTCTGCCTTATATAATGCTCCTGTTATTGTAAGAATCAACCTGTACCCTCCATTTTAACATAAAAGTAACCTTAAGCTGAAAATAGACAATAAGATCGCCTGTCTAGTCAACCAAGGGAAGTAGTTGATGTAATTCTTCTGGATTTCAGTAATGCATTTGATATAGTTTCTTATACATGTAGGATCCTACTGGACAAAATGTCCAGCATACAGCTAGACAAAAACATAATATTATGGGTGAGCAACTAGGTAGGTAGACAACTAGACAGGTAGAGCTCAAAGGATTATGATAAATTGGGTTACATCAGGCTGATGGCCAGTCATTAGTGGGGTCCCCTAAGTCTCCATTTTAGGGCCAGTTCTTTTCAATGTTTTCATAACTTATTTGGAAGTAGGACTAGAAAGCGTTTTGAGTAAGTAAAGACTGGGGGATGAGAGCCTGGAGAGCAGCCCTCCAGAGAGGAATCTGGGTGTTTTGACTGATAGCAAGTTGAATATGAGCCACCAGTGTGCCCTGGCTGCCAGGAGAGCCAATTGTATACTGGGGCGCATCAAGCACAGCATTGTTAGTCGGTCGAGGGAAGTGATTGTCCCGCTCTACTCTGCAATGGTGTGGCCTCACCTTGAGTACTGCATGCAGTTCTAAGCATCAGTACAGAAAGGACATGAAACTATTGGACAGTGTCCAGAGGAGGGCTACAAAGATGGTGAAGGGCCTAGAGGGGAAGATATATGAGAAGTGGCTGAAGTCACTTGGCTTGTTCAGCCTGGAGAAGAGGAGGCTGAGGGGAGACCTCATTGCGGTCTACAGCTTCCTCACAAGGGGAGTGGAGGGGCAGGCACCGATCTATTCTCTTTAGTGAGCAGTGGTAGGACCTGAGAGAATGGAGACAAGTTGCAACAGGGGAGGTTCAGGTTAGATATCAGGAAGAGGTTCTTCATTGAGAGGGTTGTTACACACTGGAGCAGGCTCTCCTGATTCATAGTCAAGGCACCAAATCTGTCAGAATTTTAGTGTTAGGAATATGCTCTCAGCCATATCATCTGAATTTTTGTGTAGACCTGTCTGTAGCCAGGAGGTGGACTTGATGATCCTTGTGGGTCCCTTTAAACTGGGGATATTTTATGATTCTATGACTCCTTGTTCTTCTCCACAGTCTGTCTCCCTCTCTATCCTCTGTCTGTTATGACTGGTAACCACCTGTACTCTTCATGCTGTAGCTTTCCTTGCACAACAGCAACACATAACCAAAACTGATAACCAAACCCGAAAGAAAATACATTTCTGCTCAAGCCTAGAAGAAATTGGAAAAACAAAAGGAAAAACACGTTGCTAGCACAGAGCTCAAATAAACAGCATATTATGCTTTTTCACTTTTAAAAAAAAAAAGTACTTACTACAGACTGTCATAATGGGAAGAGCTCCAAATAATCTTTCTTTCAAAAAGTATCTAAAAGAAAGAGGAAGTTCCTTTTTTTTTTTTTTTTTTTTTTTTTTTTTTAACTATATATTTTGATCTGATTTGAAAGAAGTCAAGGGCAAGAACAGAAGGAAAAAGAACTTTTGATTTTATGTCTACACCAAAGCTCAGTGACTAGGCTAGAAGACGACTCAGGAGCCTAAGAAGAAATCACAGAAAGAGAAAATTGGCCATAACCAACATGTAAAACCCCTCACGGACTTCTAAAACATCAAGAAAATCTGAAATAGATTTTGACACCACTGTGTTTCCTCCTGCTGCTCTGACTGTTGAACTCAGAAGTACTGAGAAAACCAAAACCGTAATGCTGTCCTCACCACTAAATCAAATGTCAGGAGTGCCTGATTTAGAAAAATTTGGAATCAGCTTTCTTACCACATCTACTTAAAATAACCAAAAAAAAAAAATAAAATATTTATTATAAGTTTATTATAACTCTTAGATTGTGTAAGGATTTCTGTATATAGAGCTTACCATGATGATCCACTAGCAAATGATTGCCACTTTATATGCAGTAGCATCCTGTTGGAACAAACCTGTAAGAACACTACAGGCTTTTTTTCCAGAAGTCACCTGACTCAAGTCAATTTTTAAGCAGTTTCTGCTTAAATCTTCCAATGGTTTATAATAGCTTAATCCTGCCTATGGAAGCCCTCTTTTAAAAATACTGATGCATTTGTGCTCTGAGCCACAAAACTTAAGGATATCAGTAACTTGTTTATTTTCCACACGTTGGAATACAACAATTCCACCTTTATAATTTTGAGAGTGACTATATAAAGTCATGCATGTTAAACGAAATAGAGAGTAATCTAGTTTATTTTCCAGTCTGAAACATTCTTACAGTATCTTTTGAACTACAATTGCCTACAGAATTTTTTTTTTTTTTTTCCTTAACCACAAACATACCTCTGCATGTCTAGGTATGTTATTTTTTATGGTCATTCAGAGGCATTGAATGCTGAATAAAAACCAACACACAAGCAAACACAAGCAAGCAAAAAAAACCAACAAAAACTTTCAGAGTAAATTTGTAAACATAAAAGTAGAAGTTTTGAATGACAGATCACTACATACAGTACATAAGAGCTGTATGAACAGGCTCTATCTTTTCTCTGCTGAAGGAGTCAGGGAATAGTGATCACATATATGAGATTTCAGTAAACAATTCCAGCAACAGCCATAGAGCACAATTCCCATTCACTTTCACATTTGGTGGCAAGTGCAGGCAATTAAAAAGCAAAATCATTTAACTCCATAAAATGATGGTTAATAACACATGCTGGGCAAGCAGTCTTACTATTGATGGGAGTCTTGGAAGGACAAGAAGGATCAGAGGCTCTGAATCATTTGTGCTTACAGTCTTCTAACCTGTTCAGTGCTCAGATTACAAAAATCCATTAGGACAATAGTCTTTCACAAGCCATTTATTACTAAGTATACTATATATATATATGTATGTATATATATCTATATGTAAATACCTCAAGATTTACTGCCCATAATTACAGATCTGCTTATTGGCATGGATTTTCAACTGGTCTTTAATCTTTTATACTGTCTGATCAATTAATGCAGTGAGAATTTTACTTAAGAGTACTTTTGAGTACTTCAATCACTGTATGGAACTAGATTACATTTTGCATTAGAAAAACAGAGCAAAGTGGATTGAGGCTTGCTTATCTAAATAAACTTTAAAAAGACTCTGCCTGTCTGAATATCAAATCTCAGTTGATATCCAGTCCAACCTACATGTTCAAAGCAGGATCTGTTAGAGCAGGTTGCTCAGGGTTATGTTCAGTTATGGTGTGAATATCTCCAGGTATGAAGACTTCACATCCTCATTAGGCAATCTGTTCCATTTTTCAATCACTCTTTGAGTAAGGAGTTTTCCTCACACACACACACACACAGAAAATTATTATTATTATATTTTTTTTCTTATGTTCAAGTTGAATCTCCTGTATTTCAAAATGTGTCCGTGTGGTTTTTGCCTTGTCACTGGGCAGCATTGTAAGAGTCTGTCTCTGCCTTTTCCACCCAACTTCTCTCTCCAGCAAACATCTATCTTCATCAACAAGAACATCTTGAGCATTCTTTTCTCCAGGGTGAACAATACTAGTTCTCTCAGCTTCTTCTCATTTGACAGATGCTTAATTCTGTTCATCATCCTCATGACCTTTGGCTGGACTATGGTGGTTTCACAACTATGGGCAACTAAATTCCACCACACAGCTCTCTCACTGCCCTTTCGCAAAGGAAGAGGGGGAGAAAATATGATATAGAAGAGCTGAAAGGTTGAGATAAGGAGAGGGAGAAAACACAGCAATCACCATTGCAGGCAAAACAGACATAGCATAGGGAGATTAATACAATTTATTGCCTAATTTATTGCCCAGCAAACTAAAACAATGAGATTCTAAAAGCAAAATAAAAACACTTTCCCCCCATCCACCCTCTTCTATCTTCTCTCCTCAAGCAGCGCAGGTGGATGGGGAATGGGTTTGGGGGTCAGTGTACACTATTTAAACTCTGCTGCTTCTTCATGGTCACTCTCTGCCCCTGCTCCACGTGGGGTCCCTCCCATGGGATGCCATCCTAACCAAAATGAGCCTGCGGGGGCTGCCCAGAGGCAGCAGCTCTTCAAGAACTGCTCCCACATGGCTCCGTACCATGGGGTCCATCCCCCAGGAGCAAACTGCTCCAGCACGGGTCCCCCATGGGTGGGTGGCAGCTCCCCCCAGACTCCCTGCTCCTCTGTGGGCTCCTCTGTGGGCTGCAGATCCGGCCCAGGCCTGCTCCTGTGGGGGCTCTCCATGGGCTGCAGCCTTCTCCAGGCCACATCCACCTGCTCCACCGGGGGCTCCTCCATCCATGGGGTGGCTGCAGCGTGGAGATCTGCTCCATGGGGGACCCATGGACTGCAGGGGGACAGCCTGCTCCAGCAGGGGCCTCTCCACAGGCTGCAGGGGAACTTTTGCTCTGACAGATGGAGCACCTCCTGCCTGCCTTCTGCACTGACCTTGGTGTCTGCAGGGAGGTTTCTCTCTCATGTTCTCAGTTCCCTCTTCCAGCTGCTGTTGTACAATTTTTATTTTATTTTACCTCTGATATATATGCTCTCACAGAGCATCAGCCACTGGCTCAATCAGCATCAATCAGCATCACATCAATCAATCAGCATCAGTCACTGGCTCAACTTTGGTTGGTGGTGTCAGCCAAAACAAAACAAAACAAAATAAAACAATTCTCCAGCCTTTTGGAGCTGTCTCTTATCAAACATGGGGTCACTCCTGGGCTCTGCTCACAGAAGCCACTCCTTCAACCACCCCTTAAGCCCCCTTCCCTACACAGGAAATTTACAAGAACTACAGATAAGCATGAATTCCATTTCATAGTACAGGTCTCTAGATAGCCAGTATAATAGGGCTAAGTAGTTAAAGTGTTTACTTTTGTCCTTTTTCCACAAAGATAAAAACAAGAGTTTTCAATGGAAAAAAAAAATAGTAATAGTAATAATAATAATAAAATCTGCTAACAGCTTTATCTTACTCACATATATATCAGAAAACAGACTGTATATGATAAAATGTATAATATATGTAAAACAAATTTTACAAGTAATCTCTAAAATTATGGGAAAAAAAATACAATGACATCAGTCTAACATTCTGTTCCATGATAATTTTCATCCCCCATAGTTATTAAGCCATCCCCAAATCAATGAAAAGACCTGACAATTAGCAGTTATTCAAAGGGAACAATGGATGCTGTCTTTCTACTAGAAGCGAATAAATCACGGGATAAGTTAGAGTGGTCATGAGCTTGAGCGACCTTGTCCAATCCCTTGAGCAGGGGCTCAAGATAAATCCAGTTAGTTTGTTTTGCTCATGGCTATGTCCAGTTGAGTTATGAATATCACCAAGGAAGGTCATTTCACACCCCTCTCTGAGCAATCTCTTCCACTATTCTCTCATAATAAAGATTCTTCTGGGATCCAGACAGAATTTTTTTAACAAAGCTTCTTTCTTTGTTCTCCTTTTGCCCTCTTAAGTATCTACAGACAGCAGTAAGCTATCATCTCAGCCTACATTTTCCTGATGTTGAACAAACTCAGCCCCTCTTTGCATCTTGTGTAAATAGCAGTGGCTACTGCTATTCTCATTCCAGTATGTCTGTATCATTCTTAAACTGGGGAGTCCCTAACTTGATATAGATCTCCCAACAAGATCTCCCAGTTGCAAAATAGTTAGGAAGAATCCTTTTCATTGACCTGTATGCTCTACTTTTGCTATCACTTGAAGCAATGGTTTCAGTTCTCCTGCAGATTTTAAACCCAATCATTTGTCATCTTTTAAATGTATTTCTTGTTAGCTTACAATTTTCATTTTTGTCTAAGACTTTGTATAGGACGAAGTTTAAAAATACCAGATATCTGTCAGTTGGGGATAGCATTTCACTGGTGAGACTGATTATATGAGCAATTATTGTTGACTGAAAGGACGAATGCAGACACAAAGTAGCAGTTAAACACACTGAGATATTGGTAATGATGCCACCTCTGGGCTCTGAGACACATTCTGTTTAAATGTTTGAAGAGGTGATACCTCTCTTTTAGCTGAACCCTCTTCGTTTTCAATGTGTTTGAAACTAAACCTGATATTTAATATCAAACTGACCTTGCTTATTTTGTTGTCTTTTTATTTATTTATTTTTTTTTCTGTCACAAAAAAGGGATATTTACATGTTTTATTTTATTTGTAAATCCACTCAATATTTTCTGTTTTCACTGCAGAGAGAAAATGTTTTTTTCTTTCTTAAAGTGTGAAAAAGTACTACATATAGAGGAGTGTTTAATCTTGTTTAAGATAGTATGAATTCCTACTGTCCAGTTTCACATGCATAGTAATGTTTACCTGAAACCTGTGCATTCACTACCTAAGATTGAATTTCCTATTCATTTGTTAAGTTGCTTTTTTCATGCTGCTAAAAGCAAATTTGAATGCAGATCCAGCCCATTTGATTTACTTATTTGTCAGCAGATGACTCCCTCACAGGGCTTTTCTATTAAATGAAACAATTTAAAACTTGAATAACTTTCATGTCAGTGGGTTGCTTCCGTTGGATTTTTCTTACTTGAAAATATAGCTGTGGAAACACAAACAATCAAAACAAAACATGTTCACTGTGAAAGTACAGGTCATTTATACAGAGAAATTTCTTTTATGTTTAAAACCAAAAAGGAGAGAGACTTCGAGTACACATTTTTCAACTAATAATTTTTATTTAACTTATTTGAAGTGCCAGGCTTCTACCAAAGAAGATTTACTTTAGTATGTTAAACATTAGAAAGACAACATTGTTAATATTGTTGTTAACATTAACATTGTTGTTAACAAGTTAACATTGTCACTGGCCAGAATTATTTTTATGTTTTTTTGTTTGTTTGTTTGTTTTTTCTTCAGTGAAGGTTTAATACATAACATAACATAACATTTTCTGTAATGCGTTATATGTATATCATTCATATCATCATTATTTATACCATTTTTATTTTATGTTTATTTTTTTATTTTCATTTTTATTTATTTTTATTTTTATTTATTTATTAAGTTTTCAAATGAGAGCTTCTGGATTTAAAATTCTTTTTACATAACTTTCTGTTTAATGTGTTGGAAAATATACATTTGTCATGTAAACATACTTGTTTGGAGTCCTAAGGCAAGTTAAATGAAGATATTTTTGCTGCAATACAAAAGATTATACGGGTGTTTGGAAGAGTCTTCAGAAGGTCTTTGAAGGTGCTTCAGCAGTGGCAGCACAACTACTGTTTTAAGCAGCTAGAATAGCTGTTATTGTCAACATAGTTCTGAGAACACGAGGTCTTGGGCTGTCTGCATAGAAGTGATTTTGACCTTGGTAAGAATTTGGTAGAAGGGTCAGTCCTTAAATATTTGATGTCTTACATGCACTACAGGATTTATGCAGGACTCAGATGTTTTTGAAATTAAAACATTGACCATAACTTTTAGAAAGAATACTCTTTCACATTGTTTGTGTTTCTGAGTAGTGCCACTTCTGTACTTGTATTTTCCTTCGGTTTTGTGTTCTGTTTTGTTTTAGTGTATTTTGCATTTCTTCATTTTCCTATGTACTTGCTTTACATCTACCCACTGACTGTCTGTCATATTAAAGGCATGATTATGATATTCTTGGCAATTCCATTCGGCAATAACCTTTCATTTAATGTGCAGATACAGAAAGCACACCCAAATATGCAGTCTCTGTAGGGCTGTTTAAGCATGGCTCTGCTTTTCTGTTTAAGCATGGCTCTGCTCAGGAGAGTCCTAGCACTACAGCCCAGAGTTTCATTTGTCAAGTTACTCAATCCAGAAAAATGTTTGACCTTAAAATCAGATAAGAATGTTTTATGTGGTTTCTGACAGTGAAATTTCTCAGAAGTATTCAACATAGTATTTTTCAAAGTTTATGTATAAATCCTTAACCAGAATCTTTTTTATTTCCATAAGGTGATAGAATTGCAGACTAAAACATGAACAGGAGAACAGTTAAGGGAAGATAAGGAAGGTATTATTTGGCTAAGAAAAGAAATCTGTGTCAGGCTGAAAAATTCAGTTAAGCTAAGCTGGATTTTGGTCCTGTTTTGAGGTTATCTATATTTACCTTTTTCTGCACCCCTACGCTTCTGCACTCAAGCTGAACTTGTTTGTTCCAATTTCCTGAAGTGTGAAAAAAGAGTATCTGAGCCTAGTTCAAACTCATGCTTTGCCTGAAAACACAAGACAGCAAAAAGATGCCCACAATTTTGCCATGAATCTTTTCTAATTTTGAAATGTAAGGCATAGGATCCTCTTGGCTAGAAAACAAAGTGGGGGAACAAAACAGTTTCACACACTTGTAAAGAAAGGACTTTATTTTCCATGTTGAAACTCAGACCGTATTACACAAATTTCTCAAGGTTTTAAAAGTATTGTTGTCTTCTTTCTTCCATTTTCTTCAGAAAAAGAATCATCTTTCCTTTCTCTCTCTCTCTCTCTTTTTTTTTTTTTTCATTTTTAAAAGTAAAAAACATATTGATTTTCTGTAATCTTTTAAATATCCAAATACAATGGAAAGACATTATAAGGCAGTAGACTGCATGACTACATTGTTCTCTAAAAATAAAAGAATATACAAGAATAAAGTTGCCTGTTTTGATTATTTCCCAATTTCAATATTTTATAAAATTGAGACAACTGAACTTTTTGTCAAACTCTTATAATTCTTCTGAACTAAAAGAGAAATTCCAGGAGATCTCTAGTAGATAATAAAATGTTATTGTTGGAAATTAACACTACTTGCAGATACTTTACTTAGAAACAAGAAAGGAGATGCTTGTCATTTTCAATGTATTTCAAAACTAACCAACTGGTAGATTATTTTCCATTTTTTTTCTGTTGCACTTGTTCATTAAAGAATATCTGCTGGTGTAGCTCATTTGTAATGAATTAGATTAAATGATAAAAGATGTTTCAGAAAGTGCTAGGGATACTGTAGATAAGAGGATAAAGGACACCCAGCCTGCTCATTTTGTCTAGGAAGGTTACACTATAAATAGCTGTCATTTGCCCTCCAATACATGCATTCAATGGGAGCATTGAAGTTAGCAGCACAGAAATAAATGGGAACTCTGTGTGTGTATGTATCAGAGAAGAATTTTTTTTTTTTTTTTTTTTTGTCCAGCTGAATGCATTGTACTAGATATAGCAAGATCCAGAGATTATAAGAAAACTGAAATGTTCAGAGTAGTGAAATAATCTATAAATTCACCTAATCCTGCTGTGTATATTTTACTGTACTAGGACATTCATGACACAGGAATATAATACACATCAAAACAGGATTAAAACAGGTATAGATATATAACTATACATAATGTGTTTCACCTATCTTATGTATTACATTTTACAGTAGAAAAAAAAAGAATTTCTAGTATTATTTTCTGTCATGACTATTTTTCATTGTTTTGAAATCTTGTTAGATTAGAAAACACTATTCCTCTCACTTGGCCTCTATTCTTAGTCCCACGGATTTTGATGGGAAGTTTTGCTTGCACAGTAACACAAAATGTAACTTTATTTTGATATTTTACAACATCTGGAAAAGCATATAAAAAACTGTCTGCTAATTTGGTGCCTGTCTTCTTCATATCAATCACCAGAACACAGAAAATGTTCAAGTAAGATTCCTTTTGGCAAATAATGAGTTTATCCAGAATAAACCAGTGCCAAAATAGTGATTTGGGGACAAGCAGATAATTAAATCTATAATAAATTATCAGGCAGTTTGGGAGTCTGTCTGTTTTCATTTAAGGACTCTACCTGTAGAGTAGATAAATCTATTTATCACTAAAGCCACAAGCTCTTCTTTGCCTTCAGTTGATATTTTTACACCCCCCCCCCCCCCCCCCCTTTTTTTTACCGCATTATTGAGGGGCCTGCTGGCCATGCTACAGGTAAAATATTATATTATTATATGGAAGTAACTTTCTCTCTAGACACTAAGGTCTACCCAGTCCGGAAGCTGTGTCCCACCACAGAAAGCTGGTTTGTCTAGAGAGAAATCTGCCATGTCCTAATGAAACTGATAAAAAGTATCTATTTTCCCAAAGCAAGAGGAGAGAAAGAGACATCTCTTCGTATCTTAGGGTGATGGGAAATGTGAAAAGAAATTTTAGGAAAGGCAGAGGAAAATGTGGAAAAAAAACTTATCTGCAGAAGAGTAAACTTCCATGACAAAGTCAAGGAAGACATAACTTCCTGACCTTATTAACTTACATAAGAAATAGGAAGGAAGCACTGTCCAGGAGGAATTCTTGTCCTTTGTGTCTTGATAAAAAGCAATAGCAATATCCACCAGCATGCTCAGCAATGTGTTCTCCTATATGTTTCCAAGCATTTACACTTTGGGAAATATTTTGAGGGAGGAAACATGTTTCCATCACAACTCTTTAGTCAGGGCTACATTCTGAACTGAATAGGCAGCGTGATTTCAGGAGTGAATCTTAGAAGATGTATTTGGTAGGGGATGCACCACTAAAAAATCAAAACATAGAAGAATTATCTTGTTAAGTCTCCAGAAATGCCAAATATTAAGTATACTAGTAGATGAGACCACTTACTGATAATTTGTGACAGGCCATTTTCTGTACCAAGAACATTCAGACAAATATTCTGAAAAAGATCAGATGAACATGTAGTGGTTTAACCTGTCTGGAAGCTAAGCACCACACAGCTGTTTCTCACCCTCCTTCCCTTCCCCCATGGGATGGGGGAGAGAATCGAGGGTAGAAAAAGGTTTAAAGGAAAGCTTGCGGGTTGAGATAGACACAGCTTATTAGTATGGAAAAGAAAGGAAAATAATAATACAAATTATAATAGTAGTACTACTAATAAAGTGTACAAACAAGTGATGCACATTGCAATTGCTCACCACCCACTGACTGATGACCAGCCTATCTGTGAGCAGCCAGTCCCCCCATCCTGGCCAGCCACCCCTATATATTGTTTAGCATGACGTCAGATGGTACGGAATACCTCTTTGCCCAGTTTGGGTCAGCTGTCCTGGGTCTGTTCCCTCCCAGCTCCTGCTACACCCCCAGCCTGCCCACTGGCAGGACAGAACAAGAAGCTGAAAAGTCCTTGGCTTAGTGTAAGCACCGTTCTGCAACAATTAAAACATCTGTGTGATACCAACATTACACGCATCCTAAATCCAAAACACAACACCCTACCAGCTACTAGGAGGAAAATTAACTCTATCCTAGCTGAAACCAGGACAGAACAACATGCAGAATGTCTGGTAGCTCTAGCTTCTGCAGCTGTTTGAAGAACCCAGAAAAGCTGATAAAGGTGACCTGGGCAACCTGCTCTCTGGGCAACCTGTTCCAGTGCTCTGTCACCCTCTCAGTAAAGAAGAGCACTCTCATATTCAGCTGGAACCTCCTGTACTTTCATTGGTGCCAATTGCCTCTCGTCCTCTCTCTGGGCACAACTGAAAAGAGACCAGGTCCATCCTCTCAACACCCTCTATTTAGATATTTATACACATTAATATGTATAAATACACATTAGGGTGTCTCCTCAGTCTTCTATTTTCCAGGCTAAACTGGTCCAGTTCTCTCAGCTTGTTCCTGTATAGGAGGTGGTCCAGTCCCCTCATCATCTTCATAGCCCTCCTGTGAACCCGGTCCATTAGATTCATGTCCCTCTTGTACTGGGGAGCCCAGAACTGAACAGAGTACTCTGGGTGTAGCCTCACCAAGGCTGAGTAGAAGGGGAGGATCACCTCCCTTGTATTGCTGGCAACACTTTCTGAATCATGCTTTTACAGGCCAAAACAGGTTCTCGTCATAACATCCTGGTTTTAAATTCTTTGTAAGAATGGTTTGTTCTCCCACGTGCCTGGTGACAGGATGAGGGGGAATGGGCTTAAGTTGCTCCAGGGGAGTTTTAGGTTGGATCTTAGGAAGAACTTTACTGAAAGGGTTGTTAGACATAGGAACGGGCTGCCCAGGGAAGTGGTGGAGTCACCATCCCTGGAAGTCTTTAAAAGACGTTTAGATGTAGAGCTTAGGGATATGGTTTAGTGGGGACTGTTAGGGTTAGGTCAGAGGTTGGACTCGATGATCTTGAGGTCTCTTCCAACCTAGAGATTCTGTGATTCTGGAATGTAAGTTCATTCATTAAAATCACAAGATTAATCCACTGGAGCTATTGTAACTGTCCAGCAGTGATACTGTCCCTCTGAACGAGAGAATTGAAAAATGAATTAATTTTGTTTTCAGCTTTCCCGATTTCACTTTCAAACTTATTTATTTATTTATTTATTTTATTTATTTATTTGTATTTTTGAGTGTGTAGGAGTAGAGGTTTTAATATGAATACTGTATTTAAAAATTCTTAGATTAGATTCCCCAACTATAGGGAAGATATTTAGGCCTTACAAAAACAGACAATACCGAGGATGGGGTTTTAAAATTGATTTTAAAATAGTTAAGATATATGAGATAGTTAAGAACTACCTCATATAGGTTTTGTTTGTTTGTTTGTTTTTTAAGGCTACAGTCATATCTGCAGAACTGTGCCATCTGAGAATCTGTTCTGGGGTAGAAGACCAGAAGACCAAAAAATCTTAGAGTATGAGATGTTACACTGAAATGGCATTTGGGCCATTTCTTCACTAGGCCAGTGAAGAATTTAGAGATAATAAACAGTTTTGTGTCAGAAAACACAAATTACATTTAGTACTTTCTTCACAGACTTATTTACAGTACACTGGGACTTTTGAGCGAAGGAATGGCAAACAGTTAATAAAACATTTGATGGGTATTAATTACTTTCCACTTAATTACCTGCCATGTGGATCTTGTTGAGCTATTGATTACTGGCAAACATACATCCCACTGGGGATAATGTGATTTAACTTCATCCAAGGAAGTCAATTAGTCCAAGTAACACTGGGAGAGCTAGTGCTCTGCCTTAGTAGCTGGGGTTTCTTGCCAAGAATGGTAGATAAGCTATTTATTTGTTCATTAAAACACAGTACTACTGTCAACAGGAGGCAGTTACCAGGTGATATTGAAATTGGTAAAATGTCATTGTTTCATCAAAAAATAGTGGCAGCTTGTAGCTGTGAAGTGGGTGAAAAGACCATCTCTGATTTGAGAACACAGATAAATGGATGAGGTCAAGATTAAGCCCTGTTTGCTTACCTCATTTGTGGGAACTTCAATTACAAATTTGTAAGTGCAAATATCCCAAGTGCAATATGTCATTCACTATCATTAATTTGGATGTTGTGGGACAACAGATCCCAAGCTGTGGCATGTGACGTTTAATTAATATCACCAAATGTGAAATATGGCTTGACCCCCAAATCACCAAAACTAAATAATTCTCTGTTCTCAAAAAAAAAAGGATTTTTTTTTCTTCTCTGACAAGAATAGCATGCTGTCTTCACATTAATTAATCTGAGTGAAACCTTGTGACTTAAATCACAGATATAATACACTATTATTCATATTTACAGTTTGATTAGTATGCAACTGCAGATTATGAAACATGCATCTTGAATGGAAATCAAAGTTCTATTAAACACACACACAACCAACCCACCAAACGAATATCCACCCCCGTCAAAAACAAAAGCAAAAACAAAAACAGCAGCAACAGCAACAACAACAAAAACAAAAGAACACAACTGACAAAAATTAAGGTGGAGAATTAAGTATGTTTAAGAAATTGCTGCAGTAGAACTTCAATGGCTTTGTCTAAAAATTTGGATATTATTACCAGAAGATGTCTGGAAAAAACCACACTATTATTATAAATGTAAAGACTTGCTTGAAATACAGTTCAGAGATTATGAAATATAATATACTTGAAAGATATTTTCTCTTTGTGAAGGTTTAAAATGTCATTTTAAAATTAGAATCTCCTAGAAAAAATGAACAGATAGATTTATTGACTACAAGGATTAGATTAGATTAGATTAGATTAGATTAGATTAGATTAGATTAGATTAGATCTATATGGATGCATAAACCAAGAAATTGACACATGGACACAGGAAGATATCCTTCAGTCATTTCCTGTAGAAGAGTGTCATGAAATTTGTTAGATTATCTGTCTGTCTGTCTGTCTATCTCTTTATTTACAGTGACCTGCATAAGGACTTGTATTTTTAAAATTCTACAGAAAAGACAGAGGGAAACATTCAAGTTCTGTTAACTGCCAAACATGAATGATGTCATATACCTATGCTATGTTTAATGTTGCTTGAAACAAAACAAAACAAACCACACACACACACACACACACACACACACACAAAATGATTCACATTTTTAATCTACAAGAGTAGAAGCTAAATTTTAAATAATACTGCAGTTCAAACTGAAAAAATAAAAAAATAAAAATTAGGGATTTTCCCAGATTTCATCTTTAAAAATAAGAGTTTTCCATATATGTTCTTTAAGAGAGGGTCATTATATTTTTTTTATCTTTTTTTCTCCTCCTTTCCTGTTAAGGAGGAGTGAGAGAAAAAGAAAATGGGTGCGGTTCTGGAGCCAGTCAAAGTCAGCCTGAAAAAAAAACTGCTACAATTTTAATTGGATTTTAGAGAGCTTGCACTCCCAATATAAATGCACATATATGTATCTATAGATGCAGATCTAATTTTATCTTTAAAGTTTTTGGAGCACATTAGGTTGACTTGACCTTATGTGTGACTGCAATGTAATTACTTGTGGATAATATTTTATAAAGGTCATGTGACCATTTGACTAAATGAGAAAAGAAGTCTCCACACAGAAAAAGGTACATTGTAGGATATTCTATTTGCTCCAGTGTGTCCATATAAAATTTTTGGATTTTGTTTACCATATAGGCATATTAAAAGTCATTATTCTAACTAGAAGTTCTTCGTGTTTTTTATTTTTTTTATTTTTTTTCTGTTATCATTTTCTACCACTTATTTTTAATTCAGCTATAGCCTTCAGTACAATTAAACAAAGAAAGCACAACTCAAAAGAAATACATGGTCAATAAAATATCATATCAACAGCTATAAATCTCTCATATATTCAAGGCATAAGGACAAGAGAGGAAGTTTTTCAAATTTCTACTTTTACGCAATCTTAAATGCAATATAGGGGTCACTGTATGTTAGGATAAAGCTCTAGGAAGCTGTGAAAAAACATAGGTGAGCAGTAGCAGATAGGGCAGAAATTATTGTAAAACATTCTTGTCTCTCCCAGTATCAGCCTTCTGTAGTGATAAATTAGCATGCTAAAATGAAAGCAATTGACCCATTTTAGATAGTGATGAAGTCTCCGTGTATGCTGTAGAGGAATTATTTAGTGGAGTGTTGTGCTTTAATGTGGTTAATGGTAGTACAAAAGGGGAAAGGGACCTTGTTTTTCTGCTTACGCTGTAAACAAGGTTTCAGGGGAAATTCTTTGAAGTACAGAGATCTAAGCTGGATGGTTTAGAATCCCCCCTGAGGTACTACAGAGGAACAGTAGGTATCTGATAATGTTTACACTTCGTGTAAATCTTTTTTTGGCATCAAACACACTGTTGACAAACAAGATAAAAAGTGGATTACTTAAAACTGGTGCTTAAGATAAATCGGATACTCATATGATTTGTGGCATTTAAGCTTTTACTGTCACTCTCATGACTTTGAAAAAAGAATGTAAAACAGTAAGACTAGCTTTTCAAAGCTCTGCTCTGCTTGTGTTCTTACTTCAGGACCCACAGCCAAATTTTCAGAGATGAGGAGACAGGCCACAGTGAAATCTGGAAATGTATTGCAGACATCATCCGTGTCATTAATTCACCCTGAGTATGCTGTTATTTCTGGAAAACAGTATGAAAAGTACAGTGGCATCCCCCCAGCTCCTGAGTATTTCCAAAATCTGGTGTACATGTAAATGCCAGATTTTCTTCCAGTAGCTGACACTTCCCTTTGTTGGATTAGTTCTGTCTATCTAGTTAAGCACACAGAGAAATATGTGAGCTACAGTGAAGTGGTATGAGGAGTCAAGGCCGTAAACAAAAACATAAGCTGTGTTGACAGAAGCCGGTAAGGAACACTATGGTTTAAATATAGCATTTCAGGACTTCAGAAGGGGTTATAAATTGTGCTACAACACAAATCTAACTTGTGTAATATTATGTTGAACCCTATGTCTTTTTGTGTTGAAGTACAGTTTTATTTTCTTCCCCCTTAACTCTGCAAAAGAAAACAATAAGAAAACATAAACAGCTCTGAAATATTTGATTATCATAATAATTATGTGACCTGTAAAGTATTTTTATAAATATATTTGAATCCACTCTGTTTGTGGGATCACATTTATATCCATACAAAATACAGGAATAAGTTTCTTATTCTGTACTCTTAAAAGTTTTTCTCCAAATATTACTTTTTTTTTTTTTTTTTTATAGGACTATTAAGTTTTTATTTCATCTTCCATAAAACCTCTTGAGATGGAGTCTGGGTTGTATATC
Organism: Anas platyrhynchos; assembly: GCF_047663525.1. Taxonomy (NCBI): domain Eukaryota; kingdom Metazoa; phylum Chordata; class Aves; order Anseriformes; family Anatidae; genus Anas; species Anas platyrhynchos. The sequence continues at coordinate 39,033,215 of NC_092621.1, read as the reverse complement.
TAAGATGCTGGTTTTGATCTACTATTCCAGTAACATCACTGGAGACCTGAGAAGCTGCACATTATGGAAGATGGATCTACTTAGAAGTTTAAAGGCTTTCTAGAATACAGGCTTACAATATAACTCAAAACAGTAAGCACTGACTTCTCGTATCTGTGACAAAGAGCCAATGGCTTTCATTGTGCTCTCTGTTTCAGCAAAGCACCTTTTTTTTTTTTTTTTTTTTTTTTTTTTTTTTAATTCTTGTTCTTTTTTTAAATCACTAATGCTGTTTAAGTTAACAAAATGAGGCTGTGAAACATGTGTGTTCTCAACTTTCTTTTATCTAACGGAGACACGGGAACTCACAAGGAAGTAAGTGTTGGGGTGCTTCAGGATTTACTTACTGCATTGAAGCCAATGTAATGGCTTGTTAGAGTGTACAAGAAAGGGCTGGGGGGTAAAGTTGGGTTTAGGACTTGCCTTTCCTCATGAGCAGCAGTGTGACAGAAGAACTCAGAAAAGGAGGTGGCAGTGGCAAAATAGGTGGGAGATAACTGTGGAAGGTTATCTGAAACAATGGCCAGCTGTCAACTTTCAAGGTTGACCAACTTTTTATATGGCCATCCCTAAATTAGAGTAAGAAAAATCCACCTAATACTGCTGGTAAAGCCTGTGGTACATATCTATTGTCCATTTGAAAAATGAAAACTTTTATTCTCATGAAACGAGAAGAGCACTACAAAGGCCCACTGTCTTCAGCAATAACTCCTGTCTCTTCAAGCACTTCAAGATTGGAGGAAAAATGTATTCTGTCATTTGTTCCTTTCCAAATGCAATGGACACCTAAATGATAGTGATTTATAATTTCCAATGGGATTTACAGCCCCATGTGAACCACATCCTCTGAGACCAGAAAGATTTCAGGAAGAAAAGATCATGGCAAGAAATGATCATGGCCCTCTACTGTATTCTATCTGGTGTGGTGTCTGGAAACACCAGGGCACCAGACATGAACTTGTTGCTTGTTTATAACCCCTGAAGGAAGAGATGGCTTGTAGTGTATTTGGGACTGTTTCATTAGTTTCTTTCTCGTGATGGAGCACTGCAACAGGCTGCCCAGGGAGGTTGTGGTGTCTCCTTCTCTGGAGATATTCTAGGCCCATCTGGATGCATACCTGGGCAACTTGCTCTAGGGAACCTGCTTTGGCAGGGTAATTGGACCCGATGATCTCTTGAGGCCCCTTCTAACCCCTAAAATTCTGTGATAATGTGATTATTTCTTCTTTTCTCTCTTTCATTTTTGTTTTTGAAATTTTCTCTTTGGGACAGCTTATGGCAATTGCTTTGAACTTGATGATAACTGGATGTGTTAATGCTCCTCTCATACAAGGTCTTGATGTCTTATATTTGGTGTCTTTGGAACAGTTTTTTGTTTTTTTGTTTTTTTTTTTTTTTTGAGTTACAGAAAAAATTGAATACATTTTGGAAGCTTTCCCAAATATAACCATGACATTTTGTGATGGACAAGGGGTGGTAAAATGTGGCTCTTAAATAAATACATAAATAAATGAAAGGAAAACAAAACAAACAAACAAAAAGAAAAAAAAAATACTTTTGATGTTATCTTGTTTGATTGAGATATCACCTAAGAAGTTAAGGCTTTTATCAAGGACATTGTTGCTGTTTTTCTTGACAAGAATCATCATGGAAATATTGCTTTTTCGACACTTATTAAGAATTACAGTCAACAACATTCCTCAAAAGTGTTTTCACATTGTAAAAACCTGTTTTGCTAAAGACAACTATGATAAAATCAAGTATTTAAAATTAATAGTTTTGAACATTTGAATCTGATCCAGAAATATGCAAATAAATACAGAAATATTTTATTACTTTCAGTTCAAATAGTTTATATTAAATAGATAAAATTTTAAAATCCTAGAGAGCAACAGTTGACAGATGGCTTTGTCTTTGCCTTAAAAGTATATAAAGAAGAGGATTTAGTGTAAATGATGATGTAGAGTTCTATAAAAGATATTATTGGCTTGACTTGGAAATGACTGGTATATTTCATCAAAGCTTAGCCATTATACAGACTTTTCCTGAAGAAATGCCAATAGACTTTTAACACATTATATATAGTACATTTGTTTATGCTCAGTGCTTGGTGACAAAATATTTGAGAAAAGTTTCAGAGTTTATGCTCTCAATTGGTTCTCATTTTTTGTTGTATTTTTCTGTCTTCCAAAAGGAGACTGCATGACTGTTGAGCTGTCTTCATTTCAGAGGGTGAGAAAATTATACCTGAGACAATTCACAATGATCCAAGGACACTCTCTCAAAGTTACAGTGCAAACTAAATATATCAGACAATATATCAGATGTACAATTAAAATAAGTAACCTCTTTTGGAAAGGAGGTACAGCCAAACTGTTTGCAGTGGAGCCATCCTGGCTATTATTACCATACAGAAAAGCCATCTCTCTGCAGGAGTTTGCTCAGGGTTGGCTAGAGGACAGTAGTTGCTCTCCCCACTAACTGAGTCTTTCAGTTTCCTTACAAAAAGGGCCATAACATTTCTGGTCTCATCAGGTCATGTAGAATTCTGGGAAGACTACTTTGGGATGGACACTTTGGACATTTCATTTGTAGTCAGTTATAGAACACTTTATTTTTATTTATTTATTTTGTGAAAAGAGATCGGAGGCTTCTCCTACATCAGTCAAAACTTGTTCCAGCTGGTTCCAAAATGGACCTAGAGCTGAATAAGTCTGAACCCATCCACAATGCTGGTGTTTTCTCTGTGACAGCTTACTCTTAAGAAAGAGTAAAGACTGCTTTGCTATGAGAGAAAATTGAGAAAATTAGAAACATCCCTACACACAGACACCAAGGACAGTGAAGGAGGAAGGGGATGAGGTGCTCCAGATACTATATCAGGGATTCTTCTGCAACATGTAGAGGACTCCATATTATAGCATGTGATCTTCTTATTGTTATCTTGACCTACAAATTTTTCATCTTGTTTTCTCCTCCTGTACTGCTGAGAAGGGAGAAAGAGAGAGTGGTTGGGTGGGCACCCAGCCCAAGGCTCAGCTTTTTATCTTGTCAGTAGAGAAATGTTACCTTATCACAAGACATGTATTTATTTATTTATTTATTGAAATTGTCCGATTCTGGTAGAACTATGAGAGATGATTTCTACAGCCAAAGAGCTGTTCCAGAGTAAATAAATCATATCTGTATGGACAGATGCAGACACAAAAATTAAAAATACTATATCTTGGAAGATAAATGATCTAAAATATAGTCTTTGATAAAAGAAACATTTAAAACAGAAACAAAAACAAAAAAAAAGAAAAATTTTATTAACGGATAGAAGTTATCTGTTCTAAATAGTGGGTCAACAGGACACGGTGTATTTGCAAGAAATATACAATTCCCATTTGTGATGGTAAACACTGTGGGGTCTACATCTCTATGGGTGAAAACCAAAGCCTGTTAGCATACAGATGTGTGTTACCTTTTAAAATCCCTGCAGTATCTTCTTACCTGCTGTGCTTAATTTCAGATTCAAGTGCTGTCATTAAAGGAAAAAAAAAAAAAAAAAAAAAAAGGGCACACAACCAACTGTTTTTGCCTTTTTCTGTGCCCTACATTGCATTGGCTTGGTCTCAAATATTCTCCTGGTGTCACAGCTCCTCAGACATTTTTTGAATATATGATCTTTTGGCCCCTAGATTCTACTTTTATTTTTTTTCTAGATGGAATATATCTGTTTGACATGTAAAATGGCAAGTTCCTTATTGTTTTCTTATAAACAATTTTCTTGCAAATCTTTCTTGGCAGCATTCCTTAAGAAAAAAAAAATCTTTACTGTAAAGTTTGTATTTAGAATGCTAAAATAAAAATATGTTACAATCTGAGAAGACATCAACTCTCTTCCAAGACTAGTCGTACTAAGCCTAATTCTCATTTTGATTTATTTGACTTTGGATATAATGCTATTAAATTAGTAAAGACAAGCAATGAACAAAACCCTGGAGATGAATTAGCCATTGTATCTGGTCCATTAATCTCTTCTTCAATTCTTGAGAATTGTGGCTCACCCAGACCCAGAGATCAAATAAAATGCCTAATTGGGAAAATCCTAAACAAGAGTATCCTGGGGAGCTTGAATTTATTTGTCAACTGTTCAAACAACTATGTTGTTTATATGTCTTTAAAACCCTGATACTTCACCACCACTATATCTTAATCCAGATACTTTGAACACAGGAGGGTGATTGAGAATTGTTTTCAATTAACTGGAATAGAGAGAGACACTTATTCTAAAAACAGTTGTGTTGTGAACATTCTGCCAAGCATGCTGAGAATTTTAGATCAAAACATCAGGTTTGAGGAATGCTCTGAAAACTCTGTGAGGGTAGTGGTAAGCACAGTTAATGGATAGTCTGTTTTTTTCAATAGCTTTTGTATTAAGCGCCATGATTCAATAAGAGGAAGAATTAGGGTATAATAATTTTTTATGTTGTTGTTGTTAAATTCAGTAACATATTTAGAGGGAAAGGCAACAAATACAGGAATTCCTTCTGCTTCTTTTTATTCCAGAATTACATGTTGATTTTTCTGGAGGTTCTCCTGAAACACAGCCTGCATATCTGATCTGTATTTGGATTTTCACAGAAATGCTGAGGACAGTTAAAAGTCCATACTTGGTTTTGAGCATGATAATATTTTATGTTTTTATTGTCACTAAAAGAATAGAAACTTGTTTTTCCTAGCATGAAAAAAAAATAATCAATTTTCTGATGATGTGTTCCATCATTAATCAATTTTTTCTTTCTCTTTTGGGGAAGAAAAAATAAAATAAAAAAAAAGCCTGTGGAAAAATTCATGGCCAGAAAACAGAGGGTTAGGTGATTGGCTTTTGTCATTCTGTTGTTGTTGTTTGTTTTCAGTCTTCACCACTGGTTCAGATTTAATATGAATTACTGATCAGAAATGCTGCATGAATTCTTGCATGTATCTTTCTTACTACAGACAAAATCCTGTTCTCAGTTACAACTACAGTGATCATGATATTACAGTAGTTTGCTTACAGGTTGTGCAAAATAGCTCTAGCATGACTGTATTACATGTTACGACACTATCAAGAGGGCTGTCACTGGTGATTGCTTCTGTAACCTGGTGGTACTTCAATCAGTATGTGTCGTGGTTCTGTTGTTTTTTTTTTTGTTGTTTGTTTGTTTTGTTTTGTAGGTCCTTGCACAGTGCTGTGGTTTGGATATTTGATGAAAATAGTGGTGCTAATACATTAATGTTTTTAGCTGTTGCAGAGCAGAGTTTACACAGAACCTTTTACACAGAAGACTTTTCAGCTTTTTGGGCTGCCCTACCAGTGAGGAAGTTGGAGGTACACAAGAAACTGGGGAGGGGATAGAACAAGGACAGCTGGCCCACATTGACCAAAGGAATATCCCATACCATATGGCATAATGCTCAGAAATAAATCTGGAGTAAAGAAGGAAGTGGGCTACATTCAGAGTGATGGTGTTTGTCTTCTCAAGAAATCACTATGTGTGATAAACCCTGCTTTCCTGGAAGTGGCTGAACACTCGCCTGCATGTGGGAAGCAGTGAATGAATTCCTTATTTTGCTTTACTTGCATGTGTGGTTTTTGCTTTCCTTGATGATGGGTTGTCCTGGTTTCAGTTAGCACAGAATTAATTTTCTTCCTAGTAGCTGGTGGAATGCTGTGTTTTGGCTTAAGATGAGAAGAGTGCTGATAACACCCCAATGCTTTAATTGTTGCAGAGCAGTGCTTATACTAAGCCAAGGACATTTCAGCCTTTTGCTCTGTCCTGCCAATGGGCAGGCTGGGGGTGCAGTAAGAGCTGGGAGGGGACAGACCCAGGACAGGTGACCCAAACTAGCCAAAGGGGTATTCCATACCATCTGACGTCATGCTAAACAATATATAGGGGTGGCTAGCCGGGGGGAGGGGGCCGGACTGCTCGGGGTTAGGCTGGGCATCGGTCAGCGAGTGGTGAGCAATTGCATTGTGCATCACTTGTTTGTACATACTATTATTATTTTCGTATTATCACTATTGTATCATTATTATTATTATTGTTATTATTATTTTTGTTATTATTATTTTCCTGTCTTATTAAACTGTCTTTATCTCAACTCACGGGCTTCACTTTCCATTTCTCTCCCCCGTCCCAGAGAGGGAGGGGGGAGGGTGAGCGAACGGCTGCGTGGTGTTTAGCTGCCGGCCGGGTTAAACCACGACAGTCTTTTTGGCGCCCAACATGGGGCCCGAAAGGTTGAGATAACAGCAGATCTGACCAGAGTGTGTTAAACTAAAATTGGTGTAAGGATTAGACCTGCTTAATAGTCACCTGTCATGATGCTGATTGCTTTAATCTCAACTCTGCTGCGCCTGTTTTCCAAATTGAGTATTATAGTACATTATTTTCCGTATTTGCTCTCTGTCGTGTTGTTTATCCTCTCCGGGCCCTGGTTTCAGATCATTATGGTACTGAGTGTTATAGCAATGGCTTATGAGACGATAAAATATCTGGTCATGACTCTAACTTGGTATTTATACTCAGTAACATCGTGGACTCTGTACTTTGGAAACAGTATCTTGGGAACTATTAGCAATTATACCTATTGTTTTTCTCCGTTAGAGAGTCAATCTGTGGAGGGCAAAGGGGAAGATATTTTTTCTTACTTGATTACTCTCCCTTTCTCCTTCACCACCCCTGTATCCTCCTGGATCACTCTGCCTTCCTCCTTCACCACCCTCTTATCCCCTGAGCTTGTCACAATAGCTCTCCAAGATATTGAATATTTTTGGGATACTCAGAATACCATAGTCTTGTTGTTCTGCCTTCTGAATGCACTTCAGATTCTGCTTAAAGTTAAACAACTACTTAGGAAGCTCATCCGGAGATCTGCCCGGAGGCAGTATAGTTGTGGGTGGCAGGGAGTATGGGTGGATATGGGCAGGCATCTAGAGCAGTTGGCACCCCCAGTGTGTTGGAAATTCACCCCTGAACAATGGCAAAATCCTCAAAAACTGGCAGAATGCTTGAAAAAAAGGTGTCATGATTCTGGCAGTTCCAAAGTAACACAAATCATTGTAACGTGCTGGGGCCTGGCTCATGCCTATCAAGCTGCCATTGATACTGCTATCAACTTAGTGACAGACCCTGCGGCCACTCCAAGCCCTGTGACAGATCCAACGGCCACTGTGACCCCTACAGTGGATTCTGCAGCCACTCCAGTTCCAGCTCCTGCAGCCGCTCCAGTTCCAGCTCCTGCAGCCGCTCCAGTCCCAGCTCCTGCAGCCGCTCCAGTCCCAGCTCCTGCAGCCGCTCCAGTTCCAGCTCCTGCAGCCGCTCCAGCTCCGGTTCCTGCAACTGCTCCAGCTCCTGCAGCCGCTCCAACTCCTGTGGCTGTGTCAGAGAAACGAGCAGTAGCAGTGCAAGTTGACCCTGCAGAGGGTATTCCAACCCCTGTGGCAGACCCTGTAACAAAGTCAGAGAAACGAGCAGTAGCAGTGCAAGCTGCCCCTGTAGAGAAGGTGAAAAAATGGTATAGAGATTCAGGTCGTTTAGAACGCAGAGAGTCTTCTGCTAATCCAGGTAAGGCTTCTGCCAAAACTAGGTATAGAGATGACGAAGATGACGACGACGCTGGGCCATCAAGGATTCAGGAGGAGGAAGATGAGGATGCCGAAAAATCAACAGTAACTACCCGAAGCCTAAACGAACGTGAGCTACGAGATGTGCGAAAAGATTTTGGTCGCTGTATAGGTGAGCAGCTTGTCACCTGGCTGCTCCGGTGCTGGGACTCTGGAGCCAATTGTGTGGAATTAGACGGCAGGGAAGCCAAGTGGCTGGGATCCCTTGCTCGAGACGCCGGCATTGACAAAGCAATTGCAGATGGAGCACAATCCACCAGCCTCTGGAGGCATCTCCTCTCAGCTGTGAGGGAAAGGTATCCCTTCAAGGAAGAACTTTTATGTCTACCAGGCAAGTGGACCACTATGGAGAAGGGAATCCAGTACCTGAGGGAACTAGCCATACGGGAAGTGATTTATGAGGATCCAGACCTCAGACAAACATCCAAAGACCCAGATGAAGTCAAGTGTACACGACCCATGTGGCGGAAGTTTGTATGGAGTGCACCATCATCATATGCCAGCTCATTGGCAATAATGGCCTGGAAAGAGGATGAGGAACCCACAGTGGATGAAGCGGCTAAACAACTCCGGCAGTACGAAGAAAGTCTCTCCTCTTCCTTACAGGCCTGCATCTCAGCTGTGGAAAAACTTTCTGAAAAGGTTCACCAACTTGAAGAGAATCTATCGTCCTCCCCACCTGAACCAACCAGTGTCCACTGACCAAAAGAGAACACCTGGGAGAAACTTTCTGAAAAGGTTCACCAACTTGAAGAGAGATTATTCTCCTCCGCACCTGTACAAAGCAGTGTCTCAGCTGTCAGGGGTAGGCGTTCACCCACACAAGGAAGACGCTATGGTGGGTACTCACCCCGTGCCACCCTGTGGTTTTACTTACGAGACCATGGAGAGGACATGAGAAAATGGGATGGAAAATCTACCGTGACCCTAGAGGCACGGGTACGTGAGTTGCAAAAGAAAACAATCAGGAAAAAGGGATTCTCTGAAAAGTTTGCTGCTCCAACTTCCAGCAGACAGTCCTTCAAACACAGAAACGAAGAAGATTCTGACCAGGATTAGGGGGGCCCTGCCTCCAGCCAGGGGGAGGAAAGGGACAATCGAGTTTATTGGACTGTGTGGATTCGATGGCCTGGCACGTCACACGCACAGAAGTATAAGGCTTTAGTAGACACTGGTGCACAATGTACTATAATGCCATCGAGCTATAAAGGACCAGAGCCCATCTATATTTGTGGAGTGACAGGGGGATCTCAGCAGTTGACTGTATTGGAGGCTGAAGTGAGTCTGACTGGGAATGAGTGGGAAAAGCACCGCATTGTGACTGGCCCGGATGCTCCATGTATCCTTGGCATAGACTACCTTAGAAGAGGATATTGCAAGGACCCAAAAGGGTTCCGGTGGCCTTTTGGTATAGCTGCCTTAGAGACAGAGGGCATTAAACAATTATCTACCTTGCCTGGTCTCTCAGAGGATCCCTCTGTTATGGGGTTGCTGAGGGTCGAAGAACAGCAAGTGCCAATCGCTACCACAACTGTGCACCGGCGGCAATATCGCACTAACCGAGACTCCCTGATTCCCATCCATAAGCTAATTCGTCAATTGGAGAGCCAAGGAGTGATCAGCAAAACCCATTCACCTTTCAATAATCCCATATGGCCAGTGCGAAAGTCTAATGGCGAGTGGAGACTAACAGTGGACTATCGTGGCCTGAACGAAGTCACGCCACCACTGAGTGCTGCAGTGCCGGACATGCTGGAACTTCAGTATGAACTTGAGTCAAAGGCAGCCAAGTGGTACGCCACAACTGATATCGCTAATGCATTTTTCTCCATCCCTCTAGCAGCAGAGTGCAGGCCACAATTTGCCTTCACTTGGAGGGGAGTCCAATATACTTGGAATCGGCTGCCCCAGGGGTGGAAACACAGCCCTACCATTTGCCATGGACCGATCCAGTCTGCGCTAGAGCAGGGGGAAGCTCCTGAACACCTGCAGTACATCGATGACATTATTGTGTGGGGTGACACAGCAGAGGAAGTTTTCAAGAAAGGGAAGAAAATAGTCCAAATCCTTCTGAAAGCCGGTTTTGCCATAAAACAAAATAAAGTCAAAGGACCTGCACGAGAGATCCAGTTTTTAGGAATAAAATGGCAAGATGGACGTCGTCAAATCCCAATGGATGTGATCAACAAAATAACAGCTATGTCTCCACCAACTAACAAAAAAGAAACACAGACTTTCCTAGGTGTTGTGGGGTTTTGGAGAATGCACATCCCAAATTACAGTCTAATTGTAAACCCGCTCTACCAAGTAACCCATAAGAAGAATGAGTTTGAATGTGGCCCTGAACAGCGACAAGCCTTTGAACAAATCAAGCAGGAAATAGTCCATGCAGTAGCCCTTGGTCCAGTTCGAACAGGACCAGATGTAAAGAATGTGCTCTACACTGCAGCAGGGGAGAACGGCCCCACCTGGAGCCTCTGGCAGAAAGAACCTGGGGAAACTCGAGGTCGGCCTCTGGGGTTTTGGAGTCGGGGATACAGAGGATCTGAGGCCCGCTATACTCCAACTGAAAAGGAGATATTGGCAGCATATGAAGGAGTTCGATCTGCTTCGGAGGTGGTCGGTACTGAAGCGCAGCTTCTCCTAGCACCCCGATTGCCAGTACTAGGCTGGATGTTCAAGGGAAGGGTCCCCTCTACGCATCATGCAACTGATGCTACATGGAGCAAGTGGGTTGCACTGATTACTCAGCGGGCTCGAATAGGAAACCCCAGTCACCCAGGAATATTGGAAGTGATCATGGACTGGCCAGAAGGCAAATACTTTGGGATATCATCAGAGGAGGAGGTGGGTCGTGCTGAAGAAGCCCCGCTGTACAACCATTTACCAGAGAATGAAAAGAAATATGCCCTGTTCACTGATGGGTCCTGTCGTATTGTGGGGAAGCATCGAAGATGGAAGGCTGCTGTATGGAGTCCTACGCGACGAGTTGCGGAAGCTGCTGAGGGAGAAGGTGAATCGAGTCAGTTTGCAGAAGTGAAAGCCATTCAGCTGGCTTTAGACATTGCTGAACGAGAAAAATGGCCAGTTCTCTATCTCTACACCGATTCATGGATGGTAGCAAATGCCCTGTGGGGATGGTTACAGCAATGGAAGCAAAACAACTGGCAGCGTAGGGGCAAACCCATCTGGGCTGCCGCATTGTGGCAAGATATTGCTGCTCGGGTAGAGAACCTGGCTGTGAAAGTACGCCACGTAGATGCTCATGTGCCCAAGAATCGGGCTACTGAAGAACATCAAAACAACCAGCAGGTAGATCAGGCTGCTAAGATTGAAGTAGCTCAGGTGGACCTGGATTGGCAGCATAAAGGTGAATTATTTATAGCCCGATGGGCCCATGACACCTCAGGCCATCAAGGTAGAGATGCAACATACAGATGGGCTCGTGATCAAGGGGTGGACCTGACCATGGACGCTATAGCGCAGGTTATTCATGACTGTGAAACATGTGCTGCAATCAACCAAGCCAAATGGTCAAAGCCTCTTTGGTATGGAGGACGGTGGCTGAAATATAAATATGGAGAGGCCTGGCAGATTGATTACATCACACTCCCTCAAACTCGCAATGGCAAGCGCCACGTACTTACAATGGTGGAAGCAACCACCGGATGGCTGGAAACATATCCGGTGCCTCATGCCACTGCCCGGAACACCATCCTGGGCCTTGAAAAGCAAGTCCTATGGCGACATGGCACCCCAGAAAGAATAGAGTCAGACAATGGGACTCACTTCTGAAACAACCTTATAGACACTTGGGCCAAAGAACAAGGTATTGAGTGGGTGTATCACATCCCCTATCATGCACCAGCCTCCGGGAAAGTTGAACGATACAATGGGCTGTTAAAGACTACCTTGAAAGCAATGGGCGTTGGGACGTTCAAAAACTGGGATACGCATTTGGCAAAGGCCACCTGGTTAGTCAATACTAGGGGATCTACCAACCGAGCTGGACCTGCCCAATCAAACCTGTTACGTACTGTAGATGGGGATAAAGTTCCTGTAGTGCATGTAAGAAATATGCTGGGTAAAACAGTCTGGGCTACTCCTGCCTCAGGAAAAGGCAAACCTATTCGTGGAACTGTTTTCGCTCAGGGACCTGGATACACTTGGTGGGTGATGCAAAAGAACGGAGAGGTCCGGTGTGTACCTCAAGGAGATTTAATACTGGGTGAGAATAGCCCATGAACTGAATTGTACCATGCTAATTAGTATATTATACTGTATGTTATCACTACCATGATTACTATAGGTGACTAATTAGAATGTATGGAAAAAGAGTGTAACCTGAGCATGACATAAATGGTATGGAATAAGGGGTGGATAGATGTCCTGGTTTCAGTTAGCACAGAATTAATTTTCTTCCTAGTAGCTGGTGGAATGCTGTGTTTTGGCTTAAGATGAGAAGAGTGCTGATAACACCCCAATGCTTTAATTGTTGCAGAGCAGTGCTTATACTAAGCCAAGGACATTTCAGCCTTTTGCTCTGTCCTGCCAATGGGCAGGCTGGGGGTGCAGTAAGAGCTGGGAGGGGACAGACCCAGGACAGGTGACCCAAACTAGCCAAAGGGGTATTCCATACCATCTGACGTCATGCTAAACAATATATAGGGGTGGCTAGCCGGGGGGAGGGGGCCGGACTGCTCGGGGTTAGGCTGGGCATCGGTCAGCGAGTGGTGAGCAATTGCATTGTGCATCACTTGTTTGTACATACTATTATTATTTTCGTATTATCACTATTGTATCATTATTATTATTATTGTTATTATTATTTTTGTTATTATTATTTTCCTGTCTTATTAAACTGTCTTTATCTCAACTCACGGGCTTCACTTTCCATTTCTCTCCCCCGTCCCAGAGAGGGAGGGGGGAGGGTGAGCGAACGGCTGCGTGGTGTTTAGCTGCCGGCCGGGTTAAACCACGACATGGGTCTTAATCTCAACTCATGAGGTCTCAAAGTTTTACCTTTCTGTTTCTCTCCCTCATCCCACCTGGGGAGAGTGAGTGAGCAGCTGGCTGGTGCTGACAGACTTCTTGTACTAAAACTGGAAATGGCTTTATGAAATGCTACTTTTGAAACAAAGTTGCAGTGAATGAGCACATTAAAGGCACTCTGTAGTAGGGGACAGAAGAAAAGCTGTCAGGGACAGTGTAAGTATAGTTGGAGATTGATTAGAAACCTCTATCTCCATGCCTACTCTTCTATGACTGCACATCTTTGTCTCTATCAAGTACCAGTCAAGCAATTAAATAATTACTCTAATAGTAACTTCTCATAAAGGACAAGGGGTCCTTTTTTATGAATTCCGCATAAAACTGATAAAAATATATTTTGTCCACAAATATGTACTCTGTTTGTACTCTGCTTCACAGGGCCAAGAACTAACATATGAAGGAGAATCTGAGAAAGAAAGCTTGACAAATTAAAGTTATAAAAATCTTGCCCTGAAAAAAAAAACAAACAAAAAGTTTCTGAATGATTTTTTATTCAATCTCTATAAAGTATTTCATATTCCTGAAAGTTTCCTTCCAAATGTGAAGAAGCAGCTAAAATCTCTTTCATGTTTTAAATGATTTATTTGTATTCATTTCACATGGTTTGAGAAACAAATAAAATAATAAATAAATGGCTTGCCTTTCTTCAGTGTATGCCATAAATAGGATTTCCTCCGATCTGAAGTGTTAAAATGCCCTTTTGCATACTGTCAAGAGGAACGGATTTAGGTTCTAATGAAAACTGGTTTGTGTTTATATTCAGGCATTCTGGGGAAAACGAATAGAATTCAGAAGTTGCTAGCTAAAAAGAAGGGTGAAGTTCCCAGTATTTTTTCCTCCATATGATCATAGCACTGTTGTCCCGTTTTTTTTCTTTCTTTTTTTTTTTTTCCCCTGCTAATTCAGTGCCTGCATTTGATGCTAAAATATCAACACAGTTCATATTTTTGTACATATAAAAGTGATGTTATCTTGTTTACCCCACAAGTAGATTTTATATGTTTGTGACTATTTGCTTTTGCCATTGCTTCTATTTCCTCACTTACAAATTACAAATCTGTTTTCTCAGATATTATTTGTGTAATTACCTGGACACTGATACCTTTGATGGATTTTAAATCTCCTGAATTATCCAAAGAAAGACTTAATGTCACTTTAAATGATCTGCCATTACTTATCTGTGCTGACAGAGCTATCTATGTCATCTATTTGACTTTTAAATAAATAAATAAATTTCTATTTCAAAACACACAAATCTTAAAATTGCTCACTAATATTGCACATCTTATTATTACAAATTTTCTCTTCCTTTTCACTTTTGCTTTTTCATTTTTCAACCTAGATCATCTCTCAGTCCTCTCTCTCTCTCATGGCGTTAGAAACTATTGTTATTCTCACGTAAACAGTTTTAATCAAAGATTATTTTCTGAGCTATGGTGTTTGTAGGAGGGATGGAATTCTGGTCAATTAAAACACCAGTCTCTACCAACGCCTTTTCCTTGCTATACATTATTCTTTGTATTCTGTAGATTACTCTTAAGGAGCTCAAGAGTATTCAATGTTTATACAATATTTATTTTTCTCCCACTTGTTAATACTTGATCAAGACAATTCATTTTTTTTTTTATCCTTGGTGAGTAGATAACCTCAATCCAGTGTACTGTATGTGTTCTTTTGCAGTGACTTTGACTTATGCATTAGTTCCTGATACTTTGAAACCCAGAGATAACTAACAAGTCTGCTTCTCTCACTAATCATAATCAGTTTTGTGTAGTATGTGTTACAAAGTCCACTTCTGAAATTGCACGTTAACCATAACGGGAGAAAGATTATTTGGAACAACTCCTCTGCTGCCTGGAAAGTTGCTACCTTGTAGTTTTCTGTCTCTGTAGCCAGCAGTCTTCTTCACTAGCAGTTACGATTCTTCCTACATGTTACTCACTTTTGGTAATCAAGAGCTGACGAACTGGACCAGTTCTATAGATAGTCCACCTATATAATGAACCTTGGTAGCTAGCATGGAGAAAAAAGCTTGTACTTCTATCTGTGCTGTACCTGGGGATAATTAGTTGAATTCAGTCACTTTCACTGTCAACGTGGTACCCTTCATGACCAGTAAAATTTTCATTAAAACATTCTTTTTGCTGACAAACTTGTCACTGGCAGACATTGTTAAACATTTAACTCAGATACTGAACACAAATATACAAAGTGGCATAATTAACTGATCAGCTTATCTCTCAGAGGCAGGTAATTTATTCTTACCCTTTGGATCCAGTCAGTGGAGAAGCTTTCAAAACTCACATACCTCCAGACAGTGTGGCGTAATATCTGTAATTTACACATAGGAGAGGCATTGTTGCTGTGTGATGGGAATGCTTATTACATGGAATTGCAGTAAAAATCCACGACATTTATGTAAAGGGACTATGAAATATTAACACAATATAGGGACTATTTTTTTTCTTTCTTTCTGGAAGATGAATCACAACATTGACCTAGAAGGTTATGCCATATGAGAGAGTAATACTAGCCAAAATTAGATTAAATTGAACGAAATGAAACCTTAGATACACATAGTAATAACAAAAACAACCCCCAAAAGATCTTTGTTTTACTACTTAATTGGTGAGCTGGAATAGTTCTTAATTAGGTGTCACAATGACAGTTTGGTAAAAGAAAAAAATATTTGTTTTTGACCACTGAATAATAAGAAGAATATGGCTGTTAACAAATATTAGAAAATGAAATGTCTACCAGTTAAATTTAATCTGTAGCTTAAGGCATCTAACACTAAAGGCTCTTCAGAGTTCTCTCTCAGAAGTTTAAATGAGTTCCTGAAGTGTATTTCAGAGTGAAGTTAACCAAACATTAGTTTTTAGTTTTGAACCTGATCAGACCTTTCTGTTCTGGTTGAATGAGAGGTGCTTCATAGTCACCTTGTTAAAGACAGTCCCCCAAAAAAGATTGTTATTCTTTCCTTGAAGCCACTGTTGTTGAGGGTTGATGGAACTGCATCACTGTGAAAATCAACTTCTCCTTGCAATGTAAAAATGAGGAGATTTGAAGTCTTTGAAGCACCAGAACTGTCTAAATTGGACAACTGACAGAAACATGATATCAGAGTCAACATGTCAAAGGCAGTCAGAAGAATGGTGTGGTTCAGAGCTTCAATGGACTCAAAACTGTGGAAATATGGAAGATTAACAGAGCACGTTGAAACAACATTTCGTTCTGTATTTGTAAACTATTGGATTTTGTTAAAAGGATGACATTAGAGTAATTACAGTTTTTCACTGTGACTAACTGAAGCAGTTGCTGTGCTTAACAGTTTTCAGTTAGCACAGCCAGGAGTAGCCAACTATACAATCATAAGAAATTATGTAATTTAAATCAGAATTCAATTTAGTAATTTAAATCAGAAAGATAGAATAGCTTAGGAAGGAACTGAAGCTAAACTTGAATCTGATTTTGAATCAGATTGAAACTGATATACAATATTTCAATTTTTAGAACTGTAGTTTTGTGATCTGATTAAGGGCTACAATGCAGGAGAAGCCACAGAATTAAAGACACAGAACCACTACAATATGCCAAGCCACTTAGAAAAGAAGTTCACTGGAGATAGAAAATCTGATGATGAGCTGGTGGAAAACCAAAAATACGTTAGGAATAAAGGCATGTGGCAACAGGTATGCAGAACTTTTCTTATCCACTGACAAAAAGATAACTTTAAATTACCACAGTCAGATGGCTTTATTCCTGCTCCAACATGATTCTCCTAAGTCTTGTATCCCAATTCTAGCAAAATTTCAGCTTTTCATACAGAAAATTTGAAAGGAAAGATGAAAACAAATATTTTAGATTACTCACAACTGTTATTGTTATTCTTCATTTCATTGTCTTCTCTCTATTCTTATATTCCTTCTGTATCTGTAAGTGATATAGAGAACAATTCTTTCATTTTTCTATCAACAATTCTTTCATTTTACTATCAACTGAATCTATATAAATAAAATATTATTAATAAAAATATTATTAATAAAAAGACATTGTCAAAAACAGTTTGTTTTCAAGCATAACTGATTCTACATTTTTATCAATCTTATCACCACTATAAAGGTATCAGTAACATATCCATATCGCATAGTCCTTCACTGTACCTTGGAAGATTCAATTCTTTGTCTTTATCCGACTTCTCTTTCCAACTTAGCCACAAATATAAAATACATATATATACCTACATTTTTTCTACTACTACTGTCCCTAAAAAGGCAAGAAATAATTGGATCTATTATAAATTACAGGGGAGATGTATAATTTTTCATTATGGAAGGAGGATTATCTTAGGGTTCATCCCAGGTGAATACCATATGTTAGTGACAATATTCATCGTTACACCTCAGAGGACAAACTTATCTCACTCTTCTTCATCTCCAAACAATTGCAAGCATGCAAAATTGTGGTGGTATTACTCAGGTGGGCAGCTGAGTTCCACCACAACCGCTCTTTCACTTCCCCTCTCCTCAAAGAGGAAGGGGGAGAAAATACAACACAGAGAAGAAGAAACAACAGAAACAATAAGTCTGCACAGAAGCACTGAGAGAAATGAAAAAAATATTCTCTACTTCCCATCAATGAGCAATGTTTGGCTACGTCCTGGGAAGCAGGGCCTCAAAACACATAATGGTTGTTCAGGAGGAACATACCCCTCCCCCACCAGAGCCCCCCCTTTTTATTGCTGAGTGTGACATCAGGTGTTATAGATTATCCCTTTGGTTGGTTTAAATCAGCTGCCCCAGCAATGTCAGACCCAACACACAAATATATATAAATATATATATATACTTTTGAAGACATAATTTACACCAAAACTAACCAATAAGCCAAAACAAAGCCAACCCAACCAAACAAATGGATAAAGCAAACAAAGCAAAGAGATAACAGAAAATTATTTTTGTTTGGTATTCATTTAGACATGATCTTGTGAATCCTAAAATTGCTTTTCGAGAGAAGACCAAATAGTTGGCACGTTTTGTGTCCATAAGAAAATAAGCAACCAAGCTTTATCTCCCAACTGACCTGCTTTTAGAAACCAGCTGGTTTCAAGAATAAGAATCATGTTCTCTTATTTTTTTAGGCAGAATACAAAAGCAAGTGTTCATTCATGTTCTGGCACAACATGACTTATACTACGTGCTTCCTCTTTCAAAGGCTGCTGCCAACAAGTTTTCTGTGCCCATTAAGGTTCAAATTATTTTGCATACTTGTAAGACATACAGTAAAAAGTACTTGCTTGGTATTACTCTGTATCCTCTGCAAGTCAAAGAATATGTCTATTTTCTGCCTTGGAATCTGAAAATAAGGAAAATGAAATGTTAGGAAGCAACACGTTTCTTCACCTGTTGTAAACTCACAGTACAGACATAGTCATAGCTTTTCACTGGATCAAATCTTCAAGGAACATCTTGTAATAAATAAGTCAAATAAACCATATGCTTTTTAGAGGCTTTTGGTGCCTTTTGGTTTCCCCAGAGTCTTTGTTAATTTTTACCTATATTAGATGTAGGAGGACCTAGACAGAGAGCACAAGAGAGTGCTTTATATGAGATTTCTTTAACTGTTTGTGTTCCCATCTATCTGCTTGATATCACTTTATCCTGACTAGAGATTGAACACAAAATATGCTCTAGTGAGAAGCAGCAAGAAAAAGTTAATAAAATAATTGTTGTATCTCCAGGTGGAATACCAATAATCTACATAAGAAAAAAAGCACCATTATCAAGAGATTCTCATTCCTTACCACAGACAGGCAAGCAAGATTTTCTTGTTAACAATAAGTCAATTGCAGAATCAGGAATGTTACAGGATAGTCAAAAATCTAGAGTGGAAAGAGGGAATTATCAACTCCAGTAGTGCCAGGTTTTCTCTCTGTTCCAGAAGAAGGGTTAACTCTGGACAGGAGGTATCATATATGAATAAAACGTTTAGTAAGATTTGAGTAGATTTTTTTTTATTATTATTATTTTTACCTTCTATGTCTGTATGTGTTGATTAAGAAGTAATTTTCTTTGAATCACACTGAAATGAATCTCACTACATTCATTTTCCAGCTCCCCAAAAGGGAATAGAATGTTGGTGATATTGCTAAATTTAAACTTAAAAAGAGCAATGTTACACAAACTCACATGATACGTATTATCATCAGTGTTCTCTATGGAGCAGTTGGCACACTGAAAACTACATTGTCATATTCACATTCACAGGAAACTGAGGTGGTGTGTAAGTCCAAAGTTCTTTGTGTTCTATATGTTAAAGAGAAAAAAATAAATGGTAACTAAATATTTATGCAGTTTGTTCATGGGTACCATCATAGCAAAAGTACATGTACAGATCAAAAAGAAGCCAATGCTCCATTTTTCATTTGGCATTTTATAATTGTTGTTCGTAGCCAGATGGCTATATGAAAATGTTATTTTGTGGGATTTTAGTCATTATGGAGTAATGTAGATATCCACTTTTTAGTTTTAATTGCTTGAAGGTCTTTTGGTAATTGAGCTGCATAACTCTCAGAAGTAGATTGTCTCACTATACCTCAAACACATTCATACATTTCCAAATTAACACAAAAACACAAATAATATTTCTATATATTGTTGGCATCTTTGTTTCAGAGACACCAGAAAACTTCTAAGTCCTTAGTCTTCATATTAAACAAAAGATCTATGGAAAAAATATTTTTCCATACGAAAAAATATTTTTCCAACGTATTGCTAAAAAGACATTTTATGAACATAAGAGTTTTTTAAAGTATAATTCCACAAGAAATTAGGATAAAATTTTGGAAACTACTTTCTGAATTTAAGTGAGAATTTAGATTATTTTCCCAAGTTCCTAGTCCTGAAATGGTCAAGGTAGAAAAAAAAAAATAAAAACTCAAAAAAAGGTGAGGGTGGGGTTGGGGGGTAAAATACAATAAACAGTAATAAAGGCATTCAAAATTTCATTTAAAACTAGCCCTCAGCATCTATTTTATATCTATTAAAATATTTATTTTATTTGCTATTTAATTAGCAGTTAGTCAACAGATAATGGACTAGAAACAAAGTTATACTAGCTGACAAGGATTAATTATGTGTTTGAATAAAACAAACAAACAAAAAAAAAACAAAACAAAACAAAGCGAAACAACTATTTTATCTATAACGGGATTCCGTTATATAGGAGTATCTCTGTTTTTAGGAACTCCTTATTGGGGTTCATGACAGTCTTATTGTAGGTTGCAACAGAGTTATGAAAGAATCTGTATATAAGGACAGAAACTTTTCAACTTCAGATGATATCAGTTGCAGAAGGTTGTAGTGGGTTTACGTGGCAAGGTTTTGGTAGCAGGGGGCCATAAGAGTGGTTTCTGTGAGAAGGATCTAGAAGCTGCCCCAGGTTTGGGAAGGGCCCCACTGCTGACCAGAGCCGAGCCAATAAGCGATGTTGGTTTCCGCCTCTGTGAGAGCATATTTAAGACAGGGAAAAAAACGCTGTGCCACATAACAGCTGGGAGAGTGAGAGCAGTGAGGAACAGCCTTACAGGTGCCAAGATCAGTGTAGAAGGAGGGGGAGAGGTGCTCCAGGCGTTGGAGCAGAAGTCCCCTGTGGCCTGTGGTGAGGGCCATGGTGAAGCAGGATATCCCCCTGCAGCCCATGGAGTACCACGGTGGAGCAGGGTTCCACACTGCAGCCCGTGGAGGAGACCACGGTGGAGCAGGTGGCCCTGCACCGACGGAGGCTGCCGCCTGTGGAAGACCCCTGCCGGAGCAGATTCCGGGCTGGATCTGTAGCCCGTGGAGAGGAGACCACGCAGGAACAGGTGACCTGGCAGGAGCTGCTGCCCGTGGGGTCCCAGGTTGGAGCAGTTTTCTCCTGAGGGATGGACCCCGTGGTACGGACCCATATCTGGAGCAGTTCTGGAAGAGCTGCTGCCTGTGTGAAGCCCACGCTGGATCAGTTCATCAAGGACTGCATCCCATGGGTGGGACCCCACAGCACACGGGACGAGAATGACCGAGAAGGAACGGCAGAGAAGAAGTGCTGTAGACTGACCATAACCCCCATTCCCCCATTCCCCTGCGCCACTCAGGGGGAGGTGGAAGAGGGTGGATGGGGGTGGAAGGTGCTTTTGGTTTCTTTCCTTTGTTTCTCACTTCTCTAGCTTGTTAGTAATGAGCAATAAACCTTACTATCTTCTTATGTTGAGTCTGTTTTGCCCGTTACAATAATTATTGCATGATTTTCTCATCCTTATCTCAACCCTTGAGCCCTTTTCACATATTTTCTCCCCATTCCTCTTTGAGGAGGGGGAGTGAGAGAGTGGCTGTGGTGGAGCTCGGCTGCCCGCTCAAGTGGAACCATGACAAAGGTCTGCAGGTTACAAAGGTGATCAGAAAAAGGTTTAAAAGTCATATATTAAAAATATAAAAAATCATATATAAAAAAAAATCAAAACGAAGCCCTTTTTGTATTGTATATAATATATGAATGAAACTCTAATAATAATAATAATAATAATAATAATAATAACGAAACTCTAGATTTCAAAAGATAGTGTTTCGAAGTCCAAAGTTATAAACAAGTCAAAAGGACATTGGATAAAGATCTCACTACTGTAATAATTTTTCTTAAATGCAATTATATGAATTTAATTCCTTGTTCAGAAGTACTTAAATTAATTAATAGAAGCTGAACGAGAATATTTGGAAGAATCGTTTATATTATCTGCCCTTTCTATATATATTTTTCCTGTCTTTCTGCTCTTAGAAAGGAAGGGCCACTGGACTAGGTTAGCCCTTGGTCTAATGGAGTCAGTCAGGAAATATTTTTATGTTTCCTGCAAATCAAGGAGGTACATTCATTATTCAATAATTTAACATAAAGTTTCCTTGTGTCCTGCATTCTCTGGATTTTGTATTTTTGCTTTCTATTCATTACATTCATTTTATTTATTTATTTATTTATTTATTTCTACCGTAGAAATAACCGAGAGTTTCATTGTGCTAGCTTTGCTCCAAAATCTTAATAGTATGGTAGGAGTACTTTAGGAAAATGAGGAGTCTTACATTATATGACAGAATCTAAGCCATTTGAAAAATAAATAAATGGAACAGTGTGTTTTAAAGTTTCTGTAACCCAGAAGTTAATATTTTGCACATGAGAAAGAACTATCACTTTTTGTAACAATGAAAAAATAACATGTATAGTATGGTAATTTTTCTCAGAGTTTGTTTGTTTGTTTATTTATTTATTTATTTTGATAGTGATAAGCCTTTGTATCTTCAACAAATACCAATTAAATTTAACTTTAAGAACTATTAACAACACCAGCAATGAAGTTTCTCCTTGCAGTAGAAAAAATGTATCTCCTCCAAATTACAGAATTACACATAGAAAAAAAAAGATATTCTCTTAGTCAGGTTATTGTCCAGTTTGGAATCTGCTTACAACAACGTATTTTCAGACCTAAAGGTTTGAGATTTTTCATCGAAACTTTTACTCTGGGAAAGGATGTAAAATTTCCAGGATTCTCATCAAATTAGGAGACTCTAGCAATAGAGTGAAATCAGGTAACCGGCAATAAACATTCAGTTTTTTACTCTTTTTACAGTAAAATTTTACAAAATAAATACACAAATAAACAAATAAATAAATAAATAAATCACATTTAAAAAGTATTAAAAAAAAAAAGTTGCATTGTGCTTCAAGCACTTTAGACTGCTGTTTTGACATGAATATTAGTGTGAAAGCAAAACTTTGATTTCTGTTTTATGTTATTTTTATGTATTTATTAATTTATTTTGTGGAGAAATAGAGACATAGAATAGGATATAGATTATGTTTGAGAGGTATACAGTCTTTCTAAGTCCAGTTTCAAAATCTGCTCCCCTTGTAAGCTTAAGGAAGTAGCCAAAATCTGACTGAGTTAAAAGGAAAAAAAATTCACCAGTAATTAAAAAAAAAAATAAAATCCAGTAATTTAAACAAATTAATTGATCGAAGTCAGCACAAAATAAGGCTGTATTAAGAAGTATAGTTTAAGTTATTACGTTATCATTTCTACCCTATATCATTTTTACACTTTTGTCTTCCTCTCATTTTGTTTGTTACCCATTCCTGTAAGTTTCATACTATTTATGATATGATTAATAAATTATGGAGAGAGGAAAGGGGGTGAAATTTTGCATGACCTGGATCATTCAATTGAAATAGTGTCGTGGTTTAACCCGGCCAGCAGCTAAACACCACACAGCTGTTCGCTCACCCTCCCCACTCCCTCTCTGGGATGGGGGAGAGAAACAGAAAGTGAAGCCCGTGAGTTGAGATAAAGACAGTTTAATAAGACAGGAAAATAATAATAACAATAACAATGATGATAATATTAATTACTAATAATGTGTACAAAGAAGTGATGCATAATGCAATTGCTCACCACCCGCTGACCGATGCCCAGCCTAACCCCAAGCAGTCCAGCCCTACCTCCCCCGGCTAGCCACCCCTATATATTGTTTAGCATGACGTCAGATGGTATGGAATACCCCTTTGGCTAGTTTGGGTCACCTGTCCTGGGTCTGTCCCCTCCCAGCTCTTGCTGCACCCCCAGCCTGCCCGTTGGCAGGACAGAGCAAGAAGCTGAGATGTCCTTGGTTTAGTGTAAGCACTGCTCTGCAACAATTAAAACATTGGTGTGTTATCAGCACTCTTCTCATCCTAAGCCAAAACATAGCATTCTACCAGCTACTAAGAAGAAAATTAACTCTGTCCTAACTGAAACCAGGACAAATAGGAACACCAGAATCAATTTCTGCATTTTTTTTATCCCCTCTCTCTCAAGAAACCATGTACTCTCTTTATCAATATAGAAAACATTATTTCCAAATCAAAATTCTGATTTCACTCTCATTATCTTATCTTACTCATTATCTTATCTAACTCTTTTCTGGTCTGAAGTGTTTAACTTTTAGTGAGTCTTTCACTAATATGCAATATTTTCTTTGCAATCTATTAAATCTCATTTATATTTTAGAGGGATGTAGGCAAGCAGAATATACTTTGTGTTTCAGCTACAAGTTGTTAAACACATTGGGAAAACTATTTAGGTTGCTAGATAACTGAGATGTCTAGGGAGCATCACATGTAGGTAGCTGTACTCTGTTTTAATAGTCACAGAACTGAAAATATAAAGCCTTATACAAGTGTCCTTTACTGGATTATTAAATGAAATGTTCATCTTCATATTTATATTTGCAAGTTGATTCTTTCACACAGCCCTTTTCGATATTAGTAAACTATTTTAACATAAAAGGAGTTTATAGTTCAAATAATAGGCTTAGGACATATGAGACAATTGACAATATTTAAGGGGAAGAACAATGCAGGAAAATATTATTATTATTAAATTCTCTGCTGTTATTAGTCATATTTCAAGACAAAAAAATAAATAGTTAAAAAAAAAAAAAAAGTGAAGTTTAAAGTTAAATCACAGAATCACAGAATCATCTAGGTTGGAAGAGACATCCAGGATCACCTAGTCCAACCTCTGACCTAACACTAACAAGTACTCCACTAAGCCATATCGCTAAGTTCAACATCTAAACGACTTTTAAAGACCTCCAGAGATGGTGACTCAATCACTTCCCTGGGCAGACATTCCAATGCCTAATAACCCTTTCAGTAAAGAAGTTCTTCCTAATGTCCAACATAAACCTCCCCTTGTGCAATTTTACCCCATTCCCCCTCAACCTGTCACCAGGCATGTGGAAGAATAGACCAACCCCCACCTCGCTACAGCCTCCTTTAAGGTGTTTATAAAGTGTGATAAGGTCATCCCTGAGCCTCCTCTTCTCCAGGCTGAACAAGCCCATCTCCCTCAGCTGCTCTTCATAAGCCTTGTACTCCAGACCCCTCACCAGCTTTGTCGCCCTTCTCTGGACTCACTCAAGCACCTCGATGTCCTTCTTGTAGCAAGGGCCCCAAAACTGAACACAGTACTCGAGGTGCGGCCTCACCAGAGCCGAGTAAAGGGGGACAATCACTTCCCTAGACCTGTTGGCCACACAGTTTCATATACAAGCCAGGATGTTGTTGGCCTTCTTGGCCACCTGAGCACACTGCTGGCTCATATTCAGCCAACTATCAACCAATACTCCCAGGTCTTTCTCCACCAGGCAGCTTTCTAACCACTGCTCTCCCAGCCTGTAGTGCTGTTTGGGGTTGTTGTGCTCCAGGTGCAGGACCTGGCACTTGGCCTCATTGAACTTCATACAGTTGTCCTCAGCACATCTGTCCAGCCTATGCAGATCCTCCTGCAGAGTCTTCCTACCCTTGAGCTCAACAAACACACTTGGTGTCATCTGCAAACTTACTGAGGGTGCAATCGATCCCCTCATCCATATCATTGATAAAGATATTAAAGAGGATCAGCATCAGTACTGAGCCCTGGGGAATGCCACTAGTGACCGTCCTCCAACTGGATTTGACTCCATTCACCATGACTCTTTGGGCCTGGCTATCCAGCCAGTTTTTAACCCAACAATGCGTACGCCAGTCCAAGCCAAGAGCAGACAGTTTCTTGAGGAGAATGCTGTGGGAAACAGTGTCAAAAGCCTTACTGAAGTCAAGGTAGACCACATACAAAGCTTTTCCCTCATCCACCAAGCGCGTCACTTTGTCAGAAGGAGATCAGATTCATCAAGCAGGACCTGCTTTTCATAAACCCATGATGACTGGGCCAGATCGCCTGCTTGCCCTGCAAGTGCCACGTGATGACACTCATGATAATCTGCTCCATGAGCTTCCCTGGCACTGAGGTCAAACTGACAGGCCTATAGTTCCCCGCATCTACCTTCCAGCCTTTCTTGTAGATGGGTGACACGTTTGCTAGACACCAGTCAACCGGGACCTCCCATGATAGCCAGGACTGCTGATAAATGATGGAAAGCTGCTTGGCCACCTCCTCTGCCAGTTCTCTCAGCACCCTTGGTTGGATCCCATCTGGCCCCATCGACTTGCATACATCTAGGTGCTGTAACAGGTTGCAAACTGTTTCCTCATGGATCGTGAGGGCCACAATCTGCTCCCCATCCCCTTTCAACAAACATATTCTACTACATTTAATTAAACTCCCACAATGCTTTTCTTTGTCATTTCTTACATACAAATGACAATGTCATTCAAGAAATGACAAATATCATTTCTTATATAGATTGAGATTCTATCCTGATGTTTATAAACCTAATAATCAAGTTAAATAAAATAAAATAAACAGTCATGAAGTTTCAAAGTATATGTTAATAAGTACAATGTATTTCTCAATGTTATCTTGAGATATTTTCATGTTTCAGTGGAAAAAAGGAGAGAAAAAAGAATAGGTCCCTATACTACATACATCGCTTCCTTTTCTCTTTTAATCAAATTCTTTCTAATTTTCACTTTGCCTAACTGTATGCAAAGAAGTGCATAATAATGACAAACTTTCTGAACAAAGCACGTGGAAGAAGATCATGGAATGATTTCACATGAAGAGAAATCCAAACTTTAAAGATATTTTTGTACCTAAAGTTTCCTCATCTTGAGTTGTTTGGGAAGTTATGATTAAATATTAAATAATTATGTTATCAGGAGCTGATGGGGCTCATTCAGAGGGCTTTAAAATAGGTAAGAACGGGGACAGGGCTGAAACAAGGCTTGTTAGAGCTGTGCCTGGGGAACAATGGCAAGACTGGGAAAGAAGGCAATGGCCCAACTAAAGTGCATCTACACTAATGCATGCAGCATGGGTAACAAACAGGAGGAGTTGGAAGCCATCCTGCGGCAGGCAGGCTACAACTTGGTTGCCATCATGGAAACGTGGTGGGACCACTCTCACGACTACAGTGCTGCAATGTCTGGCTATAAGCTCTTCAGAAGGGACAGGCAGCACGGAAGGGGTGGTGGTGTGGCTCTCTATATCAGAGAGAGTTCTGATGTCATGGAACTTGAGGCTGGGAATGATAAGGTTGAGTCCCTCTGGGTTAGGATCAGCAGGAAGGCCAACAAGGCAAGCGTCCTGGTGGGGGTCTGTTACAGACCACCAAACCAGGATGAGGAGATGGATGAGGAGTTCTACAGGCAGCCGACAGAAGTTGCGAAATCGTCATTGCTTGTTCTCGTGGAGTACTTCAACTTCCCAGATATATACTGGAAGCACAACACAGGCCAGAGAAAGCAGTCTAGCAGGTTTCTGGAGAGCGTGGAAGATAGCTTCCTGATGCAGCTGGTTAGTGAGCCTACCGGGGAGGTGTCCCGCTAGATCTTCTCTTCACAAACAGAGAAGGATTTGTGGGAGATGTGGTGATTGGAAGCTGTCTTGGGCAGAGTGACCATGAAATGGTAGAGTTCTCCATTCTTGGAGAAGCCAGGAAGGGGACCAGTAAAACCACTGTATTGGACTTCCAGAGGGCCGATTTTGAACTGTTCAGGACACTGGTTGGTGGAGTCCCTTGGGAGGCGGTTCTGAAGGGCAGATGAGTCCAGGAAGGCTGGGACTTTCCTTCTTCCTTCAAGAAGAAAATCTTAATAGCACAGGAGAAGTCTGTCCCCACATGCCCAAAGATGAGCCAGCAGGGAAGAAGACCATCCTGGCTGAACAGAGAATTGTGGCTTGATTTTAGGAGAAGAAAGAGGGTTTATAATCTCTGGAGAAGAGGGTGGGCCATTCGGGAGGACTATAAGGATGTTGCGAGGCGGTGCAGGGACAAAATTGGAAAGGCCAAAGCTCATCTGGAGCTCAATCTGGCTACTACTGTCAAAGACAACAAAAAATGTTTTTACAAATACATCAATGCAAAACGGAGGACTAAGGAGAATCTCCAGCCTTTACTGGATGCAGGGCAGAACTTAGTTACAAAAGATGAGGAAAAGGCGGAGGTGCTTAATGCCTTCTTTGCCTCAGTCTTTAGTGGTAAAACCAGTTTCCCTGTGGATACCCAGTACCCTGAATTGGTGGAAAGAAATGGGGAGCAGAATGTGGCCCTCACAGTCCATGAGGGGGCTCTTGCTACAAAGACAGCTGTCCTCCCAAATGACAGCTATGCCCTGCTTCCCAGGATGTGGCTGAACATGTCTTGTTGATGGGAATTAGAGGGTAACTTCTTTTCTCTCTCTGTGTTTCCGCACGGTCTTTGTGTTTCTGTTGTTGTTATTATTGTTGTTGTTGTTGTAGTTATTATCTGTTTATTCTTTTTTCCTCTTCCTTTTCCCTATCCTTACCTCAACATGAGTGTTTTTTTTTTTCTTTTTTCTTTTTTATTCTTTTTTCTTGTTTTCTTTCTAACACACTTTCCCACAGTATTCTCCTCAAGAAACTGTCTCCTTATGGCTTGTACTGACATACACTTTGTTGGGTTAAAAAGTGGCTGGATAGCCAGGCCCAAAGAGTCATGGTGAATGGAGTCAAATCCATGTAGGATACACATCCAAGCTGGTAAGGGGTCTGGAGAATAAGGCTTACGAGGAGCAGCTGAGGGAGCTGGGTTTGTTCAGCCTGTAGAAAAGGAGGCTCAGGAGCGACCTTATCACTCTTTATAAGTACAATAAAGCAAGGTGGGGGTTGGTCTGTTCTCCCACGTGCCTGGTGACAGGACGAGGGCGTGTGGGCTAAAGCTGCACCAGGGTGTTTTATGTTGGATATTAGGAAGAACGTTTTTACTGAGAGGGTTTATAGGCATTGGAATGGGCTGCCCAGGGAAGTGGTTGAGTCACCATCTCTGGAAGTCTTTAAAAGATGTTTAGATGTAGGGATATGGTTTAGTGGGGACTGTTAGTGTTAGGTCAGAGGTTGGACTCGATGATCTTGAAGTCTCTTCCAACCTAGAAATTCTGTGATTCTGTGATTCTGTGAAAATGTCCCCAAAGTTATTGCTTAGTTAATGCTTGTTAATGCAATCATTAACATATTTGTGAGCAATAAACATGTGGTTTGATTTCTGGAAGGTCCTGCCAGGAGTTGATCTTGATGATCCTTGTGGGTCACTTCCAACACAGAAAATTCTATGATTTTATGATTCTATGACAGTAATGATTATGTGTGTGCAACCAAAACAGACAATTGAATGAAAGAAGCATTCTAAGGTAAGTACAGTGAAAATGTGCAGATTGCAGTAGAGAGTGAACAGCAGAATCATTTCGTGAATAGGGAAAAGGTCTTCATCTAATGCACTCAAGGCTGTGGCTCTTGGCTTCTCTGCTATGGTGTTGGTGAAAGGCAAAGGGGAGTAAAAATCTAACAAAAATTACATGTAGTTTAAAAACATGACGGTATTTTTAAGAACTGCATTTTGCTATCTTTTTATCTGGTGTACATGGTTCAAGATGATCTGCTCCAGAGAATTGTTTTAGTGCAATCCAGTCATTCTAGCTGATACCAAAGAGCCTTTCAATCAGAGAAAGGAAAAGATGTTTTTGATCTCCAAACACAAAAACATGCAGCTAGATATTTGTGTTGCCTTTTCCTTATATTTGTATACTAGCAATCACTGAAAATCGGTCATGTCTTTATTTACAGGAATTACCATGCTCAGTGACTTAGTTTATCATGTCTTTCAACTTTTTTTTTCTTTTTTTTTTTTTTTCTATATACAAGCAACAACAACAACAAAAACCCATATTAAAACACAATTTCAATGTCAGGTTAAACCAACATAAACAAAGGTGGAGGATTATGTTTCATCCTCAGCCCATTCCATCATGGTTGAAACTCTATGATGTATGTTTCTGTGCTGTTCAGTATTGGTAACACAATCCCTTTTTGTGTTTGTGTTCACATTGTCTTTATGAACTGTCTTCATTATTCAGTGCATACTCCAAAAATGGAGGTGAGAGGGGTGCTGTAGTCAGGGAGTTCTCATGTTCACTGGTGCCTTTCATCCTGAATTTATTTTCCTCATCTCTTTCATTTAATCTCTTTTTCTCAGAAAGTGAAAGGGAGAGACATCTGCAGAAACAGACCAGATCAGACTACTAGAGCAGTGGTGTACAACTCTCATACTTTGAATATCCTTATCTCCTTTTCACCTTGCCTCTCTAAGGCAAAAAATGCAAAAGGTCTTGAAAGAGAAAAACAACGCCATGAGAACTTGTTACCTTAAAATAGAAAAGGTCAAGGGTTTAAAATCATAGAGAAGATATGAGTACATTAAAATTAGATAAATTAAAATAAATACTGAGATTCCATGCTCAACAGGGTTGTCATACTGTATTTACAATTGAGGGGAAAAAAGAGAGAGAGAGGATAATACTTTTTTATTCAAGGAAAATCTACTATATCCTTCATCAAGGAAGGATGGAGAAAATTGGATGCTAACTAACAGAGATTGTCACCTAGTATTGTAGGTTATTAAAAGCTGCATGAACCGATGACCAATGGAATGGGGTGGGAAAAAACAAGTCAAAATAACAAGATCTGAAACTTTCTCTTAAAGGAAAATAGTTAGAAGATAAATTCATAAATCTAGTATATAATAAACTAATAAAGTAGTTTAAAAAGCTACTCAACCTCAAAAGGAGACTATTTCTTAGATTCCTAGGACACCATGTGCTAAGCATGTTCTGAAAAACACATATGAACTCAGCCCCCCACTATGGCTAAAACAAAAGCAAAAATAAGCATGATAAACTGTGTCTGAAGCAATACTGAGGGGAGGAAGGAACATAGGCAAGTAAACCTTATGTCTTTTGTCTTACACGGAAGGGCTGGATGAGTCATAAAATCATAGAAGATCCTGAGCTGGAAGGGACCCACAAGGATTGTTGAGTCCAGCTCCTGGGTCCCCAAAGAACTTATTTGAACTCCATCAGGCTTGATGCCATGACCACTTCCCTGGGGAGTGTGCTCCAGTGCCCAACCACCCTCTTGGAAAATAACATTTTCCTTATATTCACCCTGAATCTCCTCTGTCGCTGCTATTCAAGGCTCTTCCTCATGTCCTGTCATGGTCCCCAGAGAGCAGAGATCAGCTTCTGTCCGCCCTCTCCCCTTCTTGAGGAAGCTGTAGAC
The DNA here is from genome assembly GCF_047663525.1 of Anas platyrhynchos. Classification (NCBI taxonomy): domain Eukaryota; kingdom Metazoa; phylum Chordata; class Aves; order Anseriformes; family Anatidae; genus Anas; species Anas platyrhynchos. The sequence goes on along the minus strand of NC_092621.1, from coordinate 39,002,385 downwards.
TGAACTGAGGTCTCCTCTTAATCTCTTCTTATCCAGACTGAACCACCCAAGTGACTTCAGCTGCTTCTCATACATCTCCCCCTCTAGACACTTCACCATCTTTGTAGCCCTCCTTTGGACACTCTCAAATAGTTTCACATCCTTTTTGTACTGTGGTGCACAGAACTTCACACAGTACTCAAGGTGAGGCTGTACCAATGCAGAAAAAAGCAGGACAATCGTATCCTTCAACTGGCTAGCAATTACATGCTTGATGCATCCTGGGATACAGTTAGCCATCTTGGCTGCTGAGGCACACTGCTGGCTATTGTTCAGCTTGCTGCTGACCCTGATCCCTTTATGCGGGGATGATCTCCAGTATCTCATCCCTACACATCCCTATATGTCTGTATGTATAACTAGGGTTACCCCTTTCCAGGTGCAGAATCCAACACTTGGCTCTTGTTCACCTTCATCTTATTGGTGATTGCCCAGCACTCCAGTTTTTCCAGATGTCTCTGCAAGGCCTCAGTAACCTTGATGGAATCAGCAGTTCTACACAATCATCCACAAGCTTGCTCAAAAAATCTTCAAATCCTACATCCAAATTTTCTATGAAAATATTGAAGAAGGCTGGTCTCAAAAAATGCAAAAAAATGCAGCCCTGAGGAACCCCACTAGTGACAGGTTGCCAGTCTGATCTAATCCCATTTACAAGAACCTTCTTGGCCTGGCCCATCAGACATCAGACACCATCTTACTTCACCCATCTTTTTATGCTTTCTTCTAACAGTCTTATGGTCATTTTGTCCAGAAGAATACTGAGAGAGAAAGTATTGAAAGATTTACTGAAATCCAGAAAGACTACATCAACTGCCTTCTGTCAACTAGGTGGGCGATCTTGTCATAAAAGGAAATTAAGTTTGTTAGACATGACCTTCCTCTAGTAAACCCATGTTGGCTCTGACCGATGACTGCGTTGTCCTTTAGGTGTTTTTCAATACCTCCCAGAATAACCTTTCACATAATTTTTCCAGGCACTGAAGTGAGACTGACAGGCCTGTAATTGCCACACTCTTCTTTCTTGTTCTTCTTGAAAACTGTGACCACATTTACCAGCTTCCAGTCAACTGAGACCTCTCCAGATTCACAAACCACTGAAAAATAATTGAGAGAGGTCTCATGATGACATCAGCCAGCTCTCTGAGTACGTTGGGATGAATGTAATCAGGTCCTATGGACTTATATGCATCCAGGTACAGCAGCAAGCCCCCCACAAGTTCAGGGTTGACTGGGAGTTTATTGTTCCCATATTGGAGTCACAATACTCCAACATGGTCCCCCCCAAGCACTGGCCAGCTTAAACTCTAACTGAGCTTTGTCCACACAAATTCTTTCACTACAACGGTGAGTAGCATTCCTGTAGTCCTCCCATGTCTCCCAGCCTTGATTCCAGCAGCCATACACTTTCTTTTTAAGCTCTTGAAGAAGATCCTTGCTCAGCCAGGTCAGCATTTGCCCCTCCTTCTTGACTTCTAACATTCTGGAATTTTCTACTCCTGTGATCTTAGGAGGTGTTATATATAAACTGACCATCACTGATGGATGCCACTGACTTTAGAAGCAGTTTCCCAGGGGACCTTGCTAACAAGTTTCCCGAGCTGTCCGACATTTGCTCTCCCCATATCCATGGTTGAAGTTTTGGTGACAATATTCACAGCTGACATCTGACAGGTTGGTTATTTTAAACTTGTCAATGGTTTCACCTTTCTTGAACCTGGTACCAGTATTGTGTCAGCTCCCTTGTGTAACACGCTGTAACACACTTTTAATAAAAGTTTTCCTTTTTTTTTTTTTTTTTTTTTTTTTTTAAATAGAAGAATAGAAGAAATAGAATTTAAAAAAAAAAAAATAAATAAATAAACCTAGTCTTATATGCCTTCTATTTCTTTACTTCATATCTTTACTTCTCTACTCTCCCACTGACCTTTGCATGTTATTCATGACATTTCCCCGACTAATTATCTTCTGTTTTTCTTACTTGGATGTTGATCTCCCTAGTTCTCTTGATAGCTCCAGTTGGACAGTCCAGTCTTTTCTATTGAACTTAGGAGATAGATGTGGTTTCTCAATGTTGTCTTTATATTGAATTTAAAGTTGATGTCAGTTTATGACCAGAAGTGAAGAAGAAAAGATTCTAAACTATGTACTTATAAAAAAGTACAAAAAAAGTGAAGCCCGTGAGTTGAGATAAAGACAGTTTATTAAGACAGGAAAATAATAATAACAATAATAATAATAACAATAATGATGATAATAGTACTACTACTAATAATATGTACAAAACAAGTGATGCACAATGCAAATGCTCACCACGCACTGACTGAAGCCCAGCCTAACCCAGAGCATTCTGGCCCTCCTCCCCCAGGCTATCCACCCCTATACATTGTTTAGCATGGCATCAGATGGTATAGAACACCCCTTTGGCCAGTTTGAGTCAGCTGTTCTGTTTCTGTCCCCTCCCAGCTCCTGCTGCACCTCCAGACTGCCCATTGGCAGGACAGAGTGAGAAGCTGAAACGTCCTTGGCTTGGTGTAAACACTGCTCTTCTACAATTAAAACATCAGTGTGTATCACTCTTCTCATCCTAAGCCAAAACATAGCAACCTACCAGCTACTAGGAGGAAAATTAACTCTGTCCTAACTAAAACCAGGACATATATCCACCCCTTATTCCATACCATTTATGTCATGCTGAAGTTACACTTTTTCCCATACATTCTAATTAATCACCATTTTCATCTAAGGTCTATAGTAATCATGGTAGTGATGACATACAGTATTATATAACAATTAACATGATACAATTCAACTCATGGGCTATTCTCACCCAGTATTAGATCCCCTTGAGGTACACACCAGACCTATCTGTTCTTTTGCATTACCCACCAAGTGCATCCAGGTCCCTGAGCAAAAGCAACTTCACAAATGGTTTTGCCTTTTCCAGAGGCAGGAGTAGCCCAGACTGTTTTACCCAGCATATTTCTTACATGCACTACAGGAACTTTATCCCCTTCTACAGTACGTAACAGGTTTGATTGGGCAGGTCCAGCTCAGTTAGCAGATCCCCTGGTATTGACTAACCAGGTGGCCTTTGCCAAATGCGTATCCCAATTTTTGAACGTCCCAGTGCCCATTGTTTTCAACGTAGTCTTTACCTGCCCATTGTATCACTTAACTTTCCTGGAAGCTGGTGCATGGTAGGGAATGTGATACACCCACTCAATACCTTGTTCTTTGGCCCAAGTGTTTATAAGGTTGTTTCAGAAGTGAGTCCCATTGTCTGACTCTATTCTTTCTGGGGTGCCATGTTGCCATAGGAGTTGCTTTTCAAGGCCCAGAATCATGTTCCGGGCAGTGGCGTGAGGCACAGGATATGTTTCCAGCCATCCAGTGGTTGCTTCCACCATTGTAAGTACATGGCACTTGCCATTGTGGGTTTGAGGGAGTGTGATGTACTCAATCTGCCAGGCCCCTCAATATTTATATTTCAGCCATCATCCTCCGTACCAAAGAGGCTTTGACCATTTGACTTGCTTGATTGTTTCACAGTCATGAATAACCTGTGCTACAGTGTCCGTGGTCATGTCCACCCCTTGATCACGAGCCCATCTGTATGTTGCATCTCTACCTTGAGGGCCTTGACCCCTGCACTGCCAGTTGTTTTGCTTCCATTGCTGTAATCATCCCCACAGGGCATTTGCTGCTATCCATGAATCAGGGCAGAGATAGAGAACTGGCCACTTTTGTCATTCAGCAATATCTAAAGCCAACTGAATGGCCTTCACTTCTGCAAACTGACTCGATTCACCTTCTCCCTCAGCAGCTTCTGCAACTCGTCGCGTAGGACTCCATACAGCAGCCTTCCATCTCCAATGCTTTCCCACAATATGACAGGACCCATCAGTGAACAGGGCATATTTATTCTCATTCTCTGGTAACTTGTTGTACAGTGGGGCTTCTTCAGCACAGACTACCTCCTCCTCTGATGATATCTCAAAGTGTTTGCCTTCTGGCCAGTCCATAATCACTTCCAAGATTCCTGGGCAACTGAGGTTCCCTATTCAAGCCCACTGAGTAATCAGTGCAACCCAGTTGCTCCACGTAGCATCAGTTGTGTGATGTGTAGAGGGGACCCTTCCTTTGAACATCCAGCCTAGTACTGGCAGTCAGGGTGCTAGGAGGAGCTGTGCTTCGGTACCGACCACTTCCGAAGCAGATAGAACTCCTTCATATGCTGCCAATACCTATTCATTTGGAGTGTAGAGGGTCTTACATCCTTTGTATCCCCGAGTCCAAAACTCCAGGGGTTGACCTTGAGTTTCCCCAGGTTCTTTCTGCCAGAGGCTCCAGGTGGGGCCGTTCTCCCCGGCGGCGGAGTAGAGCACATTTTTTACATCTGGTCCTGTTCAGACTGGCCCAAGGGCTACTGCATGAACTATTTCCTGTTTAATTTGTTCAAAGGCTTGTCATTGCTCAGGGCCCCATTCAAACTCATTCTTCTTACGGGTTACTCGGTAGAGTAGGTTTACAATCAGACTGTAATTTGGAATGTGCATTCTCCAAAACCCCACGACACCTAGGAAAGTCTGTGTTTCTTTTTTGCTAGTTGGTGGAGACATAGCTGTTATTTTGTTGATCACACCCATTGGGATTTGACAGTGTCCATCTTGCCATTTTATTCCTAAAAACTGGATCTCTCATGCAGGTCTTTTGACTTTATTTTGTTTTATGGCACAACTGGCTTTCAGAAGGATTTGGAGTATGCTCTTCTCTTTCTCGAAAACTTCCTCTGCTATGTCACCCCACACAATAATGTCATCAATGTACTGCAGGGGTTCAGGAGCTTCCCCCCGCTCCAGCACAGACTGGATCAGTCCATGGCAAATGGTAGTGCTGTGTTTCCACCCAAGTGAACGCAAACTGTGGCCTGCACTCTGCTGCTAAAGGAATGGAGAAAAATGCATTAGTTATATCAATTGTGGTGCACCACTTGGTTGTCTTTGATTCCAGTTCATAATGGCGTTCCAGCATGTCTGGCACTGCAGCACTCAGTGGTGGCGTGACTTCATTCAGGCCACGATAGTCCACTGTTAATCTCCACTCACCATTAGACTTTTGCACTGGCCATATGGGACTATTAAAAGGTGAATGAGTCTTGGTGATCACTCCTTGGCTCTCCAATTGATGAATTAGCTTATGGATGGGAATCAGGGAGTCTCGGTTAGTCCAATATTGCTGCCAGTGCACAGTTGTCGTAGCAATTGGCACTTGCTGTTCTTCGACCCTTAGCAACCCCGCAACAGAGGGGTCCTCTGAGAGACTGGGCAAGGTAGACAATTGTTTAATGCCTTCTGCCTCTAAGGTAGCTATACCAAAAGGCCACCGGAACCCTTTTGGGTCCTTGCAATATCCTCTTCTAAGGTAGTCTATGCCAAGGATACATGGAGCATCTGGGCCAGTCACAATGCGGTGCTTTTGCCACTCATTCTCAGTCAGCTTCCAATACAGTTAACTACTGAGATCCCCCTATCACTCCATAAATACAGATGGGCTCTGGCCCTTTATAGGTTGATGGCATTAGAGTACATTTTGCACCAGTGTCTACTAAAGCCTTATACTTCTGTGCGTCTGTGGTGGTTCTGCTCTAGTGGGCAGCCGAGCTTCACAGCCGCTCTCTCACTCCCCCTCCTCAAAAACGAACAGGGAGAAAATATGATGAAAAGGGCTCAAAGGTTGAGATAAAGGCAAGAAGATCATGCAGTAATTATTGTAATGGGCAAAACAGACTCTGTATAGGGAGATAGTATGATTTATTGCTTATTCCTAACAAGCTAGAGAAGTGAGAAACAAAGGAAAGAAACCAAAAACACCTTCCACCCCCATCCACCCTCTTCCACCTCCTCCCCCCGAGCAGCGCAGGGGAATGGGGGAATGGGGGTTATGGTCAGTCTATAACATTTCTCTGTTCCTCCTTCTCAGTCATTCTCATCCCCTGTGCTGTGGGATCCCTCCCATGGGATAGTCCTTGATGAACTGATCTGGCGTGGGCTTCGCACAGGCAGCAGCTCTTCCAGAACTGCTCCAGATATGGGTCCGTACCATGGGTCCATCCCTCAGGAGAAAACTGCTCCAACCTGGGACCCCACGGGCAGCAGCTCCTGCCAGGTCACCTGTTCCTGCGTGGTCTCCTCTCCACGGGCTACAGATCCAGCCCGGAATCTGCTCCGGCAGGGGTCTTCCACAGGCGGCAGCCTCCGTCGGTGCAGGGCCACCTGCTCCACCGTGGTCTCCTCCACGGGCTGCAGTGTGGAACCCTGCTCCACCGTGGTACTCCATGGGCTGCAGGGGGACATCCTGCTTCACCATGGCCCTCACCACAGGCCACAGGGGACTTCTGCTCCAGCGTCTGGAGCACCTCTCCCCCTCCTTCTTCACTGATCTTGGCACCTGCAAAGTTGTGCCTCACTGCTCTCACTCTCCCAGCTGTTGTGTGGCACAGCGTTTTTTTCCCTGTCTTAAATATGCTCTCACAGAGGCGGAAACCAACATCGCTTATTGGCTCGGCTCTGGTCAGCAGTGGGGCCCTTCCCAAACCTGGGGCAGCTTCTAGATCCTTCTCACAGAAACCACCCCTATGGCCCCCTGCTACCAAAACCTTGCCACGTAAATCCACTACAGTGTCTGATGTGCCAGGCCATTGAATCCACACAGTCCAATAAACTCAATTGTCCATTTCCTCCCCCTCGGTGAAGGTTAATCTGGACAGATTAACTCTGTCCTAACTAAAACCAGGACAGTCTTATACTGAGGGAAAGGAAGAGAGACCAAACAGGGAAAGTAGTCAAAATGAATGTGAAATCCATTAAATTCATTTAATTAGAGTAGGTTGCATGAGACAATACCCTCAAAAGAAAGGGACTTTGTTGTTTTACTTGGATCTCATCCTGTTGCAGGAAGACCTATGGATTCTGCTGCCTGTACTGACATTCAATGGCATATAATAAGAAATGGAGCCACACATCCACAAATCATGAAATACTGGAACAGTTCCTAGGCCATAGGTTGCCCTCTTCTTCTTACGCTCTCTCCCTCTCTCTCTCTTTCTTCTTCCATAATTCTTAAACCAGAAAATGCTATGTTTCTTAGAGCTTAACAGTGTAATGTGTTTAGAAGATTATAATGAATATTTAGGTCTGCACTTAATACCTAAATGTGGTATAAGAGTAACATGACAGTGACAGAAAGCTAACCATTGAGATTTAACCTGGCTGGCAGCTCAGCACCACCCAGATGTTCTCTCACCCTCTCCCCTCTCTTTACTCTCCCTCATGAGGAAGCTGTAGACTGTGATGAGGTCTCCCTTCAGCCTCCTCTTCTCCAGGCTGAACAGGCCAAGTGACTTCAGCCTCTCCTCATAGGTCTTTCCCTCTAGGTCCTTCACCATCTTCATTGCCCTCCTCTGGACACTCTCCAACAGTTTTACATCCATTTTGTACTGTGGTGCCCAGAACTGCACACAGTACTTGAGGTGAGGCTGCACTAGCGCAGAGCAGAGCAGGAAGGAATGGGAAAGAGAGCAAGAACAAAATAAAGAGGATAGAAAAAAGTAATTCAAAAGAGTTACAGAGGATAGGTAAAAGCAAAACTTACATGGAAGCCTATTATTGTGTTTTAAATAATTACAAACATTATTCAGCATATAATATAACTCATAATGTTATACGAAATATTATTTTGTGTTTGTTATTGTTTCTGAAATAACCAACATTGTTTTAAACACACATATTTGTTCAGATACAGTAATATCTCATTCATATGATATGAATTTTTAGTTTATGTAAGTTTAGAAGTCTTCAGCAGAGTCAGGATTTTCTTCCTGGTTTTGATAAATGAGAGACTAGCAACATGCAGGGGTGAAGATTTTGTGCATTTTTTAGAATCCACTTGGATACTCCAGGAATAGCTATTTCCATTAAAGAATACTAGGCAGGTTAAAGTGATGTCCAAAACTGTCATGATATTTGTGTTAGTATCTGCAACATTTAATCAGCTTCAGTTAGGTTAATGCTATACTTACAGTTTGTAGTGCAGTGCTAGGTAGGTATAGCCACAGAATAGACTACAGTTTACCTGTGGGGTGCTTTGTTTCTGAGAGGAACTAAGAAGCACTGGAATAAATCTTTCGAACAGGCAAATCTCTTTGTGCTGAAGGGAAGACCACAGCACAGTGTTTCTGCAATGTAGTGGAGTGTTGCATGACCTATATCCAGTACTGGAAGCAACAAGATTGCAGTAGCCCTGAGGTATACTGCCCAGAAAGTCAAGAACCTCTTGCAGAAAAGTGCTTAATTTGAAACTAAGTTGGGGATTGTTTTATTATATTGTCTTAGTCAATAGATGTGTCAGCCTAAAATTTGATATCTCCAGTCAGCTGTGGCACGCTCAAAAGAGAGTGTACAAATCAATCCAAGCTCATTCTCAAAATATCAATCAGTGAATGTTGTTTCCAAAACCACTATAGTAATCTTGTCAAACAGTAGATAATCAAGTAATACTTCTGTTGTGTTTGACTTAAGTTTCTCAGTATGGTATTAAATACATTTATGTCAAGGAGCCAATAATGAAAATCATAATAATGGCAGCAGCATCAGAAATTTATGAAAAGTTGAAATGTCAATTATCTCTCTAGACATCTACAAGGTGTCCAGTACAATGTTAGAAACTTTTATTTGGCTATTTTTCCAGCATTACAAATTTTCATGCATAAATTTAAAGTCAGTACAGTACTGTATACTGCACTGTATATGCTATAATAAGCTGATGTGTTATCATGGTTTTGTCTGGGATAAAGTTGATTTTTTTTTAATTATTATTTTATTTTTTTGAGACACAGTGCTGTGTTTTGTATTTTAACACACCAATGTTTCAGCTGTTGCAGAACAGATCTTACACAAAGCCAAGGACTTTTCAGCTTCTCGTGCCAGCGAGGAGGCTAGGGGTGCACAAGGAGCCAAAATGAGACAGAACGAGGACAGCTGGCCCAAACTGGCCAGAGAGATGTCCCATGCCATAAGGCACTTTGCTCAGCAATAAAAGCTAAGGTAAGGAAGAGGGGAGGGAGGCAGGGAGGGAGGCAAGGTGGGAGGCAGGGGAAGGAGGAGGGTCAGGGGAAAGGAAGAATGTCAGAAATCATGATGCTTGTCTTCCCAATAAACCATTACACATGTGAGCTGTGCTTTCCTGGAAGACCTGCCTGCCAATGGGAAGCAGGTGGAGTCACCATCCCTGGAGGTCTTTAAAAGACGTTTAGATGTAGAGCTTAGGGATATGGTTTAGTGGGGACTGTTAGTGCTAGGTCAGAGGTTGGATTCGATGATCTTGAGGTCTCTTCTAACCTAGAAATTCTGTGATTCTGTGAATTTCTTGTTTTGCTTTACTTGTGCTTGCAGCTTTTCATTTACACAGTAAATTGAAAGAACTCAACCCATGAGTTCAACCATGAGACCTCTCACTTTTACCTTTCCAGTTCGCTACTCCACCCCATCTGGGGAGAATGAACGAGTGACCGTGTGGTAGTAAGGTGTTTGCAAGGTTAAACTATATCATGTATATCATTTATTTTGGTAGGAAACTACCCAAATTGGTCAGTGCTCCCACAGACAGTTTATGATTTTTAGTTTGCAGAATAAGCCTGCTTTTAGTCAAGTGCCAATAAACAATAATATCAATGCTGAGAATGTTTGAAATTCCCTGGCAGACAATTACATTTGTGGTGGTCTGTTCAGAAAGGGACTAAAAAGCCTGAATTGTTTTACCTGTAGATTAAAAACTGAGTTTAATGGTTATATCAATGTTCTTTTGTAGTTCTAAAAACATCTGTTTATTTAAACAAAAACATTCTCTATTGGTAAAGCCGTTAGGATGAACAGCAGTGTAATGAACGTATCATGTAATGAACAAGGAAAATATTTTAAGTGATTTAAACATTAAAAAAAATAATAATAAAAAATCCTTTGTTTAAAAACTTCATCCACCCTTCACAAAGGAGATTAAATTCCATACTGGTTTCCAATAGTTTGACTTCTCTTAACTGCAAGTTGTATAAAGTTGTCTGGAGTCTATTTATGAAGTCCATCACAAGTGAATTAAAATATGGAGAATGGTGAACTCAAAGCAAGGCTGGTTTTGATCTGATCTTGAACTTTAAAAACATTTTCCTCTTTGAGAAGAGACATGAACTGAATAAACACTGTATTTTTAAACATAGAGAAGTAATTTTGGCAATCTTTCAAAATAATGACAGTTTGTTCCATCTCTTCAACATGGTGAGAGCTGCTCTTATTTCCCAGATATGAAAAAGATTTCTAGGCAGATCTTCCTTTATTGTTATTTTCTTCTGGATTTATAAAACTGACATATTATACTGAAATATAAGCAAAAAAATACTTATAAAATTAACGATGTTTCTGTATTCTAAAATTTATCTTTCAGCTATTGGTCTCTTTCTGCTACTACTTCTAAGGCTTAAATAAAACATACTGTTTAACAAAATCTTTATTACTTTTTTTTTCTCAGTGATGTTGATAAGCAGTTCTGTAAAAGCTTTACAAGACAATGCAAGGCAATAGTGAGACACATGAACTAGTAAAGTGGTTTAAATATATTTCATAACTAATGAAAATGAATCCTGATTATGATCACCAACAAAATCCTGTTATTAATCAACCAATAAGGAAATATCATTATTTACTGAGTACAAATTGGTCTTTGTTAAAGAGCTTGTCAACTCAATGTATGTATTATTTTCTATCTGGAATTCAACTAAGTTTAAAAGGAGTCCTAGTTTCTTCTTTCTGTGTTTTCCCATGGAGCTGTATGGTAACTAGAAAATTTCGTATACTTTTGAGAAGGACAGTTATCCTCCATTCCAGTTTTCAAACTCTGAGGTTGTGAGAAAGTACATGAGGTACCAAAGCTATACTGAAACAATGCAAAACTACAAGTCCCCAATTCATAATTAATGTTTCTCTATATCCATTTGTGTGTAACAAAGTAAGAAGTAACCAGGAGGTAACCTAGCAGTTATTACACTATATCTATGCCTAAGAACTGCAAATAATTTTTAATTTCCCCATTCATCAACATTTCTGGACTTCTAGTGTCATTGAAATCCAAACCAAAGAACAACGAACTTCCTTTGGTCTCACAATAGATGAGGCTATTTTAAGATCTAAAAATTGTAGAACTGAAATAACTACATTATTTACTTTTAGACTCATTAAAATGAATTTGTTTCTTTCTGCAGTTCAGTAGAGCTCCTGAGCATGAGTTTCAGAAATAAGTCACAGGTAATAGTTAATTTGCTATCTTGTGCAATGCATGTATTTTGCAATGGAATTGGAAATAACATTTGGGAAGACCTTTCTTGTTACAGCCTGGAGGTATAAAAGTCTCAAACGGATATTACATTTTTAGTTATGGGATTGTCTCAAAAGTTTCAAATCAGTATTTGCTGTACTAGAGGTTGGAGAAAGACAACAGTAATTTACTCAGACATACTCCCCAGTAAAATGTTTTAGATTGATAGGTAACTCTGTGAATTGGCACTGTACATTGCAGTTCTTCATTAATTTGTGGAAGACAAAAAGCACTGTCTATATCCAGACTTTTTCCTACTCTTGCAACACAAGCATTTTTTACCTTACACTGAAGATTTTTATGTGACTTATAAATCTCCTCCAGGGGGTGTGGTTATCATAAGATAATCACACCCTTAGGGGATTAAAAACACTTATCTCTGGATCATGACTTGTAATACCCCAGGGGTGTGATTAACTCTGGAAACTCACAATCTCTGTCATGCTTAATTGCTTAATTATTACAGTGGCGAGTTCACACTACTGCATAGGAATGAAGATTGTGTCAGCATTTCTCTTAGAAATTTGTGTTTTCAGGAATCTGACACTAAAATCTGCTGCAGGCTGAAACCTGGAAAAAAAATCTATCTGGGAGCAAATATCTCTAACAGATTTCTAAAAATTAGCTTGATTATATGTTAAGAATGTCAGTAAGAAATAAAAGTTAACTGTATGTGTTTATGTAAAAGCTGGCATTGAGTTAAATGGAGTCAAATATAACAATATTTACTTCAAGATATATATACAGATGCATTCCTTGAAAAAATTGTAATAACTCTCAAAGTGTCTTGGGCACAAATATACAATTTTCAAATATTTTTCTGAGAGTATTTTTTTTTAACTGTTTCAGAAAAACTGAGGTAGGTCAAACTTACTGAGTTCTAGTACTGATGAATACAACACAGTTTCTAATCAGTGAGCACAGTGTGGTAATAATGATTAAGAAGGAAATGAATATCTTCACCAAGTTCATAGACATACAGATAACATGGCTCCACAGACAGATTTTGATTTTATTTATTTATTTATTTATTTATTTTATTTTGTTTTTATTTTTATTTTTTTACAAATTTCTATATTTAGATCTGTCTACTGATTCCAGTTAGCCTTATCAACTCGTTTGTGTGGAGGTGGCAATTGTTGTTATCTTATTTATTTATTTATTTATTTTTATTAGAGTGTAAGTGTTAATTTTAACATTGAGTATACTGATGCTTTTGTAACAGTAACAGTTTAATATACTTAATAATTTAATAATAGAAAATACTCTATTTTTGCAGAGAAAATTAATTTTCAAATGTTTACTTAATAGGCTAAAATGAATTATCACCAAATATCTATTTTTACCAAAATGGCATACAGGATATATATTATTGCCTCATTTTTACATTAATAAAATACATAAACCATGATGTTTAAAAAATATTTAATAAAGGTAATGTATGGAAATGCATGGTCTACAGGGAATCTGGAAACTAGTAAGTGTTATATTTTTGTTTGTTTGTTTTCTTAAAAAACTAAAATTAAAATTTATCACCAGGTTATTATCACAGAAAATGGAACATTTTATTCATTCAGAAATTATGCAAGAAGAAAACTGTCTTTTTGTTCATATATTTCCTGACACAAACTGTATATTGTCAGAGTAACAGAGTAAACACATTCATAACGCAGCCTTTCAAAAACCATAGCCCATAATACATCCTGACATATGTTCCAATGCCCTACCCATCATGTGAGCAACATGTGATTTCTATATGTACACTTCTGTGTCATAGTGCGTTACTGACACTGCCTGATTGATATAAGGAAAAAGGAAAACCTGGCAGTTGGTTGTGCATAACTGGAACAATTCAGCTGGCAATCCACTCAGTGGTGTCAGTAGTTCTCCAGAAAGAAGAAAGAGAAATAGACATGCAGATTATATTGATGGACTACAGCCTACACAGGTAGGTGGTAAACTGAAAGTATTCACAGTTGAAACCTAGCACCTGAAAAATAACAAACTCTCTTTAAGTCATACAAAATAAAACACTCTAGGAATTTAAATCTGAAAATGACATTACTACCAATTATAAACTTGCCATCTTTACATATATGTTGTGTAATTTGTGAGATTAAACATTCATTTCATGAGACTATTTAGGCACGTTTACAAAAGAAGGCTCTATGACATTGGAAAGGGGAATGTTTGGTTCAGTAGAAGAACATAATGTCAGAAGATCTTTCACTGCAGCGAGGCATTTACACCATTGTATGCATAATTTTCTACTTCAATGTTATTTTCATTTCAAATGACATGTTTGAATTTAACCATGTGAAATACTAACATACTTTGCTTCAGAGAAATAACACATTGTGTATAGATTCTACAACATGTTGAGACTTTAATCCTTGCCTGCAGATACACAGTCCTGGAAAGAAGACTGAATGCTGAGGATGACTGACAGTACAATACTTATTTGATATGGTTAGCAAAGGTAGTTTAATCTGATTGTTTTGTGGTAGTTTTAGTCCTCTTTTCTTCTCTCTTATTCTGCACCTGGTGTTTCCATTTTTCCAGTATCTTCCACCAGGCATCATTAAAATAATGATACAAATGTATACACAACCAATGAGTGTTTTAGATTATGGAGTACAAGATGGTTTTTTTTGGGGGGGAAAAAACCTTATTGAATGTGAACAGTTGTTAAGTGAAATGATGGAAGGTGTAAAATCCAGGAAGCATTTTTGCTGCTATGTATACCTTTTGATATGTGCTACAAGAAAAACAAGAAGGAGGTTGGGATATATGATGCAGAAGATGAAAAGACAAAATGGATATTACATATAAATGAAGACATGTATTCATGTAAAGATTAGTGAGTGCTATAAGCAGAGAGGAATAAAGAAGCTTGAAATTTCACACTGAATACATTACCATGGGGTAGAGAGATACCATATGGTGCTGTTGTACAGTGAAAGATGACAATTTCTTGCTCACTAGTGGCTCATAATTATGGTTAAAGCACGTTTGAATTGTGTCTTTTCAATAAGAAATTCTATTTAAAGTGACTTAATATGAGTTCTTGCTGTTTGGTTATGATAAGAGACATCCTGAAAAATTCTGGCATCAGTCCTGACGTGCTCTTTGTGGATATTTGTGTGTGCGCGAAGATGAAGTAAAGAGTAGAGGTGTTAGAGGGCAGGGAAATGGCAGTCACAAAGCATAGCAGGAGAAATGCAGACAGTGAGAGAAACATAGCACAAAGGAGAGAGACTTAAAGAGAGAGAAATAGAAAAAAAGACAAAATAATTTCTTCTTGTGAGCAGAGAGAGTACCAAAAAGAGACCCCTAAAAAGTTGAACTCTGCAGGTAGTAGGCTCTGGCATAATACTACATTTTTTAATCAATTTCTTCAAATTCATTTTAATTGACTTCTGCAAATATGGGGATGAGATTAGAGATCATTCAGTGTAAAAGAGTGATGAAGCAGGAATAAATGGAATGAGGAGAAATAAAAGATAGGTGTGCCTCCAACAGCATTTCAGATCTGGAAATCGAATTCCTGATTACATTCATACAAGTTTTTTACTTGGATTGTCAGTGTGCTTTGCTGGAGCATTTTATAAGAACTAATTCAAAGATAAAAGTTCTCTGATGCTTTCAAGAAACTATCATTAATATTACTTTCAAATTATGGACTACCAATAAAAATAATTCATTTTTCTTGGGTACTTTATTTTCCAGATTATACAGCTACATCAGAAGCCTATTATTTAAAAAAGCATTTACAGAAATAAAAACAAAAACAAACGATAACAAAAAACCCTGACATTTTGTTTTTGGTCCAATGAAAGAACTTAAATTTGTTGATTCAAATAATGAGCTTAAGTTTATGGAACCTAAATTTATGACAACAGGTAAATTTGGTATTGACTTGTGGCTGTAGAAGATTAATGCTAAAAATACATTTTTAATTACCTTTTAATACTTTTCTTTTTCTTCTTCTTCTTCTTTTCCTTTTCCTTTTCCTTTTCCTTTTCCTTTTCCTTTTCCTTTTCCTTTTCCTTTTCCTTTTCCTTTTCCTTTTCCTTTTCCTTTTCCTTTTCCTTTTCCTTTTCCTTTTCCTTTTCCTTTTCCTTTTCCTTTTCCTTTTCCTTTTCCTTTTCCTTTTCCTTTCTCTTTCTCTTTCTCTTTCTCTTTCTCTTTCTCTTTCTCTTTCTCTTTCTCTTTCTCTTTCTCTTTCTCTTTCTCTTTCTCTTTCTCTTTCTTTCTCCTTCTCTTTCTCCTTCTCCTTCTCCTTCCCCTTCCCCTTCCCCTTCCCCTTCCCCTTCCCCTTCCCCTTCCCCTTCCCCTTCCCCTTCCCCTTCCCCTTCCCCTTCCCCTTCCCCTTCCCCTTCCCCTTCCCCTTCCCCTTCCCCTTCCCCTTCCCCTTCCCCTTCTCCTTTCCCTTCCCCTTCCCCTTCCCCTTCCCCTTCCCCTTCCCCTTCCCCTTCCCCTTCCCCTTCCCCTTCCCCTTCCCCTTCCCCTTCCCCTTCCCCTTCCCCTTCCCCTTCCCCTTCCCCTTCCCCTTCCCCTTCCCCTTCCCCTTCCCCTTCCCCTTCCCCTTCCCCTTCCCCTTCCCCTTCCCCTTCCCCTTCTTCTTGTTCTTCTTGTTCTTCTTGTTCTTCTTGTTCTTCTTGTTCTTGTTCTTGTTCTTGTTCTTGTTCTTGTTCTTCTTCTTCTTCTTCTTCTTCTTCTTCTTCTCCTCCTCCTCCTCCTCCTTTCCCCTTTCCCTTCCCCTTCCCCTTTCCCTTCCCCTTCACTTTCCTCTTCTCCAGAGGAAATGATGTTCTTTTTTTTTCTTCTTTATGTTGTTTTTTCTTCTTTTTTTTTCTTTATGTTGTTCTTGTTTTTTTTTTTTTTTTTTTTTTTTCCTTATGTTGTTCCTTCCTTCCTTCCTTCCTTCCTTCCTTCCTTCCTTCCTTCCTTCCTTCCTTCCTTCCTTCCTTCCTTCCTTCCTTCCTTCCTTCCTTCCTTCCTTCCTTCCTTCCTTCCTTCCTTCCTTCCTTCCTTCCTTCCTTCCTTCCTTCCTACCTTCCTTCCTTCCTTCTGGAATAGGCTGCCTAGGGAGCTTGTGGAGTCTCCTTCTCTGGAGATATTCGAGGCCTGTCTGGACACCTACCTGGGCAGCCTGCTCTGAGGAACCTCCTTTGGCAGGGGGTTTGGACCCCATGATCTTTCGAGGTCCCTTCCAACCCCTACAGTTCTGTGATTCTGTGATTCTGTGATTATAGACCACCCAGACAGGATGATGACACTCTTGAATTATTCCTTGAGGAACTAAGAAATATCTCAACCCTGGTAACCTGGCAACTTCAGGCCTGTCAGTCTCACATCAGTGCCTCGTAAAATTATGGAGAAGATTATCCTTGAAGTTATTGATGTGCACTTGGGGGACAATGCTGTCATTGGTACCAGCCAACATGGGTTCACAAGAGTAGGTCCTGTTTGACAAATTTTATTTCCTTTTATGATAAGATCATCCATCTAGTCAATCAAAAGAAACCAGCTGATGTGATCTGTTTGGTTTTCAGTAAATATTTTGCTACAGTTTCCCATAGGATCCTCCTATAAAAAACACCAGCATGTAGATAGATAAAAACATCATACGATGGGTGAACAATTGGTTGATGTGTAGGGCTCAAAGGGTTATAATAAATGAGGTTACCTCAGTCCCCCATGGCTCCCTTTAGGGCCAGTCCACTTCAAAGTTTTCATAAATGATTTGGATGTAGGACTAGAAAGTGCTTTGACCAAATTTGCTGATGATACTAAACTTGGAGGAGTCATTGACTCTGTTGAAGGTAGAAAGGCCTTGCAGAGAAATCTAGACAGATTGGAGAGCTGGTCAGTCACTAATAAGATTAAGTTTAACAAGAACAAGTGGCAGATCCTGAACGTGGGTTGGGGCAACCCTGGTTATACGTACAGAGAGGGGGAGGAGACGCTGGAGAACAGCCCTGCAGAGAGGGATCTGGGGGTTTTGGTTTGTAGCAAGCTGAACAACAGCCAGCAGTGTGCCCTGGCAGCCAGGAGGGCTGACCATACCTGGGGTGCATCAAGCATGGCATTGTTAGTCAATCGAGGGAAGTGATCGTCTGGCTCCTCTCTGCACTGGTATGGCCTCACTTCAAGTACTGTGTTCAGTTCTGGGCACCACAGTACAAAAAGGATGTACATGTAAAGCTGTTGGAGAGTGTCCAGAGGAAGGTGATGAAGATGGTGAAGGGCCTAGAGGGGAAGACATATGAGGAGTGGCTGAGGTCACTTGGTTTGTTCAGCCTGGAGAAGAGGATGCTGAGTGGAGACCTCATCACAGTCTATAGATTCCTCACGAGAGGGAGTGGAAGGGTAGGCACTGATCTATTCTCTTTAGTGACCAGTGATAGGACCTGTGGGAATGGCATCAAGCTGTGACAGGGGAGATTCAGTCTGCATATCAGGAAGAGGTTCTTCACTGAGAGGGTTGTTGAGAACTGGAACAGGCTCCTCCAGGACATAGTCATGGCACCAAGCCTGGCAGAGTTTAAGAAGCGTTTGGACTATGCTCTTAGTCATATGGTCTGATTTTTTTTGTGTAGAGTTGTGTGTAGTCAGGAGTTAGACTCGATGATCCTTGTGGGTCCCTTCCAACTCAGGATATTCTATGATTCTATGACTCTATTTCTGGAAAAAAAATGTAGACGATATATTGTCTGTTATTGTCTTTATGTAATACAATATTATTCATAACAGGGATTGCATAGATGACCAACTTATTACAACAGTCACAGTTCATAGAGCTTATTTTTAGAGGAAGCTTCTGAAGACTCAGCCTATGTTTTAGATTTCGTAGAATCACTGAATGGTTTGTGATGAAAGGGACCTTGAAGATCATATAGTTCCACACCCGCTGCCATCGGCAGGGATATCTTCCATGGGCAGACATACCTTCCACTAGAACAGGTTGCTTATTAATCATGGCCTTGAACACTTCCAGAGATCTGCAACTCTGATGTCTCTGTGCAACAGCTTTTCTAGACAATCTGTTCCATGTCCTCATGTAACATTTACATTTTTTTCAGAGCATCTCTAATGAGACTTCCTTGTGGCTGATGACATTAATGTGCTGATACTAAACTTGAGTTTCTTTGCTCATCTACTATTTTTGTGTGATTCACCATTTAAGATATCAATTTCCTCAACAATCCTTATTTATTTTAATAATCAAGAAAAAACAACAACAACAACAACAAAAAACCCACAACCATACATTTATAATGAAATAATTGAATGAATGAGCACTATTAAAAAATAATTAAATTAAAATTGTCAGGTCCAGCTGAACATAAGCAGATAATTTCATAGTAAATGAGGTTATACAGTCATTTGAGACAGCAGCTTCTTGAAATTCAGTATGTTGCCTTTTACTTTTGTTGGCAGTATTTGTGAAGCCTATGGCAAGAAACATGAGTTTCATCAAATTCTTCTACAACTGGCATAAGATAAAAGAAGCCAGAGAGTCTTGTGTTACAGGGGAATTTGTAGTAAGAGTTGCTTCCACCCTGGAGAATTGCTGCTCAGAAAAGCTTTAAGAACTTCAGTTGGAAGGACCCTCATTCAACAGTAGGCTAGAAACTGCCTGGATTTCTGACAACCCCTCAGGCTTTTCCAGACTTAAAATCCATTGTTCCAAGATCTTTTAAGGCAAACAGCTGTTGAATTGACCAGTTCACCATCAGAACTTAGTGCTTGACTTTGATATTTTCTCTAATTCTTTTTCAAGAATTAGAAAATTCTTTCTACAGTTACATTTTATAGACTGTATTATTCTAACCTTTCTTTTTAACATCCTTTCGAGTTTGCTGCTGTTCCTTCATGGAAGAGATGTGAATATTCTAGTGTGTTAATGAAGTACAAAAAGTTATTGTATCCCTTCTATTACAAAGTTTAAGGTTGCGTGGATCCCCCCCCCCCCCTTTTTTTTTTTTTTTGGAACTTTTAAATCTCCTCCAGACTGCCAAGAAAGGATCCATTCTTTGTGAATCTGATTTCTCTGATGTGTTGACAGATTTATCTTTTATTAGTTCAAGGTAGCAGGAGTTACTTAGTCAAGCTTTTAGACAAGACTTGGGGGAGTGGTTTTTTGTTTGTTTGTTTGTTTGTTTTGTTTATTTCTCACTTTTAAATTAGCATGTATTTATATATTGTAGAATTATTTATTCCTTTCACAACTGACATTTGTTTAGTGTTGTACTACGCCTGTACACACTTGCACATCAGGCAATACATTTTTGAAAAGGGATATATGCAATTTTCCTCAATTCATGAGTCATGTTTTCTACAGAGATAATACAAGAACTTTTCAACTACTGAAGATATGAAAAATAATATTATTTGTCAATGCAAAATTCCATTGAGATGGAAAGTGACACTCGTCATGAAGCTGATGAAGTTTTCTTTGGTGTGCAACTTTGATGCGCAAATCTCTGGTCAGACAAAGATGCACAGACATCACAGACAGGCTTTTTTTTTTTTTTTTTTTCCCTGTCTGTACTAATAATTGTTTCAATTACTTAATCTTGGGACCAGTCTCTACTCTCTCTAGGAGACCAAACTGCTGAGGGTCTGGCAGAGGTGTTTTAGCTTCCATTTGAAGAAAATGGCACTTGGGTTTAGGTAATTAATTTCACCATACTTAAATATGTTCAATATAGATAAAAATGGTATGTGACTAGTGTTATGGTCCTGTGATCCTCTGAGGGATAACTGAGTGCTTTTCCAAAGTATGAGACTACTTTTTTAATCTGTAAACCTAAAGCTGCTTAAACATGGAGATATATCTTCAAAACTTCATTTTGAGAAATGTCTGGTCTGGATTTGCTGATATTAAGCAAAGGTCAGCCTGAAACAGACAGCTAACATAGAAAACTTCAACCTGAAGAGCTGAAGTTTGACAAAGAAATATAAAATGGGGTATCAAAAGCATTAGACAGCCTTATTTATGTCAGTGTTCTTTATTCTGGTGCTATGGTAAACAAAATGTTACCCCTGTATCTGTCAACAACAATAACAACAACAAGAAAGGTTCTGCAAATGGCTTCTCCTTTCATACATAGACTAATGGGTCTCAGAAGGCACCAGATTATGTTCTCTATGAGCAAGAATTAATCCATTGGTCAGTGTTGGTTGTAGTTTAACATCTATGATGTCAATATCAATTTGTTCTTCCAGAATCTCCTTGAAGAGTCATCAATAACTTAGTAGCAGAATCCCCTAGTAAGTAAAATATTTTAAATATTATTTTAAAGTAGATGACATCCCTTTACAGATGCTTCTGCAAGAAATTATCTGGGAAAATGGTACACTAACTTATGGAAAAACAAATGGTTAGTATATTGAGAATGCAGTAGAAAGATGTGAAATGCATAAGCACAAACTTTTAAGGAAAGAGGTTATGTTATCTTTCTGCCAAGAAAATATATTAATGATCAAAGTTGACATTGACAGATATAAGAAAGAGTTAACATACTTAGACATCTTACAGCAAAGGATGTGAGCAAAAGGCTCTGCTGTTTCCCCTGACTGCCAGTTTCTGCTGAAGGGCATTTAAAGGCTTTTCCCCTGTTGCTACTCTTGCTGGTGGAAATGAATTCCAAACACAGACTCTGTGGTCTTTCTTCCCCTCCCCAGAACAGTAAAGGAATGTTTCATTCAGTCTTCTCATTCATTGTACATTTATTGCAAAATTATCAGGTATAAATCCCAGAGGATTTTCTTTTGGTTAAGATGGTCATATATTGAATTTGAAAGTGGAAAACTTGGAAGTGGGAAATGGAGAAAATCACATGCATAAATATAGATAAGTCTTCCTAAAACATCTTTCTGCAATATCAGAGTGGCAAGTAATAAAAGGACTTTTGACAAACAGTCACAAGTGAGGTTGCCACTCAGCTTCTTCAGAAAAAGCTGTATGGCAGGTTATATACATTATATGTATAGCATTCATATTCATATCCATATATACTTCAGAACTTTTACAGATGTTCCTAGGGCTATATGTTCTTTCTAAAACAAAACAAAATTAGGACTGTTGAAGCAATCCTTTCTTGCATCAACTTAGTAAAAGTAAAGGGAAATGTTCATTTTAGTCCATTGCAAAAAAAAAAAAAAAAAAAAAAAAAAAAAAAAAAAAAATTAAATATCACACATTCAAGCATTTAATCTGAAGATATTTTGATATACAAGCTTTATTTAAAATGTAACAATGAAAAATTGATAGCAAAATATTATATGTTTCTGTATGTATCTATCTGCAAATATATACACATTAGTGTTCAAATAAATAAGTAAAATTCTCTTTTTTATTTATAATTAACATAGGAACCAGAAGTGATAACTGAGGTTCTACAGGACAAGATGTGATCAAAATGAAAACTAGGACTTTGTATCAGGAAAGATACAAAGAAGCAGCAGTAGGATTGGGAAGCCAAACCTCAGGTTTACTCTGGTTTAGAGCAGGGTTTCAGACCAAATCTCTCTTTACTTAGGCAAATCCACACTGGTGGATTTGGATCCAGGAAACTCTCTTGGATTGCTGAGCAAACTCAGAGAGGAATCCTCTCTAACCTCTGCTATCTAATACTTCTAATACTTCTCTGAAAACTCCGAGCAAGACAAAGAGGGCTAGCAAGCCTTTAGCTTAACTGTTTGGATGAACAAATGAGTTGAAAGAACTGTAGTCAAAGATCTGGACCAAAATTACATTAGTTTACACAGTACAGTGCAACTCTGAGAGTCCATACTAGAAGTATTTACCTCAGACTAGCCTAGAGTGTGGTGGATAGTACGCTCTTGGAAGAAGAGTACAGAAGATGTCAACCACTTATGATTCATAACCCTGTGCATTCAAAGAACAATCTTGCAGTGCAAAGTACAATCATATTGAGGTCATGTTTTTGGATGGGAAACCAAAGATTTTTTATTATTATTATTATTATTTTTCCCCCTAGGAGATGTCAAATAAATAAATAAATAAATTCTAATTTTCAAGAGGACTGAATACCACTGCCTTCTGGTCATAAATCTATTTAGGTCAGTGGAGAGAATCAGAGTTGTCATGTGAGGCCTTCGGACCAGTCCCGGTCTGAGAATGAAATAGTCAAGCGACATTTTCTTGAGAGAATGATATCTGAAAAAGGATATAACTATATTAAAAACTGAGAATATTTCAAGTAAGATTAACAAATACAGATACCTATGAAGAATGCAGTTACAAAATGTAACATTTGCCATGGGGACCTAAGCAGAAGCTCTTTAATTTTTGCGTATTTTAATATGCAACTGTCTCTTTCCACACAAGTAGGTCTCAGATATAGTACACAAGCATAATTCTCCTGCAGATATGCAGATGGAGAGCCTGGAAAAACAGCCTAATGCAACCCTTACTGAGGCTGTAACTGTGTCTAAGTGCAGAATCTCCTCCATCATAGTGTAATTCTTGTCTTCTTATCAGTTTCATTGTTTGGTTGGTGGTACAGTGTTGGCAGGAACTCTGAAGACAAGGTAAGACAGAGATTCAGTCCCAAGTACATGTGTAGGGAATAAAAAAACATTTCTGCCAAAGGCATTCACCTCCATGACCTTCTTCCATATTTAAAGAAGAGCTGGATGTTTAGAATGTGAGGAAATGTGAAATAGAATGTGAGGATGTTTAGGATGTGAGGAAAGGGGCACAACTGCTAAGTCAGTTGGAGTTAGGTTTGCTCTGCCCCACCAGAGCCCCTGTACTCATTCATAATGGACATATAACCTGTCTGCAGAGACTCTGCAAACCTTAACTCAAAGAAGCCCTTTCAATTCCAAACTTTCAACTCCTCTGTGTTCCTCTACACTTAAAAAGATACATTCTGACAAAAACATTCAGGAGAGCTTTTCTCATATTAGTAGCAGGAGCATTAAGATGCCCTAAGACGTGTGGAAAAGATGGCAACCCAGTGAAGAAGGGTTGTACAGCAAACTTCTCCAAGTCTTTGTGTCATGGGAAATCTTCTAGACTGGAATAAAATAGAACCTTCATATCACAAAAATAGAAGCCTTATATCACAGCAAAACTTACAGTAGATGTTTGCATTTTTCAGAAAAAAAAAAAAAAGTTTTTTATTTTATTTTTCTTTTTTTTTTTTTACTATTTTTATTTTATTTTATTTTATTTTATTTTATTTTATTTTATTTTATTTTATTTTATTTTATTTTATTTTATTTTATTTTATTTTATTTTAATTTTATTTTTTTCAGGTTGCATATAGGCACTGTCGGGCACTGTCATTAAGAGCTCCTTGCAGATGAGTCAAGACAACTATACCCATAGCTAACTCAACAGGATTCCAGGTGAGAAGTGTGACTGATATTTACTCCATCTGTGTGGGAATCCTACTAGCTAGAGAAAATCCTCAAAACTCTGTCCTGTTCCAAGTTTTTGTGTTGAAGGATGTTTTTGAAGTTGTGGTGAGCTGGTGAGCTGGGAGTCTGCATCTTCTTGCAGGTAACTAGCAATAAAACAATTTGGAAATTAGGAGAAATTTCTTCTCAGGAAGTGGTTAGGCATTGGAATGGGTTTCCCAGGGAGGTGGTGGAGTCACCATCCATGGGGATGTTTAAGGAAAAGTTGTATGTGGTCCTTAGGAATACAGTTTCTTGGGTAATATTGGTGGTAGGGGAACAGTTGGACTATGACCTTGGAGGTCTTTTTTCAACACTTCTATGATTCTGTGATGCATTCCATCCTGATTCCCAGTTTGTGATCCCTTCTTTCATGTTCCTTCCTTCATGATTCCTGGGCTCTAAAGAAAGAGTGACAATTATATGAAGCTTTTAGCTTTGCCCTTTGCTCTTTTGCTTCCTTTGGATAGTAGAGCACATGTTTTCTGACTTCATTCTGGTCTTGACCATGGGGTATGACTAATAACACCTTGATTAAGATCTCCAGTCACTTAAAATATGGTTGCAGAGCGATTAGAAACTTGAGAATTTATTCACTTCAGAGTCCTATAAAGATGAGAACTTAACAAAGTCTATCCCCAGGCCATGAAGTCAATGAACATTTGAAGGTTATCCACAAGCCTTTAATTTATAAAGATGTCTAAGATATTGAACAAATTTTCATCTAAACCTTTACATTTATACTAAACCACCACCATCTACTTTAAAGAAGAGACAATAGCAAAGAAGCATATTTAATATAACCTTTATAAAAAGCATGGATAAAGACAGAAAGTGAATTCAATTTTCTGAGGAATTCAGCAGCATCTGGGAAATCTTTGCTCATGTTTCATTAATCATAGAAAACTGCTTACTTTCCTGATGTCTTGTCTTTACTTGTCTTTATACAAGAAAGAAACCGAGTGCCGTAAGAAAAATTCCAGAATTAGTGTACCTCTAAAACTGTTGAGACTTCTGAATTTATCCAGCTTCAATCCTGGAAAAAAAAAATCTTGAAAAGATTTATTTTCTTGAAAAGAAAATCTTGAAAAGATTGAAGATGGCAAAGTTATTATCTTTTTATAAATATTAGTTTAACATGTACTTTCTGGAGGTGAAGTTCAATATCAGTATGTGTTGTTAGCTGTAAATAATGTCTTTAAAATAAGTTCAGGAACTCTCCATAAAACGGTTTTATTTATTTATTTATTTATTTATTTGCAAAAGCGTGTTGAATGTTGAAATTTGCAATAACATATATACCTTCAGTCATTTGTGGTTGGTTTTATCCTATTTATTTATTTATTTTTAATTTAGAAATGTGAATGGTAAGTAAAAGTAAAAACAAAATTTAGTTGGTGAGAATTTTTTTTTTTTTTGCTTCTTTTATTATTATAAGCAGAAATTAAAACACAATCAAAAACAATCAATCAAAATAAAACTACCAAAAATTTGATGTTAATTAGTTGGTCTTAAATTTTCACTTTATTTGTCTCTGTTTTGTTTGTTTGTATGTTTGTTTGTTTTGTTTTGTTTTGTTTTTTATGTTTCACATTATTAGCTTTATAATATCACAAGTAGCTCATAAATAGATATTAATTTATAAACTGAGTTATCAAAATTTTCTCCCTGAACTATGAATCTTGCTTGTTGAAATTTTGTATCTCATCTGTTTATTTGTATGTCATGCTCATCTCCTCAATATTTTTAGAATCTGTGCCTGACACAGTAAGTAATAAATTAAAAATATGCTTTTCAGTTGAAAAGCATACGTCAGCAGGTAAGTGTGGCTGGTAGAAGCTGAGCTCCCCAATTTATGTGTATGCAATCATCATGTACAAAACTATGTTTATGCATATGTAAAGTAAGGACTCTGCCTATCTGTGACACTGGCATAAAACTGCAGCACTAATTGTGGAAGTTATTCTGAAATTGCAACCCCATAGTGCAGCATGCAATCAAGACTGTCATTCTATTGACTGATATACTACAGCTTCAACGGTAGCGGATGCCGCAACTGGTGTTGCATGGATGGGAAGCGATCTGCCGTGACGCACAGGCATCTTTGGTAAAGGACAGAGTTGGCCACTAGGTGACACTACCACGCCACAGATGAGCACGTCGAAAATTATTTATCCAGCAGGTAAAAAATGTACCTGAGTAGCGTTTCTTGTAGTTGGTAACATTTATCAGACTTATTTATAAACATAAAAGTTATTATATTTATTTTGTGCAGTTTATATGGGGATTATCAGGTTAAACAAATATGATAAAAAACACTGGTCTCTATTGTTTATTTTTTACCTCTGCTCAAGATAAATGACGAATACAGCAAAAGTCCGGGTTAGTCTTATCAACCCAGTGTCTTATTGTGAGCTGTTTTCTGATGTTTGTTTGAAGCATTGTTTTTGTTTGTTTGTTTGTTTGTTTGTTTTGTTGTGAATTCACCACAGACAAAATAAAGTTTGGAGAAACAAGATTTTCAGGGTAATATAAATCATCTATGCTTTCCTTCATAATCAATAATGTTGATGAAAAAATCAAGGTAATAGGTATGTATATTAATTGTATAAGAATTAATTTAAATTTATTTTTGTAAGTTTCTTTTACTAATAGATATAACAAAAAGTATGAATGTATTCTCAGTAAAACATCACTTAAGTAATCCTGGGACAGACATGCATATACACATATTATATGTATATATGTTTATTTATATATATGCGCATGCATGTAACACGCACATATGTCTCAAGGTTATATATAAATATATGTGAATTCACATTTAAAATATAGAAACACATATATTTAAAACATGTAATTACATATATTTACATATTTATATGTAATCTTGAGACATATGTGAATGTGTCTTGAGACATGCATGTGAATGCATATAATAACAAGCTATGATAATGAAAGACAAGGATGTTTTCCACTATTTTTCTTATATTTGTTAAGTGTGCTTTAAAAATAAATGAGTCAAATACTGTCAAGAGAAGTAAAAACTGAACTCATGTTCATGTGAAAGACCCCTCAGAATATCAATATAGATACAAAATATCAAAATAGATATAATTAGAAATGATAAAATAACTTTGACAGTGTTTCAGTCCAATTTGCACCATAACAGTTATTATTCTTAGCAGGGATTTTTTTTATTTTTTATTTTTTTTTTTATTTTTTAAATTTCCTTTAACTCTTCTGATTTCCTTTTTTTTTTTTTTTTTTTTTTTCAAAAGAATTTGAGGTTAACAATTTTTGATAAATGATAGTAACTTCCTTTTCCAACAGCCACATTCTTCATGAAGGAACAACATGCTTTGTTTAAGGAGGTTGAAGTGCACATGAGTAAGTGCTTTTCCCAGGCAGTGCTAAGCCTAAAACTCTAAATTGCAATATTGAACTGTCCTCAGTACAGTGTAGACAGAAATCCTGTTTT